>NC_091477.1:69265213-69573880 GCF_036971445.1 Narcine bancroftii | reverse complement strand
GCGACTAGATGTGTTTTATTGTAGTTGTAAACCCTGAAATATAGAAGCTTCCTGTCAAAAATACTTTACTTTTGCTCCGCTGGTCTCAAATGATGACTAAGGAAAGCAAGATGCCGTTGATGAACTGCTCCAGGACCCCATTTACTGCAGTGCCTGATGTATCCAATTGTTCACCCTCGGGTGAACGAGCATAATGGCTCTTGCTAGCGCTCCCTTTGGCAGTCTCGAATGTGATCATGCCCTTGTCATTTCAGTTTAGTTCCTTGGGATGTTCGGTCAAGAGTTTGAAAAGTGGCTGCAGTTGGCACGAAACAGTGGTAAAAGTTAATAATGCCAAACTCCTGCAGGCCTTTAATGGTAGAGGGTCTTGGAAATTTGCAAATGACCTTGAGTTTGGAAGGTAGTAGAACTACTCCGCCTGACTGATGTGGTGGCTGAAGAAATTGATTGATGCGAGGCCAAACTGGCATTTGGCCAGGTTGATCGCTAACCCATGGTCATTTAGCCAATGACATAGTTGACGGAGATGGGCCCGTTGCTGCTGCAATGAGTGGCTGGCGATAAGGATGTTGTCCAAATAAATGAATATTAAATCCAGGCCCTGGGTAACTGTGTCCATTAGGCTTTGAAATGTCTCGGCTGTGATTTTTAAACCGAAAGGCATATGGATGAATTCAAACGTGGTAATCAAGGCAGTCTTAGGAATGTCATCTGGGTGCACTGGGTACCCACGCTCCAGAGGGCCTCCTCTCTTGCACAGTTCCGCTCTGACATCAGCGCCATCTTTGCCCTCTTGACCGTCCAGTCTCAGAGTGACTGCGATCAATGGTGATTCTGCCACCCTGTGTCACAGTAGCCCTCTCTCACCCTCACCCCCCCACCAACTCCACCCTTCTTTTCCGTTGCTCCTGTTCTGTAACTGCCCTGCGATATATTCCTGTCACATCTGACACACATTGCCCACGGCCAGTACAGCAGCGTGGCCGTAAAGAATGTTTCATGCAGCTCCTGTTTGAGAACCACACATTTAATCTTCCATTTTGGGTTTGAACCACTCTGCAGCTGTGTTTTAACATTTTCTAATTGAGTGCTTTCAGTAAACACAGAACATTTCAGTGCATGAGCAAAGATGGCATCTGTCTACATCAGACATAAAGCACAGAAGCAGATTCTTCAGTCCACAGATAATGAAACTGAGTTTATTGTCCTACACATTGTATGATGCACAATGCACCAAAAGCCCTTATTGTTGCAGTCAAACAGCGGAAAGAAACAATAGTATACATTCATTAAAAATTGATGACAAATACAAAAAGGTTGCTAATAAATTAATTTATCATCTATTTATACTATTCTTCTGGTAATCTCATTTTTAATTCTTCCTCTGCATTCTACTACTCATCTATACACAGGAGGCAATTTACAGCACCCAATTAACCCGTGGGGCGTGGGAGGAAGCCAGTGGATCATGGGGGGGATTAAGAGTGGTCTCAGGGAGGGCATGCAAACTCCACATAGACAGAGCCTGAGGTCAGGATCGAACTGGGAAGTGAGCCCAGGTCTCTGGTGCTAGAGTGACTCTACCAGCTGTACTACCTGATTTCAATAGGCATTCTAGTTAAATAACATCTAGAATACAGCTAATGTTCATAATTGATATGAGTTAATGCAATGGAGGGACTGGAAAAAAATAAATGTTTGTTCCATAGCCGATATAAAGTAGTGAAACAGTGTACAGCGAAATATCCCAATGATATAGTTAACTCTACAGAACGCGTGGTGGAATTGCACTCTTGAAATTGCAAGGCTTCCTTCATTAATATCCCAAATAATTTAATTACCCCTATTTAAATAGTTACGGCAATTGCAGATTTAAAAAAAACAGTTGTCATACCTTGCAAGATTAAATGATATTGGCTTTTTTATCAATCAAGTTGAAATAGAGAGAGACTTTGTAATAATTTCTTGTCTACTCACTTGTGTCTGAGGAGCATGGTATCGCAATGCTTGCAATTCTAACAAGTCCAGTCTTTACAACCTACTGTATGGGGGAAAAAAAAGTAAATTCATTTAGTAATATATTATTTTCTGAAGATGAATTACAGCTTTCCAAATGCTTTCACACTAAATTGAAAGAGATGCTTTTTTCAAACATGATTTACATTTTCCAGATTATGAATTAAAATAGTTGACAAGGCAAAAAAAGGAATCACTCCACGTTTCCTGAGAAACCTAATTTCTTTGATAAATCGCCTACAGACACTGAATTGCAAGCTACTTTTTATTTGCTGCTCAGTATTTTTTTTGTGAGTGAGTGTTAAATCTGCTTAAAGCCTCCATTTAATCTATAGCTGAGAGCGAGCTGAGCCGATTTGTGGGCAGCAGTCCTATTCAAACCTTTGCTATTGTGTCTTGAAATATGAAAGTCCAAGGTTTGTAATTTTCTAGATCTTTACTTCGGAATAACTCTCAGCTTGGTTTCTCTCAGCTAACACTCTCTGGCTTTCTTCTTCACAGACAAAGAAATAATTGTATGTTAAATTCCTCACGGTGGGAACAATCAACTACGTCAAACAATTTGGAGGTCTGTAAAGCCATCATTTCCCCTTGCTTCCCCTGGCTGATTTTTGTCTTCCTTTTTCTCCCAAATTCTGCTGGGTTGTAACTCTGGAGACTGCTGTTATACATATCAAATGTGGTTAAGGTGGTTAAGTTGGTCCATTGGCACACAGTCTTCAGGTGCAGACTGGGAGAAGCTGGAAGAAACTTAATGGGTCAGGCAGCATCTGTGGAGGGAAGTGGACAGTCTATCTTTCTAATCGAGACATTGGTAATTGGCAATAAGTCTTCCAGAAGCAAGGAATGAGAGGCCATTGTTCTAACATCCCAGTCCTTTTAAAGCTGGGTGGGTGTTTTTATCAGTGAGTTAATCAGTGTTACCGTCCCCAGACTCAGTATTCTTGTCCTGTATCCCTCCTCCCAGTGTTGGCCAAAATTGAGTTCAGTAAAGCCTTTATTTGGATTGCAAAAGGTCCTATCATGGATTGTGTGAGGCTCGTGAGTACAGTCAACTTGGACTGGAACTGAATTATGGGTTCATCGAGCTCAGTTTGCTTTGATGTAATAGTGCATTATTAAGGGGCATAGATAGAGTGGACAACCAACACTTTTTCCCAGGGTGGTAATGGCCAATGCATCCATTTAAGGTGAGTAAGTTTACATAGTCAGCACAACATTGTGGGCTAAAGGGCCTTTGCTATGCCTTACGGTTCTGTTTTATAATGCAGAAGTATTTAATCCCCTTATTCACTCTGATCTGTCCTCTGCACCCAAACCACCGAATTAACAGAACATCTATTTCCAGTCTGTAATCCATGTTGTCTTGAAGTGTATTTTAGTATCCAAACTATGCTATCACAGTCACCATTGCTTTCTTGGATATCACTGAGAGAAATTATCCCAGCACTCTATGTAGACAAGTGAAGAGCCTGCAATTGTAGTCACCGGGACAAGAATGTTTCCAATAACAATTCCACAGAAAGCCCATTGCTGGTCAACTTGCCTCTTGGAACAGCTTATTGAAAAATACCTGCAAAATTCTGTTATACTACGCTGTGTGTTAGAAAAGGCTCTTATTGTCACTGGGTCAAAGATGAGCACCAAAGAGGTTTGATTATGACATCAAAAACCTCGGTAAGCTTCTACAGGAAGATGAAAGGATGCAGACCAGATGCATCACAGCACCAAAACCTCTGAGCCTAAAGCCCTGCTAAAGATTGTGGACACAACCCAGTACATTACAGGCAAAACTCTCCCTACCATCGAGAAAATATGTATGGAACACTGCCATCAGAGTGCATCAGCAATTATCAAGGATCCACACTTCCCAGCACATGCTCTGTTCTCACTGCTCCCATCAGGAAAGAGGTACCGGTGCCACAAAACTCACTCTACCAGGTTCAGGAACAGTTGCTACCCCTCCACCATCAAACTCCTCAATGACAAACTCAATCAGAGACTCAGTTAAGGACACTTACTTTGTACATTATTATTATTGAATATTTATTTTCTAAATTGCACAGTCAGAATGTTTACATTTCTTTACTTGTTTACATTTCTCTCTTTTGTCTAAGCATATTCGCTATCTGACCACAAGTTTTCATCACAGACTGAATCGGAACTCAGATTCTGGAAAAGGGAGAGGGGGAGATGTGTGCTTTTTTGTTAATACTGGGTGGTGCACGATCATTGGAGTTGAAGCTCTGCTCTACTGCCTTAGAGAAAACCTAGATTAAAGGCAGACCCTTCTATCTACCCCAAGAGTTTTCATCAGTGAATCTCACCCAAATTTATATCCCTCCCAATGTCGATTACAAACTGGCACTTGCTGAGCTGCATAATGTGCTCAGTAAACAAGAGATGGCTCAGTCCGAAACACTACAAATCTTAATTGGAGTCTTTAACCAGGCCTGTCTGAAGAAAACCCTGCCTGCCTACCTCCAGCATGTAACCTGCTGTACCAGAGGTCCCAGCACACTCGATCACTGCTACACCAAGATAAGAAAAGCCTACCGTTGTTTCCCGAGACCGCATTTTGGCAAGTCGGATCACCTGGCGGTGCTCCTTCTCCTTCATACAGACAGAGCCTAAAAAGAAAGGATCCAGAGATCAGGACAGTTAGAAGGTGGTTGCAGGCTGAAGAATGGTTACAGGACTTCCTTGAGTCAGCAGATTGGGTGGTGTTCAAGGACTCAGCTGAGGACCTGAATGATTACACCGGGGCTGTCACAGACTTCATCAAAATAGCTGTGGGTGAGTGTGCTCTCACCCAATCTTGTATAAAAAGGGAATATGAGTCAGTATACAGGAGGGAGGTTGAAAACTTGACTGAATGGCACACCGACAACAACCTTGCACTCAATGTCACCAAAACCAAAGATTTGATTGTTGGCTTCAGGAAGGGAAAACTAAGAGGTGTTTGATCCAGTGATTATTGGGGGATCAGAGGTGGAGAGGGTGAGCAAATTTAAGTTCTTGGGACTCACTATCTCAGTGGATCTTTCCTGGACCCAACACACTAATGGCATCATGAAGAAAGCACGTCAGAGCCTCTACTTCCTCAGGGGTTTGCGGAGGTTTGGTATGACATCAGAAAGCCTGGCCAATTTCTACAGATGTGTGGTGGAAAGTGTGTTGACCAGCTGCATCACAGTTTTGTATGGGGCACCAATACCCCTTCCAAAAGGTAGTGGACACAGCCCAGGACTTCACAGGCAAAACCCTTCCCACTATCAAGAATATCTATAGGGAACGCTGCTGTTGGAGAGCAGCAGCAATTATCAAAGACCCACACCAACCAGCATGTGCTCTGTTCTCACTGCTGCCATCAGGAAAGAGGTACCGGTGTCACAAGACTCACACCACCAGGTTCAGGAACAGCTGCTAACCCTTCACCATCAGACTCCTCATCGACAAACTCAATCAGGGACTTATTTAAGGACTCGTACTTGTGCACTTTATTGATTTTTTTTCCCTCTATGTAATGCACAGTTAGTCCATTTACATTTCTTTCTTTGTTTACATGTGTACATTGTGTATAGTTTTTTTTTGCACTACCAATAAGCATAAAAGGAATCTCAGGGTTGTATGTGATGTCATGTATTTACCTGAACCTTGACCTTTTGAACAACCTTTTTGCCTGGGGTGGTTTAGTCTGTTGCCCACTGATGTGAGAAATTGTTACTGGCTGATAGGACTGAAGAGGCCAGCAGTCCCTGGGGGTCGAATTCATTTTGGGTATTTTTTTTCATTTGGAACATAAAACAAATGATACTTCCAGCAAAAAAAGCAAAATCAAGAATATTGAAGTCTAGAGAATTTGAATCTCATATTCTGCTTGCATTTTAATCAGGAAATTATAGAACTGTGTGTATCTAGGTAATTGGTTTAAAGCACAAGAGGCTTAACAACCTCTCCCATCCACAAAGAAAATGATTAATTACTTCCTCCCTGAGGAGAGAACACAAGAGCTCCTTTCTGTATATTAACTTGATTTGATTATTTATATTACAAAATACAGCATGTCCCATAATGTTAGGGCTGGTGACACAATTGGTGGGGACATTAAGAATTAAAAATTAAATCTTCAGCAGCCAAGGTGGAAAATAACAAGTATTTGAAATGAGTTTTTAAAGTTTTGGTCATTATGTTTTAAAATATTAGCAAAGGTTGTGTGGTAAGCCACTGTTATGCTATGATTGGCTACTGCTGGCAGGACCCGCCTCCCGAGACCAATCTTGCCCATAGCCCTTTGCATGCTTCCCATTCCACTCTGCCTTGATCAGTCAACAAGGTTGACGGCTGTTCCAGTCTATAGTTAATTAAAACTGATCAATTTCACAGCTTCAGCCTTTTGCAATTATCAGGTTGATGATGAGATAATGGTTATTGTCATACACAAAAATGCAATGTGCATATGCACTGAAATTCTTATGTACTGAAATCCACTTGGAATTCAGGGGTTACCTAGACAAGGATTACAGCCAAGCAGAGTTGGGAAGTCTATACAAGGAAGTGATTGAATTCTAGGTTCAAATTTAAGTGGGAGTGAGAATATTTACACAACTCTGCTGCGCTGTGTGGTGTACATTGCCTTTTGGTCTCTTAATGGGGGATCTAAGAGTGGAACATTAGATTTAGATTGCGCCAGTGAATCCTGTTAGTATTGCCTCTCGACACTGGGGGGGTAAACATGGCGGTAAGCTCAACACAATCTGCTGGAGAAATTCAGTGAGTTGAGCAGCATCAGTAGCAGAAAATGTTTCGAGCCAAAACCCTTAACATCTGTTAAGGACGTGATGCTCCTGTTTGTCGAATTTTTCAAATGAGCACCTGAGGAGATATGTAGGTTCTGTGTGTCTCTGACGGATGCAGTACAAATCCAATGATCTGAAATGGCTGGGGCCAGGCCTAATTATGATAAACAATATTTTTGAATAACTGGTCATTTATTAGTAACACCAAATCACTTGTGTTAGTGTTCAAACAACAGCAAACAAAAAGGGAAGGTTTTTAAAGCATGAAATAATGTTTAATTCTCAAAAAAAAACTACCTGAACAAAATAAGATAAATCCAACAACAAAAACTCAAAATTCTACTCAGAGGTTTTCCAAATTTCCAAAATTCTTTCAACCTGTGACATCAGTTCAGCTCTGAAAAAATTTCGGATAACTGAGGATTTCTGATTGTTTCGGATATCCTCATTTATCCGAAGAAAGTTTTTGGAGCCGAATAGTCATCACTTCCGGATTCAAAGAAATTTTGGATAACTTGAGGATTTTGGATAATCTGAATTTGAATAATTGGAGTTGTACTGTATAATTGTTCTTCAACTCTCTGCAACAATAGGGTTCAAAGAATTATTAAGGACCCTTTCCATCCACCACGCTGTATCTTTGACCCACTTCCACAGGAAGCAATAAAATCAAGGCTGCCAGCTGGGAAATAGATTCTTCCTGCATGCTATGAGATTGATAAACTGTAGTCTGTAACCGAATATATTGAAATATATTTAATTTATATTATATCTTTATTTATCTATGTGAATATTATGTGGTTTGTATTGTATGTGTAGGTGTGTCCATTGTAGTCCAAAGAAATGTTATTCAGGTTCATCTGACTGCACATATACAACCAGACGGAACAGCAGCCAGTTGTACATGTACAGTCAGATGATAATAAACTTGAAAACCATCTCTTCTGATGTCTGATAATAGTTTGGTTTTATTTCAAGTTGATATTGAGACAGACAGTGGAAGGGGAGGATTAGCCCCATTCCCAGTATGTGTGGAGCTGCATGACCCCTGACAGAGGGTTGGGGGGGGGGTGAAGGAGCTTGGAAAAGTCAGTGGGAGGTGGGACAAGGGAACAGGTCAACAAAGGTTCGGGATTTTTCTTCCAATCATTCAGAGGAAAGCCAATTCTTTCTGCAAGGATTTGAAAGCTTCAACAACCCTCTGTGCATCTTGCCCAGGCATGGTCACAAATAATTTACTCCCCTGACTTTTCAACTCCACACAGCTGTGTTCACCAACCTGATCAGATCGGACTATCAGCCCCTACCTTCCTCCATTCTTGTGCCATTCATTCTTATCTGGGGATTTTCTGTGGCATATGACTGGCCTGTTTTTCCTACTTCTCATTGGCATGGGATATGTCTGAATGAAGCAAGAGGTGTAGCAGCTGGATAAAAATGGGATGACAGAGAGACCCACCCACACACACACACACACACACACACACACACACACACACACACACACACACACACACACACACACACACACACACACACACACACACACACACACACACACACACACACACACACACACACACACCATTCTCCCTGTGAATTTAATGCAGATGCTCCAGTTTTTTCCCACATCCCAAAGTTGAGTGGGCTAATAGCTGAATTGATTTGGAGAAACACTGTGTCATTAGGTTGTTGACATAGAGTCAGAAGATAATAAACTTGAATTTGTCTCCATTATGCAGGTGAGTGGTGGGATCTGGGGGAAGTTACTGGGATCGTGGGGGAAGTTACTGGGATCGTGGGGAAAATAAAATGGGATTAGGGTAAGATGGTTGACACAGCCTGACTGCACCTGAGATTGTCTGAGCTCAGAAGTTAAGCAGGTGCGTGATTGGTCAGTACCTGAAAGGGACACCACCCTGGAACACCAGGTGCTGTAGGTTTCTGTGAGGGGCGCTGGACAAAGTGGTGACTCTCTGTCTGCCTTACGGTAGACAAAAGTCAAAGAATTTCATGCATGTTACATTCTAAAGGTAGTATTAAGTGACAGTAATGGAACCTTTACCTTTTTAAAACCGTTACAGCGGCAGCGACCTGGGTTCGAAGTCCACGCTGTCCGTAAGGAGTTTGTGCGTTCTCCCCATGTCTGCGTGGGCTTTCCGCAGGCGACTATGGTTTCCACCCACCCTTCAAAATGTACCGGTGGTGTAGGTCAATTGGGTGTAATTGGGCTGCACAGACTTATGGGCAGAAACGGTCTGTTACTGTGCTGTATGTCTAAGTATATTAAATATGTCCAAATATAAAATATAAATGAATGCTTGATGGTCAGTGTAGACGCAATGGGCTGAAGTGCCGGCTTCTACGTGACTCATGGTTAATGAGCTCTCAGGTGAGGTAATCTGTGTAACATACATTGTCTACAATGTCTAGCAACACATGCACCATGCTCAATATCGAACCCCCACACAATGCTTATCTCATCAATATTGTCAACCTATGAAACGATTGTTGTGTGATATACTGCTGGCAGTGTGGCCACAGTGTGGCCGAAACAGTCTGAAAGGAAGAAACTGCAAGGACATTGGCTGGCCTTGTAATATGTTTCATGAACAATGTGCCTGTGTCGATGGCTTAAATTGCAGAATGTTTGCAGTTTCTTATGTTGGAACTGCCATGACATTTCACAATCAGTCTATGCACCCTCCAGATTCAGATTTCAAAGTAAATTTAAATTAGAGATACAGCACGGTAACAGGCCATTTCAGCCCATGAGTCCGTGCCGCCCAATTTACTTTCACACCAGGCACATTTAGGACAGTGGGAAGAATCCAGAGCCCCTGTAGAAAACCCACGCAGACATAGGAAGAACGTACAAACTTCTTACAGACAGCACGGGATTCAAACCCCAGTGTGGTCCTGATTGCTGGTGCTGTAAAGCCTTTGTGCCAACCGTGCCGCCCTGTATATATGATATACAGTACAATCATGACATCACATACAACATGAGATTCCCCTTCCTGTGGGCGCAGCAGCGCCATCATCAATTGGTGGGGCAAAAAACAGTTACACACAGCGTACACATGCAAACAAAGTCCGTCAAAAAGACAACTAATGTAAACAAATGGACTGTGCAATACAGAGAGAACAAAAAAGAAAATATTCTGAATAAAGTGCACAAGTAAGAGTCATTAAATGAGTTTCTGAATGAGTTTGTCATTGAGGAGTCTGATGGTGGAGGGGCAGCAGCTGGTTTTAGACCATCACATGGAGCAATCAACAAGATCTTCATGATGCGACAACTGCAAGAAAAATGTAGTGAACTTGGTCCTTTGTATATGGCATTCATCAACCTCATCAAAGCCTTTGACTCAGAATCAGGGGAACTCATATGGGAAGTCCTATCCATCTATGGATGTCCTGAAAAGTACATACGGATCCTGAGACTCTTCCATGATAGCATGTTTGCCACAGACATGGTCAGCCACAGCAACTGTGAGCCTTTTTGGGTTAAATCAGAAGTAAAACAGGGATGTCTGATTGCCCCAACTTTGTTCACCATCTTTTTTCCAGCAATCATCCACATTATCAAGGATGATAATTATCTACAGAACAGATGGCAAACTTTTCAATCTGACCCATCTCAAGCCCAAAAGCAAGACATCCACAAGTTCCTTCATGAAGTTCCAATACACAGATGACAACAGTGTTGTAGCTCTCTTAGAATACCACCTACAACAAATTCTGACTGCCTTCGACCGCTCATACATGAAACTTGGACTTACCATCAGTTCCACGAAAACTCAGATTATCTAAACCATCACCAACTGAGACAAATTGGGTAGAACCATCAATTCAACTTGACAAAACAACCCTGGAAAACGTGGACCACTTTTTGTATCTTGGATGTCACCTCTCTTTCAATGTCAACCTTAACTCCTCCCATATTCCACTCCTAGCCCTACATAAAGGGCATAGCAGTCCCACTGACCCACAGGCTGTTTGGGATGCGGGAGGAAACTGGAGTCCCTGGGCGAAACCCACACGGTCACGGGGAAAACTTGCAAACTCCAGGGAGACAGCACCAGAGGTTGGGATGGAACCTGGGTCTAGATTTCTAGATTTAGATTTCAGATTCAGATTTCAGATTTATTGTCAGAGTACATACATGACATGGCATACCACCCTGAGAGTAACTTATCCTTCAGAATTACCACTAATTAGTAGTGCAAAAAATAAACTGTGGACGGAGTGAACATGCAAACAAATAAAGAACCGTAAGCAAACTGGGCAACACAGAGAGAACAGAAAGAAAATCAATAAATTGCACAAGTACGAGTCCATAAATGAGTCCCTGATTGAGTTGGTCATTGAGGAGTCTGATGGTGGTGGGGTGGTGGGGGGTGGGGGGAGGGGTGGGGAGCAGCTGTTCCTGAACCTGGTGAACTGACATGGTGAGGCAGCAGCATTACCCTCTGCACCATTGTCCTAAACTCTCTCCTTCAGTCAGGAGGCTGGGAGTGAATGGAGCACACTAAACCCTGGATAAGGAGTTAGGTTAAGAGTTAGACCACCCCCTCCCCACCCCGCCCCACCGCACATCTCCTGTATTTTTCTTTAAGATTGGGGTGATTAATATTAAAATAACTCCACAAAGTTATAGCTGGCAAACAAAGATTCTCTCGCAGCTTGTCCTGATTTAAAATACTTTGATAATATTTCTGCTGACAGAGTCTTGGGAGCTTCTCAGCTAAGCTCAGAGATAAATTGGAAATCTTAGCTGGGAGGTAGTAGACCTGTAACTGTGGAGAGAAAATTATTCATAGTCCAGAGCCTAAAGGCACTTTAATATGGAATGAAATACTCAGTGTTTCGCTCATGAGTGTGGATGAAGATATGGCTGCTGAGTAATCTGCCATGTGTGTCTGTAAGGGAGGTGGGGAGTAGAAGAGAGAGGACTTCCTATTGTGAAGTCATGGTCAGGAAATCGTTGAGCCTTGCACCTCTTCCTGTTCAATATTTAGCCTCATGGAATGGGAAAATTATCTTAAATAAACTGGATGTATACTCCACAGAGTTTAGTTGAAGAAGGGTGCTCTCTTAATGTAACGTGGAGGGGGCCAAAACAGATTAGAATGTCTAGGTTTCCACTGATGGGCCAGTCTTGAATTGGGGGATGTAACCTGATGTGTAGGAATATCTTCTCATGGAGGATGGTGAATCTTTGTATTCCTAAGGATGGTGGAGTTTAGATCACTTGGGGTGTTTAAAGAGGAAAAATAATCATTCATTTCAAATTGTCCAAAAATACCTTGCCATTTAAAAAAATATCTTCACAGCTGTGTCAATAACAGGATTCCTATTGACTGTGGGTGACAAGATCCCAGTGTCCTAATGGTGTCAGGTGCGTAGATGACTGTTATGAGTGGGAGTGGCTAATTTCATTTGAATAATTTAGGAATAAGACATTCTACAGCTACCTTCAGATAAGATTATTTCTACAGCACAAATTAGGTCCAATTAAGGTCCTACCAGTGTGCAGTGACATAGAAACCATGATTCATAAGGGGAACACATGGCAATCTATTTCTTGCTCCAAGTGGAAGGACCTAAACCAGGCCTTCACAAATCAAGGCAGAGGTGGGAGTCGGACTTAGGAGTTAAGACTGATGAATGGTGCTGGTCCGATCTGGTGTGACTGCAATTGTTAATTTCTGTACGGCTGGTGCAATACGATTTCCTACACCAGCTGTACCTGACCCCGCAAAAATTGAACAGAATTAAATCAGAATTATCAGACCAATGCTTCAGATGTGGTGTTGCGACAGGGACGTTTGTGCATGCAACCTGGACATGTGCCAAGGTGAGACCCTTCTAGGTGGAACAGGGCCAAGCCCTGTAAAAAAAATCATAGGTAAGGAATTCCCACAGGACCCAGAGTTGTTCCTGTTGGGAAACATAGTGTCCAAATTTCAAATCCAATTCATAATGATTACTTGGAAGTCCGACTTCTGCCTGAGCGTAGCATGTGGGAATGCAGAAATGCAAAGCTGTATTCCCCTGGAGAAAATTACTTACAACTTAAGGAAAAAGTACAACACTTTCTTGAAAATTTGACAACCATACTTAAATTTCATCAGGGCATAAGTATAAATTGGTGGGGGGTGAGGGAGTGGGCATGGAGGTGGGGTCCATCCCATCCCAAGCAGGAAAAGTCAAGAGAATGAAAATAGCCTTAGCACTGGCTGCCATGACGTGACAAACCCATAAACCCCTGATACCTTTGTTGAATGTTGTGTGTAACTGTGATTGGTCAAGTGTTAAGTGTTAAATGTGGAGGGGTGGGGGGAAGAGAAGGGGAGAGAAAAATCTTGAAGTCAACAATCTTAATCTCTATAAGCTTGTGTAGAATTGATAATTGTATATTGTAATCAATATTGAAAACATTAACATCAATAATATTGATAATTGAGTTTAAGTTTGGAAAATCATAAATAAATTTTTCAAAAAAATAACAGGATGAGATTTGTTTGGTTTTTCCCTATTGTTGGATTCCTCCCCACCTCTCACAAACCTGAATGAACAGTGGTGTCCTTTAGTGCTTAAAAGATTGATCAGTGATGATGCTACCAAGACACTCTCGGTGATGGACATTGATGTTCCTCACTTCTGTTCCTTGGCTTCTCTCAGTGCTCCCTCCAAGTGGTGTTCTAGACAGAACAGAATTGATTCACCAGCTAAGATGGGGTTGAGGTTGAGTGGAGCGTGATAGGTGGTCATCAGCAGGAGGTTCCCTTGACCACGAGATTTCATGGGATCTGGAATCAATGTTGAGAACTTCTAGGGCAGTTCCCTCTGAACTGTGTACCACTGCTTCTGCTGGGTTTGTCCTGCCAGAAAGACAAGATTTAGCCAGGGATGGAGACAGTACTGTCTGGGATTTTGACTAGAAGGTATGATTCCCAATGTTGACACAAGCCTTCAGATGTGGTTAAGGAGGTTTATAGGCTCAATAAGGGAATTTTTGCATTGATGCTTCCAGCACCAAGACATGGCAGGATCATTTCTTTGTGGCTTTAAAGCATTGATTATTCTTTGGAGTGATGGAGGATGTCTTAATAGAGGTGCATAAGTTTATGAGAGGCATAGATAGGATGGACAACCAGCACCTTGCACCCATTGTGGCAATGGCCAATATAAGAGGACATTTATTTAAGATGAGTGGAGGTGAGTTTAGGGGAGATGTCAGAGGTAGGTTTTCTATACCAAGAGTGGATCTAGAATGCATTGCCGAGGATTGTAGAAGAGGCTGGTGCAATAGGGACATAAAAAAGACTCTAAGAAAATGCACAAAGAAAAATAGAGGGTTAAGGGCTGTATGGTTAGGATGGGTTAGATGGATTTTAGAACTATATAAACTCTACAGCAATAATACTGGCCTTTCAGCCCTTCTAGTCTGTGCTGAAGTATTATTCTGCCTAATTCCACTGAGCTGCACCCATGCTTTATCCCTCCATACCCCTCCCAACCATGCACCCATCCACACGTTTCTTAAATGTCAGAATTGAGCCCGCATTCATCAATTCAGGTGGAAGTTCGTTCCACATTCCCATCACCCTCTGTGTGAAAAAGTTCCCCCTAAAGCTCCCTTTAAACTTTTCCCTTTTCGCCCTTAATTCATGTCCTCTGTTTTTTTTTATCTTGCCTAACCTCAGTGGAAAAAAGCCTGCTTGCATTTACTCTATGATGGAGCATGTTTTTATAGATTGGCAAAACATATTCTAGGCTATTTCAGGGGACAGTTAAGAGTCAATCATATGTGCTTCACCTCAGTACACTGAAATGTTTTTATATGGATTGGCTTAGGAATACAATTTGATTTTGTGGTGCAGTTTGCTATTTTGGGAATGTCAGACATGAAAGAGGTTGCAAATACACTTGGCATTTCCATCATTCTCTTTGTTATCAGGTTTCCAGCAAATGCATCTTTCCATTCCAAACCACAGATTGAACACAAATAGCCGAAGAGCACAAGGACAGATCCCTTCGGCCAACATTCCAAACCACAGATTGAACACATATACCTGAAGAGCACAAGGACAGATCCTTTCGGCCAACGTTGTCTATGCTGAACATGGTCCCCAAATTAAACTAAAGCTCTGTGGCTTGCACATTATGTATATCCCTCTATCCCAAGGCCGTAGCCAGGTTCTAACATTAGGGGGAGCAAACACATAAAAAAGGTGCCTTGACACATACCAGATGGTGAGTCAGTGGTTGAATGGCGGGCCGCATTTTTTTTACTGTGGCATTTGACCCCAGGAAGGGGTGACGCTACGTCCAAGATACATTCCAAGATCATTTTAAATTCATTATACTTTTTGTATTTAACATCAAAACACAAGAAACTTAAAGATACAGTTGTAAAGGAAGTACATAATTTTTATTTGCATTTAAAATCAAAACATACCTTGTATTTTGGTGTAAAACTCGAGTCTTAAAACCCTCAAAAATCACTAAAAAAATGGAGATCGACTTATACCCCGGATATACTTCTGAGACCTTAAATTCACTGAGAATAAAACAGATTGACTTCGATTCGGCATATAAGTTGATGTTGAAGCTCCTCCCTACTGCTGGCCACTGCCATACCTTGGACCCTGAGGTCACCGTCGCCACTCCTGCCCGGTAGGCTGAGGTTCCTGCTCCTGCCGGGAGCACAATGTCGCGGAGCCAGCTCCGTGGGCCGACACTGCTCCTGCTCGATAGATCAAGGTTATTTTTAACTTAATTAACTTACAGCTTTGTTACTTGCAATTGGGGTATTTTTTAAAAATTGGGTTATTCCTGGGGGGGTGGACTTATATGCCAGATATACCATAAAACCCTTAAAATGAGGCTAAAAAATGGGGGGTCAACCTTTCTACTGGTGGACTTATACGCCAAAATATACAGTAATAAAAAAGCATGTGTGTAATTTAACTATTTTATATTTTAAATTTAAAATGAAAACTAAACGAAGCAATATGAAAAACGTTTGAAACTACTACAACAGCCTCTTTCATCCCGGCTTCATTCTAGTAAAGTTATTAGAATTCTCCTCAGTAGCCAACTGTCCTTCAACACAAAATTTGCAAGGGAGCCTATAACTTGGTGTTCTGTCCACTCTTCCAACATGACATTACTTTTATCTTACTTACACCTTTTATCACGATCTTGATATAATTTTGAAAGCCAAGGAGAAATAAATACCTTCAGAGCGATTCTTCCCCAGATGCTCCCACCGAGCACATTCTTCACTTTTTGAACTGTGTTCTCGGTCCCCTGTGATGTGCTGGTGCTCCACCCTAGCTACGTCACTGCCTCTATCCCCACCTATTGATGGAGCATCTTTAATGTTACTGTTGTATCTGCTTCTACCACTACTCCTGGCAGCATATTCCAGGCACCCACCACTTTGTGTAAAAGCAACGTGCCCAACACATCTCTCTGATGTTAGATAATTTACCAGCAACATTGTTGAAATTAAGCTCCAAACACGAGAGGCTAAAATTGGCCAAACCTTTCTCTGTGGTGCTTTTCCTTTGACTCCTCCCTGCCAGGGCAGATTTCATGGTTTTGGACAGACACAGCATGGGAAGAAATTCTTTCAACTTCACAATGTGGTCCGCTCTATGGTGGAAAGGTCAAATGTAGACAGGCTGATCACTCTGTCCATTTCGCGGAGATAACCCTGAGCTTTCTGATGCTACAGCCCTGTTAATTCTCCCTTTCACTCCTGTTCTGACCTCACTTGTCTGTGCCCTCCCCACCATCTTGCTAAATGAGTCCATGCATTGGGTGCATGCAAAAGGCCAAGGCAAATGGCAGAGGGAGCTCAATACCTTCCAAGCCTCAAGGCAGACAAAGAGTTGCCATGAACGTTGCCCGACGCCCCAGACAATAAGAGAAAGAGAAGCAAAAGAGTACCATCAGAGATGCTGAGTGTCTGTGGATTCACCTCCAGCGCTCCTGGACCCTCAAAGACTTCAGTTCAAACCATTGGCAAACTGAGCTGTAGATGCAATCCTCCGATGCGATCTGGAAGCCTTCAGTGCCTGAAGCCCTTTGGGAGCCCTTCTTGCCCAGTTCTGATCCATGGTTCCCAGGAGTCATTCTCCAACAGTCTCCTGCCTGTACGGGTCCTTCAACCACAAAGTCGCCAACAGCCTGCAGCCTGTGTTACCCTGGTCTCCTGGCATGGTTGGCACTCTGCTTCCGGTGGGGTTATCTCATATGAATCTTCTCTAAGGGGAGGTGGGGGTTGGTGGTGTCCTGCCCTGGCATCCTTGACCTTGAGACACCAGCATCAGCAAAGCTTTATTTTAAACCGTTTTATTCCAAGCAAATAGAGGTAAGGAATTTTTTAAAAAATTACTTAAAGAAGCATATGTAAGGTGAAAGTAAGAAAGGTGTTTGACTGGGTATAATTTTCATTTTACAGCCAATGTGGATGAATGCTGAGCAATGTCACCTCATTAAGGGTTATTCTACAGTGAACAAGCCATGTCATTATATCAGTCCAATTTTCAAGCAAATGAATTCTGGCATTTCAAAACGCAGCTCATCAAACATATTTGCACAATATGTTACAGCCATTTTAATAGCCTAACCCTTAAAATCAATATTTCACACTTGTGTGTCTGCTTTGTTAAGACCACTGAAAAATATCTGTTAGCAACTACAACACAACTGCTGAGCTTCACGTGTAAAACTCCTAACTTTGCAGAGAATTGAATCACATTATTCGATTTCTCTACACATTATGAGTTAAATCTGAAAAAAAATTACTGTATATTTCGATGTATAAGTCAAGTCGTACAATGCTAAAAATAATTCTCAAAAAGGTCGACTTATACGCCGGATATACTTTTGAGTCCTTGTCAGGAAGCAGCGGTGCTGGTGGTGGAGAGGTGTTTCCAGCAGCGACTTATACGTCAGATATACTTTTGAGACCTTAAGTTTACCAAAAAAAAACAAATTGAGGTTCATTTGGCATATAAGTCGATGCTGGAAGCACCTCCCCACCGCTGGCACCGCCATAACTGCTCCGACCTGGGACCCTAAGGTTGCCATCACAGCTTCTGCCTGGTTGGCCGAGGTTCCTGTTCCCACCAGGAGCATGATGTCGGTGCTCCAGCTCCGTGCGTCGTCGCCGCTGCTGCCTGGGAGGCCAAGGCTCCTGTTCCTGCCGGGAGCATGATGTCGGCGCTCCAGCTCCATGACCCGTTGCTGCTGCTGCCAGGCAGGCTGAGGCTTTTTTTTATTTACTTAATTTACAGTTTTGTTACTTGTGATTGGGGTATTTTAAAAAAATTTGTGTTGTTCCTGGGAGGCCCGGACAGCCCGGAAAATGGGAGTCAACTTATACACTGGATATAACATAAAACCATTAAAATTAGGCTCATAATGGGGGTGGCGGCCTACATGCCGGTCGTCATATGCACTAAAATATACAGTATTTGATTATTCAGCTGAGGGGTCGCATCCCAGCTAAAATATTAAAACAGCACAATGGCCCATTTGTCCTTTTAAATTTAGTTATGTATCACAGTTTTATTAATGTTTTGGATTCATGGTTTCTTGTGACTGGGTAAGAGGAAGCTGCTGTATAGAAACATAATATTCATTAAAATACCATGAATATTTGCCATGCAGATTTACTTCAGCAATATTACTGGGCCTCTACTATAGTACTCTGCGGGCTGCCTTCAAGAGAGTGAATTCGAGGAATGCATCTGGTCCGGATGCGGTACTGAAAACCTGTGCTTTCCAACTGGTTGTTTTATTCATGGATATTTTCAACATCAGCAAGGTGTGGTTCCCATCTGTTTCAAACAGAACTCAATCTTACTGGTGCCCAAAAAGAGTGTGGTAACCTGCCTAAATGGCTACCAATCAGTGGCATTCACATCCACAGTGATGAAGTGTTTTGAGATGCTAGTGTTGGAGCACATCAGCTCCTGTCTGAGTGGTGATGTGGATCCATTTCAATTTGCTTCCCGCAGCAAAAGGTGCCATCATACTGGTTCTATACAAAGCCCTGAAACACCTGAACTGCAAAGTCGCATACATCAGGATGAACTTTATTGATTAGAGTTCAGCATTCAACACCATCATTCCCTCAAACCTGGTCAGAAAACTCGAGGACCTGGGACTCAATACCCCACTGTATAAATGGATCCTGGATTTCCTCTCCTCCAGACCCCAATCTGTGAGGATTGGCAAGAACATCTCCTCCACAATCTCCATCAACACTGAGCACCACAGGACTGATCTATTCGATTTACACTTGGTACGACAGCAACACCATTTACAAATTTGCTGACAATACCCCAGTAGTGGGCTGTGTAAAAAAAGGGCAATGAGTCAGCAGGCAGGAGTGAGATTGAAATCTTGGCTGAATGGTGTATAACACTCTCACTCAATGTCATCAAAACTAAGGAGCTGATTGCAGACTTTAGGAAGGGAAAACCAGAGCTGTATGATCCAGTGATCATTGGGAGATCAATTTAAATTCCTGAGAGTCAAAGAGCAGCAGCAATCATCAAGGATCCACACTAGCCAGGGCTTGCTCTGTTCTCATTGCCACCATCAGGCAAGGGGTATAGCTGCCACAAGACTGTCACCACCGGGTTCAGGAACAGCTGCTCCCCCTCCACCATCATACTCCTCAAGGACAAACTCAATCAGTGACTCATTTAAGGACTTGTACATTTACTCTTTATTGATTTTTTTCTCTCTTTATCGCACAGTCAGTTTATTTACATTTCCTTATTTGTTTAAATATGTACATTGAGTCTGTTTTTTTTTGCACTACCAATAAGTGGTGATTCTGTCTCACCCGCAGGAAAAAGAATCTCAGGGAGGTATGTGATATCAAGCCTGTAATCTGGCAATAAATCCAAAATTTATCCAAATCAATCATTTACGGAAGTGGTTCTTAATCTTTTTCTTTCCACTCACATACCACTTTAAGTATTCCCTATGTCATAGTTGCTCTGTGATTAGTAAGGGATTGCTTAAGGTGGTATGTGAGTGGGAAGAAAAAGACTGAAAACCACTGTTTTAATCATCCCTAAATGATTGACACATTATGTAACTCCAAAGGAAGTGTCCAATGACAATTTTTATCAAACAAAATATTTCAGTAACCATTGGGTCTAGAGCAGTGATTCTCAACCTTCCCTTCCCACTCACGTCCCACCTAAGTAATCCCTTACGAGTCACAGAGGGATTACTTAAAGTGGGATGTGAGTGGAAAGAAAACAGGTGGAGACCCACTACTTTGAATTTTTTTTTGTATTAGCAGTTTGTTTACATTTCCTTCTTAATTTTCATTTCTTTCCTTTGTATACAAATCTTTCATCTTGAGTACAGTAGAAATTCTGTCTGGCGCGCAGGTAAAAGAATCTGGTGTCACGTGATATCATAAATGTATTCTGACAATAAATTTGAACAAACCATTGATTCATTTTAAATATGTGCCTTTTATGGTGGGGGGGGGGGGTGTCGTCAGATCCAGTCCTGATTCTCATGAACTATATGCTCTCTAATTGTGCTCTACTTCTACTCTTTGTGGCTGTATGAATGTCAAAGATTACTTGTTAGACTGCTCAGAGCAGAATCTTTTTCACTACCAGCTACAATATGACAAATAAACTTCAAGAATAATCTTCAAACCTTTTTGCCTCTTGCTCATCCCCTGGTCTGATTTCTGTATTTTCTCAGGAATTGGAAGGAGGTGATTCGACCAATCAAATCTCTGCAAACTCAGAGAGCAACCTTATTTCCCTGCTACCATGTCCTCAAATTTATTCCTACTAATATCCGAGGTTCTTTCACTCATCTACACACCAGAGGCAATATATATTTGTGGCAGTGGTGACGTCTTTGGGATGTGGGAAGAAACTGGAAGAAGTCTACACGATGACAGGGAGAAAAGCAAATTCATGGAATGAGTAACACAGGTCTATATGGTTAGAGCAAACTCTGGGAGAGGGCAACCGATCAGGATTGCACACCAATCGCTGATGTTCTTAGGCAGCAAGTCTACAAGCTACTCCAATTTGCAGCCCTTTATTTTCCAGTGTTACTGGCTATTCCTTCAGGTATCTAAAGCCTGAGCTTTGAAATTCAAACTTGCCTCCAAAACACACAACTTCTCCACCTCATCTTCCTCTTTCAGGATGTTCCTTAAAATCATGGTATAGATAGCGAGGCGGTTAGCGCAACACTGTTACAGAGCCCAATGATCAGAATCGGGGTTCCAATCCTGTGCTGTCTGTAAGGATGTCTGCATGGGTTTTTGCCAGGAGCTCCGGTTTCCTCCCACTATTCAAAACATACCCAGGGCTGTAGGTTAATTGGGGAGCTCATGGGCTGAAGGGGCCTGTTACCATGTGGCATGTCTAAATAAATTTATATTTAAATTTAAATTTCCCAAGGTCAGCTGCCCTAGTTTTCCTTTCCATCTAGGCTGTGCTTCTCATTTTGCATGGTTCCTCTGTTACCTCGGAATGTTTTACCACATTTAAGGTGTTCTTTGAATGCAAGCTGTTTTTGTGAATCGTAACTACTCACACATCTTGTCCTCAATCCAGGAACGAGGACATTGAAGAGAAGAGAGCAGCCACAGAGAAAAGGCCAACTGCACTGACAAGTTGACTTCATCCATATTCATCCGGCCATCAGCGTCAAAAGAAAGTCCTGCCCCAACTCAAAATTAAAATTTGAAAATATGACAAATATGAAAATATACGTCATCATCTTATAGCGTACCCTGATATCTTTCATTGTTGCAGCTGGGTGGAAGTTTCAAAGTTTTCGTTGGCTTTGCAATGTATTTGCCAATCCTGGACAGATTCTCTGCTGACTGAGATAAAACATGGATTGTCTTAAAACTTTCTAGGAGGGCTTAGGTAACTTGAAGATGATGCAATGTCACTTTGTTGGGGGAGAAAAGTCCTTCAGTGTGTTTGACTATTGTGTCAATTCATTTCAAAATTTAACAATAAACGGGATTTTCATTTGAAATTGATACCGAGAAGTCCTTGTCTATCAAAAGGTCAGATGAGGAAATCTTAAACAAACAAGTCACAAGCAAGAACTTCTTTATATTGGTGTTAACAAAGATTTCCCATTTGATGTTCAATTTTAGATTAAATAGATGCAATAGAGCTCTACATATACTGGCCTTAATGGAAAAATCTGAAGGGGGTTGGAAATGCATGGTATTTAAAGCAGAAGATATAAAAATGTGTGAAAATCTAGCAGAGATGTGGAGTGAGGGTGTGTTTCCCTTTAACTCATTAACTCAGTAAGTGAATCTACGTTTGAGCTCAGAGATGGTATAGCTGAGGAGAATTGCAAACCAGGGTAACTCCCCTTCCCCCCCCCCCCCCCCCACCTCTTTACAATGAAATGCTGCTAATCCATGCTTCCTCATAGATACTTTCAAATTAGTCATGAAACTTGACATGATGACGGTATTTCCCATGCTGCCTTCTATCTTTAAAAAAAACTAATTATAAACCATGGATATAAAATAGGAATTGAAGAGTAAACAGAAGCCTGAAAACCAGATCCTCTAGGTTTAAGAAGTTTTTTCTTTCCAGCATCAATCAGACTCTTGAACCTCCCCTGATTTCAATGATGCACAATAGGACTGTCTGCATTATTGCAAGTCACTTTTTTGCACAAGGATTATTTTCAACACTTGTTATCTATCAAATGTACTTATTGTCTCTTTTAATTCAATTAAGTTCGCCATGAAAGCTTTTTTTTCACAAGTAATTTTGATGAAGGTCTACCGGGACCAATGCCTGAAGAAGGCGCACAAAATCAGTGAACCAGTGCAGACTTGAAAGGTCAACATGCCCTGTTTCCGCTCCATAAATGGTTATATGGTTATATGGTTATATGTAGAACGTAGATCATTACAGTGCAGACCCTTTAGTCCACAATGCGGTGCCAACCTCTGTCAACCTTCTCCACACTCTAACCTCACACCCATAACCCTCTATTTTTCTGACAGCCATGCATCTATCTAAATGTCCCTATTGCTGGCAATGGCTTTCAGGCACTTACCACTCTCTCTGTAAAAAAAAACATACCTCTGATATCTCCCTGAAACTTTCTCCACTCACCTCAAGCAGATTGCCCCTGGTATTTGGTATTGTTACCCCTGTTCACCTTATTCAGGCCCCTCATAATCTTAAATGCTCCATTAATATGCCTCTCATTCACTGTTGCTTCAAAGAGAAAAACCCTAGCTCTGTCAACCTTGCATAATAGTCAATCTTGCAGGACTCACCGGCACTATTCATTGGCTAGCCTGCCCTTTGTGTGTTGCATTATCCACACTGGAACCAAGAATGGAATTAAACCAGAAAATCTGCAGATGTTGGAGTCAAATGCAAGACACAAATGTGCTGGAGAAACTCAGCGCGACACACGGCATCTGCAGGAAGTAAAGGGCAACCAACGTTTCTGGCCTGGGCCCTTTGGCAGGAATGGAACTCAGATTGTATTCTTACCTTAAGGCCCCTCTTTGACTGGACATTGTTGTTGATGTTGTTTTAGATTGTGGTTACTCAGCAGAGCTTGCCCATTTAATCTTCCCTTTTTTGCCTTTGCCTCCTGAGGAATCATCACTCTTCTCCTTCAAATATCCATGGGAAACTCAGTTGGAATGTTTTATGGATGTATTCCAGCAGGATATTGGACTCTGATCAGGATTTGGACCCAGGTCTGTGGATCATTTGGTGTTAACAATGGTGAGAATAGCTAAAATCTCATAAATTGGATGTAAATTATATTATCAGCATGAGTGGCCTACTAACAAGCAGAGTGAAATATTGCCAACTAATATCCCCTCAAGGAGCAAATTCTGAGCCTTTGAGGTTAGAAGCTGGAAAACAGTGAAAGGGAAGTGTTTTCATTTTTTTGTTGTTGCTGTAATCCGTAGACAATAACAGGAATAATAAAAGGTCTCACTTCCTCCATTCATTTTTGAATGATCAAAATTTCAGTCAACGGTATTCGGGAAAAGATCTCAAGTCGTTGTGGTACTAATTCATACATAGCACTGCCACAAGCCCTTATCTTTGCATAATGGTTAGAGCAACGCTATTACAGCATCAGCGACGTGGGTTCGAATCCGACGTGTCTGTAAGGAGTTTGTACCTTCTCCCCATGTCTGCACCAATGACCAGGATTTGAATCCGGTGCTGTCCATAAGGAGTTTGTAGGTCCTTCCCCTTGTTGTGGGTTTCCTCCAGGTGCTCGGGTTTTCACCCACGTTCCAAAGACATACAGGGTGAGTCGGTTATTTGGTCACATGGGTGTATTTGGGTGGCATGGGCTTGCGGGCCAGAAAGGCCTGTTACTGTGCTTGTTTCTCTAAATTAAAATTAACTTAAATTAAGCCCACCATATCTACGCTGACCATCAAACACCCATTTACGCTAATCCCATTCTCAACGACACCCTCCACCCCGGTTCCACCTCTCATCTACAGGCCAGGGACGATTTGCCGAGGCCAGTTGACTGACCCATCTGCAAGTCTTTAACACCTAGGAGGACCCCAGACTTCCAGGGCAGGCCTCAGGGGTCATGTGGAGAATGTGTAAGTGCCCGAGATGAGGATTGAACCTGGGCCCTTGGAGCAGAGGCAGCAGCCGCACTGTACTGACCCAAAATGACCAACTCTCATTTTACAGCCGTGGAGTAATCCCCAAACACGTGACCAGTCATTGTGCTGTACTTTGGTAAGGAAGAGGCACCTACTCATCATACAAGCTCCGACGCCAGGCCTCCTGCCCCACTTGTTAACCACCAGGCACCACCCTTGCTCTCTGCACTTTGGTCCAAAATAATCCTTAACACATGGCTAATGGTTAAACGGCTTGATGTGGGTGCTCCCGCCAGCCTGGGTGACAAAAACAAAGAAGGGATTCTCAAGGAAAGCCAGTTTCCCTTTGAGAGTCACAATCTCCCTGACATCCATTCAAAAACTTTAACATTTAGACCTACAGCACCTTCCGGCCCACGAGCCCACGCCACCTAAATACACCACTTCACCTACAATCCCCGTAGGTTTTGGAAGGGTGAGAGGAATCTGGAGCACGCAGACATGGGGAGAAGGTACAAACTCCTTACACACACGTCGGATTCAAACCCACATCGCTGGTGCTGTAATAGCCTTGTGCTAACCACCACATTAGCTGTACCACCCTCTGGCATAAACTCCAGATAAATAGAAGGAGTTTATTTCAATACTCAAATCCAGTGTGGCATTACTCTGTCCAAATCACTCAATTTCGTACTTTGTACGTATACAGACAATATGGTAAGTAAATTGACTTGGTTACCCTGTGACCTTTTGATCTGAAACCTATGTCTAATTTCTAAACCAGACATCTTGCCCTACAATGCTCTTCAGGGTAAAGCTAAATTGGAAAAGCTAGTCACCTGGATCTTGTTGTTGAGATCCATCTTCACACATTCCTCCACATTCATTCTCCAATGAATTAAATCTTCAATGAATTTTAATCATGAGCAAAGCAAACATTATTGTTCAGGTTATAAACTCACCTCCAGTTTTCACATCCCGATCTCCTATTGGAAGCAAGTCACATTATCAAGTATCTGTAAATCTATAATGAGAATGCATTCTGAAGCGCTCATGTTGGTAATATATTTTACACCAATTAAGTTTAAAAGATTCCAGATATTCTTATCCATTTTATGCTGTAAGAATTCTCCACAACTTCATTTACCGAGCCTTTGGCCAGGAATTCCAATTGGGACTGGAGTTGCTGTTGATTTAATTCAAAGAGATAGCTATTGTTGTGGTACCTTGCAACATCCCTTTAATACCAAGGACTATGTCCTAAGCCTGTTTGCCTTGATAAATGCAAAAAGAATAATGAGGGCAAATGAAATGCCCTCTTAGTTAGCAAAGGCTAGATGCAGATGGAGAGAACAACAGGCTCTCTGACTTTCCTCTGTTGTAATATTTTATTCAATTACAAAGGTACTCAGAAGCACATAGAATAACACATTTTGTTGAATAGTATGCTGAAGGTTAACCATCCATCAGTTCTGTAACCATGAACCTCATGCTTGTTAGTCCTTGGTATGTGTTCAGTTTGTTTGATTTCTTTTATAGGTTGAACCACCTATGCTTCTAGTGATGTACAAAGCACAATTCTTGCCTTTATATATAGGAAATATGTGTAAATGGAAAAGAAAATAGAAGTGAGGTTGATATAATTTCAAGGTAAGCAGATAGAACAGCAGGAGGTCACAGGGAGATACAGCAGGGAAGTCGGCCCTTCAGCCTACGATTCCATGCTGACCACTTATGCTAGTTCTACATTTATGCTGGAGACACGAGAGTGGTGATGTGGAATTTTGAGCTGACAAAGAGAAAATGATGGGACCCAACCCAAAATGTTGACTGTCCATTTCACTGTATGCTTGCACCCTGATCTGCTGAGACCAACCCCACGAGACAGGATTGAACCCAGGTATCTGGCGGTGTTAGGCAATGGGATTTCAGGCTGCACCACCACTAGGCCGAGGCTGACTTTAATGGACAAAGTCCTCTGACTCAGAAGCCCTATGAAGTGGCTTCCCAGCTCACAAAACCTTTGTATATCTAGACTCTGAAAGTTCATCTAGAATGATGCAGTAGCCCACTATATTTGCAACAATTCCTTGGAAGAATTTAGTTTAACAACGAAGTCTGTAGATTCTGGGGTCGATTGCAATACACAAACATGCTGGAGAAACTCAGCAGATCACACAGCATCATAGGAAGTAAAAGGTGACCAGTGCACAATCACAGCGTCTGCATCAATTATGGCCCCAACTTAGAGCAATGAAAAGCAGAATCTTAAACTCGGACTGGAGTCACATAAACGTATCTCCTCTTGTGTAGAATGGCTTTTCGTTGACAGCACAACCTTTTCCAATTGAATTTATTGTTCATCTTCCTGAGGTACAAATCTTCACCCAATCCAAGTCACATTGATTTGTACAAGATTCTATTTCTAGCTATTCCTGTTTCCATCCCAAAGTCTATTTTTTATAATATTAACTCAAAAGTTTCTTCCTTCACTTGGAAGAACAAAAACTCTAGAATTAGTAAATTTCATTTACAAAAATTGAAAAAAGATGGAGGAATGGCCTTACCTAATTCTAGATTTTATTATTGGGCTGCTAATAGTCGCCATTTAACTTTATGGATTATTTTATTGTGATAAATTGGATCATCCATTATGGACAGATTTAGAATTGAAATCTATACAGCAGTATTCATGACCTCTTTATTGGGCACCTCTCTTCCATTTAGCTTTTCCAAGATCAATAGGAATATATCTAATCCAATACTCAAGCAGACATTGTGAATCTGGTTCCAATTTAGGATATTTTTAATTAAAAAAAACTGTTTTATCTAGTGCTATCTGTCATGATTTTTTTTTGACCATCAATAATTGATCAATTCTTCTCTATACGGAAAATCAAAGGGATTATTTCTTTTACAAATTTATTTAAGGAAGGTGGTTTAATGTCTTTTGAACATCTGGCAAGTAAATATGATTTATCAAATAGTTATTTTTTAGATATTTACAGATTAGAAATTTCTTAAATACCATATTACCGGACTTTCCATTTGTATATCAACCAGATGTAGTTGATAATATTTTTCAATTGAATCCTTCTCAGAAAGGGTTAATTGGAATTATATATGATGGATTATTAAAATGATATCCAGTACATGATAAGATTATAAAGGCTTGGGAATTTGGAAATTGCCAGACCTTTATTGGAGGATCTATGGGTCAAGATTTTTAAACTGGTGAATACATCTTCATTATGTGCCTGACGTTCATTAATCCATTTCTATATCGTACATTGTGTTCATGAGTCCAAAGGTAAAATAGCTTGTATCTTTTCTAATATTAACCCTACTTGTAACAGATGCAAATCTGATATTGCTACGTTGACACATATGTTTTGGTCTTGTCCATCTTTAGAAATCTATTGGAAATAAATTTTTAGTATTTTTTCAACTGTATTTCAGGTGGAACTACAACCCAATCCATTAACTGCTCTTGTTGGAGTTATTGAAGCAGACATTGGGGTTTTTTTTTGTACCTGTTCAATGGGGTGGTGGCCTTCTCTACGTTGTTGGCTAGAAGAGCCACCCCATTCAAATGGAAAGACTTTTGACCTCCAACAGTGTTTCAATGGTTTTCTCATATTATGTCCTGTGTAGGTTCAGAAAAAATTAGATCATGCATTTGAGGATTTGATTCATCGGTGAAATTTGAGGACACATGGGGACCTTTTATGTCTTCTTTACATTTGATGTAAAAAAAAATTAAATGATTAGATGTACTCACTCTTCCAGATGAGATACAATCTTACCTTTGTTTTTTTGATTCATGGTAGGAATCAAATGCTTCAGAATGTTTTTGGTGCTTTTTTAATAGAGTAGCTATGGTGTTTTTTTTTAAATATATAAATTGATATACAGTAATATACATACGCGATATTGTATTTTCAGTTTTGTTCCCTTTTCTTCCTTGACTTATGAAAACCAATAGAAAAAATTAAAAAACAAGATTTGTACAAATCTGATGATTCGAGTTTTTAATTTTTACGACCATGTTTTGGCCTTACCATCTAACACTGTAAGGTTGAGTAAACCTCTGCTAAAGGGCTATCTCACCATTTGGAAACCCCAGAGGTTTGGAATCTGGCATGCTATATAATGTTTGTCGTTCCCTCTACACTCACAGGGACACCCATTCCTGCCCCTCTTTACACTCACAGAGAACCCAGTTCCTGTCCCTCTTTACCCTCAGGGATCCAAGTTCCTGTCCTTCTTTACCCTCAGGGACCCCAGAACCTGTCCTTTTTCAAACTCAGGGACCCCAGTTCCTGTCTCTCTTTACCCTCAGGTACCCAAGTTTCAGTCGCTCTTTACCCTCAGGCACCGAGTTCTAATCCCTAGTTACACTCACAGGGACCCTACTTCCTGACAATCTTTACACTTACAGGGACCCTACTTCCTGACAATCTTTACACTCACAGGGACCCCACTACCAGACCCTATTTACACTCACAGGGACCCCAGTTTCAGATCCTCTTTTCCCTCAGAGACCTCATTTTCTGTCCCTCTTTACACTCAAGGATCCCAAATCCGAACCCTCTTTACCCTCAGGAACCCCAGTTCCTGTCCTTCTTTACCCTCAGGGACCCCAGCTCCTATCCACATTTACCTTCAGTGACTCCATTTCCTGTCCCTCTTTACACTGAGAGACTCCAGTTCCTGCCCCTCTTTACGCTAATGGATGACAGTTCCAATCTCTCCTTACCATCAGTGAACCCAGTTCCAGTCCTTCTTTACACTCAGGGACCCAAGTTCCTGTCCCTCTTTAGACTGGGGACCCCAGATCCTTTTTCTCTTTATGCTCAGGGACTCCACTTCCTGTCCCTCCTTACACTCAGGGATCCAAGTTCCGGTCCCCCTTTAGCCTGGGTACCCTCAGGCACCCCTGTTCCTGTCCACATTTACCTTCAGGGACACGAGTTTCTGCCCCTGCTTACCCTCAGTGACCCCAGTTCCTGTCCTTCTTTACCCTCACGGACTTTAGGTCCAGTCTCACTTTACATACGGGATCCCCAGTTCCTGTCCCTCTTTACCCTCAGGGACTCCAGTTCCAGTCTCTCTTTACTCTCAGGGACCTTAGTTCCTGTTCCTCCTTTACCTTAAAGGACCCCAGTTCCAGTACCTCTTTACCCTCAGGGACCCAAGTTGATGTCACATTTAGCCCCAGGGTCCCCAGTTTCTGTCCCTCTTCACCCTTAGGGACCACAGTTACAGTCTCTCTTTAACCTCAGTGAACCCAGATCCTGTCCTTCTTCAATCTCAGGGACCCGAGATCCTGTCCTTCTTTACACTCGGGGACCCCATTTCCTGTCCCTCTTTACCCTCATTGAACCCAGCTCCTGTACTTCTTTTCCCTCAGGGACCATAGTTCCAGTCTCTATTTACTCTCAGGGACTAAAGTTCCTGTCCCTCTTTACCCTCAGGGAGAACAGTTCCTGTCCTTCTTTACCCTCAGGAACCCTAGTTCCTGTACTCATTTACCCTCACGGACTTTAGTTCCAGTCTCACTTTACATACGGGATCCCTAGTTCCTGTCCCCCTTTATCCTAAGGGACCACCATTCCTTTCCTTCTTAACCCCAGGAATACCTTTCCTGTCCCACTTTACCCTCTGTGAACCCATTTCCTGTCCCTCTTTGCATTCAGGGACCCCAGTTCCTGTCCCTCTTTACCCTCAGGCACCCCAGTTTCTGTCCACATTTACCCTCAGGGACACGAGTTTCTGTCCCTGCTTACCCTCAGTGACCCAACTTCCTGTCCCTCCTTACACGCAGAAAACACAATTTCTGTCCTTCTTTACCCTCAGGGACCCCAGTTCTTGCCCTTCATTACACTCAAGGACCCCAGTTCCTGCCTTTCTTTACTTTAAGGGACCACAGTTCCTGTTCTTCTTTACCCTCAAGGACCACAGTTCCAGTCTGTCTTTACACTCAGGGGCCCCAGTTCCTTTCCCTCTTTACCCTCAGGGACCCCAGTTCCTGTCCTTCTTTACCCTCAGCGACCACAGTCCCTGTCCCCCTTTACCCTAAGAGACCACCATTTCTTTCCTTCTGAACACCCAGGAACCCCTTCCCTGTCCCATTTTAGCCTCTGTGACCCCACTTCTGTCCCTCTTTGCATTCAGGGACCCCAGTTCCTGTCCTTCATTACCCTCAGGTACCCCTGTTTCTGTCCACATTGACCCTCAGGGATACGAGTTTCTGTCCCTGCTTACCCTCAGTGAACCCAGTTCCTGTCCTCCTTTATCCTCAGGGACCCTAGTTCCAGTCTTTGTTTACCCTTAGGGACCGTAGTTCCTGTCCCCCTTTACACTAAAGGACCCCAGTTCCTGTCCCCCTTTACCCTCAGGGACCAAATCGATGTCATTTTTAGCCCCAGCGACCCCAGTTCCTTTCCCTCTTTACCCTCATGGACCGAAGTTCCTGTCCCTTTTTAACCTCAGACACCCCTGCTTCTGTCCACATTTTACCTCAGGGACTTGAGTTTCTGTCCCTGCTTACCCTGAGTGACCCCAGTTCTTGTCCTCCTTTACCTTCAGGGACCCCAGTTCCTGTCCCTCTTTACCCTCAGGGACCTCAGTTCTAGTCCCTCTTTACACTCAGGGACTCCAGTTCCAGTCTCTCTTTACCCTCAGGGACCATAGTTCCTGTCCCCCATTACCCTAAAGGACCCCAGTTGCTGTCCCTTTTTACCCTCAGGGACCCAAGTTGATGTCATTTTTAGCCCCAGTGACACCAGTTTCTGTCCCTCTTTACCCTGAGGGACCACAGTTACAGTCTCTCTTTACCCTCAGTGAACCCAGTTCTTCACCCTCAAAGAAACGAGATCCTGTCCTTTTTTTACCCTCGGGGACCCCATTTCCTGTCCCTCTTTACGCTCATTGAACCCAGTTCCTGTACTTCTTTTCCCCCAGAGACCACAGTTCCAGTCTCTATTTAGCCTCAGCGACAAAAAATTCCTGTCCCTCTGTACCCTCAGGGACCCCAGTTCCTGTCCTTCTTTACCCTCAGGGATCGCAGTTCCTGTCCTTTTTTATCGCCAGGGACACGAGATCTTGTCCTTCTTTAGCTTCAGGGATCCCAGTTTCTGTCCTTCTTTACCCTCAGTGTCTGCAGTTCCTGTCCTTCTTTACCCTCAGGGACCCCAGTTTCTGTCCTTCTTTACCCTCAGTGACTGCAGTTCCTGTCCTTCTTTACCCTCAGGGACCCCAGTTCCAGTCTCACTTTACCTTCAGGGACCACAGTTCCTGTCACCCTTTACAGTCAGGAATCCCAGTTCCTTTTCTTCTTTACCCTCAGGGACCCCAGTTCCTATCCTTCTTTACCCTCATGGATGCCAGTTTCTGTCCATCTTTACCCTGAGGGACCACAGTTACAGTCTCTCTTTACCCTCAGTGAACCCAGTTCTTCACCCTCAAAGAAACGAGATCCTGTCCTTTTTTTACCCTCGGGGACCCCATTTCCTGTCCCTCTTTACGCTCATTGAACCCAGTTCCTGTACTTCTTTTCCCCCAGGGACCACAGTTCCAGTCTCTATTTAGCCTCAGCGACAAAAAATTCCTGTCCCTCTGTACCCTCAGGGACCCCAGTTCCTGTCCTTCTTTACCCTCAGGGATCGCAGTTCCTGTCCTTTTTTATCGCCAGGGACACGAGATCTTGTCCTTCTTTAGCTTCAGGGATCCCAGTTTCTGTCCTTCTTTACCCTCAGTGTCTGCAGTTCCTGTCCTTCTTTACCCTCAGGGACCCCAGTTTCTGTCCTTCTTTACCCTCAGTGACTGCAGTTCCTGTCCTTCTTTACCCTCAGGGACCCCAGTTCCAGTCTCACTTTACCTTCAGGGACCGCAGTTCCTGTCACCCTTTACAGTCAGGAATCCCAGTTCCTTTTCTTCTTTACCCTCAGGGACCCCAGTTCCTATCCTTCTTTACCCTCATGGATGCCAGTTTCTGTCCATCTTTATCCTCAGGGATCCCAGTTCCTTTCCCTATTTACCCTCAGGAACCCCTGTTCATGTCCCTCTTTACCCTCAGGGACCTCAGTTCCAGTCTCTCTTAAACCTCAGGGTCCCCAGTTCCTGTCCTTCATTACCCTCAGGGAACCATTCCTGTCCTGCTTTACACTCAGGGATCGCAGATTCTGTCCATCTTTACATAGAAGAACCCCAGTTCCTGTCCTGCTTTACACTCATGTACCCCAGTTCCAGTCTCTCTTTACACTCAGGGACCCCATATCATGTCCCTCTTTACCTTTAGTGACCTCATTTCCTTTCCCTCTCTACCCTCAGGGACCTGATGTCCTGTCCCTCTATACCCTCAACGACCCGTGTTCCTGTCCTTCTTTACCCTCAGGGATGCCAGTTCCTGGCTATCTTTACACTCAGGGACCCCAATTCCTGTCCCTGTAAACCCTCAATGACACCAGTTTCTGTCCCTCTTTAACCTTAGTGACCTCTGTTCTTGTCCTTCTTTACCCTCAGTGTCCCCTGTTCCTGTCCTTCTTTACCATCATGTATCCCAGTTCCTGTCCTTCTTTACCCTCAGGGATCGCAGTTCGTGTCCTTTTTTATCGCCAGGGACGCGAGATCTTGTCCTTCTTTAGCTTCAGGGATCCCAGTTTCTGTCCTTCTTTACCCTCAGTGTCTGCAGTTCCTGTCCTTCTTTACCCTCAGGGACCCCAGTTTCTGTCCTTCTTTACCCTCAGTGACTGCAGTTCCTGTCCTTCTTTACCCTCAGGGACCCCAGTTCCAGTCTCACTTTACCTTCAGGGACCGCAGTTCCTGTCACCCTTTACAGTCAGGAATCCCAGTTCCTTTTCTTCTTTACCCTCAGGGACCCCAGTTCCTATCCTTGTTTACCCTCATGGATGCCAGTTTCTGTCCATCTTTATCCTCAGGGATCCCAGTTCCTTTCCCTATTTACCCTCAGGAACCCCTGTTCATGTCCCTCTTTATCCTCAGGGACCTCAGTTCCAGTCTCTCTTAAACCTCAGGGTCCCCAGTTCCTGTCCTTCGTTACCCTCAGGGAACCATTCCTGTCCTGCTTTACACTCAGGGATCGCAGATTCTGTCCATCTTTACATACAAGTACCCCAATTCCTGTCCTGCTTTACACTCATGTACCCCAGTTCCAGTCTCTCTTTACACTCAGGGACCCCATATCATGTCCCTCTTTACCTTTAGTGACCCCATTTCCTTTCCCTCTCTACCCTCAGGGACCTCAGGTCCTGTCCCTCTATACCCTCAACGACCCGTGTTCCTGTCCTACTTTACCCTCAGGGATGCCAGTTCCTGGCTATCTTTACACTCAGGGACCCCAATTCCTGTCCATTAAACCCTCAATGACACCAGTTTCTGTCCCTCTTTAACCTTAGTGACCTCTGTTCTTGTCCTTCTTTACCCTCAGTGTCCCCAGTTCCTGTCCTTCTTTACCATCATGTATCCCAGTTCCTGTCCTTCTTTTCCCTCAGGCTCCCCAGTTCCTGTCCTTCTTTACCCTAAGGGACCCCAGTTTCTGTCCTTCTTTACCCTCAGTGACTGCAGTCCCTGTCCTTCTTTACCCTCAGGGACCCCAGTTCCAGTCTCACTTCACCTTCAGGGACCGCAGTTCCTGTCACCCTTTACAGGCAGGGATCCCAGTTCCTTTTCTTCTTTACCCTCAGGGACCACAGTTCCTATCCTTCTTTACTCTCATGGATGCCAGTTTCTGTCCATCTTTATCCTCAGGGATCCCAGTTCCTTTCCCTATTTACCCTCAGGAAACCTGTTCATGTCCCTCTTTACCCTTAGTGACCTCTGTTCTTGTCCTTCTTTACCCTCAGTGTCCCCAGTTCCTGTCCTTCTTTACCATCATGTATCCCAGTTCCTGTCCTTCTTTACCCTCAGGCAGTCCAGTTCCTGTCCTCCTTTACCCTCAGTTACATCAGATCCTGGCCTTCTTCACACTCAGTGACCCAAGATCCTCAAGGACCCCAGTTCCTGTCCCTCTTTACACACAGGGTCCCCAGTTCCTAGCCTTCTTTACCCTCAGGGAACCCAGTTCCTGTCCATCTTTACCCTCAGGGACCTCAGTTCCAGTCTCTCTTTACCCTCAGTGAACCCAGTTCCTGTCCTTCTTCACTCTCAGGCACTCGTGATCCTGTCCTTCTTTTCCTTCAGGTACGTCATTTCCTGTCCCTCTTTACCCTCATTGAACCCAGTTCCTGTACATTTCGCTGAGGGACATCAGTTGCTGTCCTTCCTTACTCTCAGGGAACCCAGTTCCAGTCTGCCTTTTCCCTCAGGGACCTCAGTTCCTCTCAGTCTTTACACTCAGGGACCCCAGTTCCTGTCCTTCTTTACACTCAGGGTCCCCAGTTCCAATCCTTCTTTACCCTCAGGGAATCCAGTTCCAGTCACTCTTTACCCTCAGGGACCCCAGTTCCTGTACCCCTTTACATTCAGGGACACCTGTTCTGTCCCTCTTTACCCTCAGTGACCCCAATTTCTGTCCTTCTTTACCTTCAGGGACCTTAGTTCCTCTCCTTCACCCTCAGAGACCGCAGTTCCAGTCTCTCTTTACACTCAGGATCCCCAGTTCCATTCCCTCTTTAACATCAGCGATCCCAGATCCTGTCCATATTTACACTCAGGGACCCCAATTCCAGTCCATCTTACCCCTCAGGGACCCCTGTTCCTGTCCTTCTTTACTCTCATGGACACCAGTCCATGTTGTTCTTTTCCCTCTGGGACCCCAGGTCCTGTCTCTCTTTCCACTCAGAAACCCCAGTTCCTTTCCCTCTTTACCATTAGGGACCCCAGTTCCTGTCCATCTTTACCCTCATTGAACGCAGTTTCTGTCATTTTGTACCGTCAGGGAGTCCAGATCTTGTCCTTCTTTACCTTCAGGGATCCCAGATCCTGCACTTCTTTAGCCTCAGGGACCCCAGATCCTGTCCCTCTTTACCATCATTGAACCCACTTCCTGGACTTCTTTTCCCTCAGGGATACCAGTTACAGTCTCTCTTAACACACAGGGACACCACTTCCTGTCCTTCTTTACCCTCAGGGTCACACAGTTCCAGTCTCTATTTACCCTCAGGGACCAAACTTCCTGTCCATCTTTACCCTCAGAGATCCCAGTTCCTGTCCCTCTTTACCCTCAGGGATCCCAGTTCCTGTCATTCTTTACCCTCAGGGACCATAGATCCAGTCTCTACTTACCCTCAGGGATCCCAGTTTCTGTCCTTCTTTACCCTCAGTGACTGCAGTTCCTGTCCTTGTTTACCCTCAGGGACCCCAGTTTCTGTCCTTCTTTACCCTCAGTGACTGCAGTTCCTGTCCTTCTTTACCCTCAGGGACCCCAGTTCCAGTCTCACTTTACCTTCAGGGACCGCAGTTCCTGTCACCCTTTACAGTCAGGGATCCCAGTTCCTTTTCTTCTTTACCCTCAGGGACCCCAGTTCCTATCCTTCTTTACCCTCATGGATGCCAGTTTCTGTCCATCTTTATCCTCAGGGATCCCAGTTCCTTTCCCTATTTATCCTCAGGAACCCCTGTTCATGTCCCTATTTAACCTCAGGACCTCAGTTCCAGTCACTCGTAAACCTCAGGGATCCCAGTTCCTGTCCTTGTTTACCCTCAGGGACCTCAGTTCCAGTCTCTCTTTACCCTCAGTAAACCCAGTTCTTGTCCTTCTTCACTCTCAGGCACTCGTGATCCTGTCCTTCTTTTCCTTCAGGTACGTCATTTCCTGTCCCTCTTTACCCTCATTGAACCCAGTTCCTGTACATTTCGCTGAGGGACATCAGTTGCTGTCCTTCCTTACTCTCAGGGAACCCAGTTCCAGTCTGCCTTTTCCCTCAGGGACCTCAGTTCCTCTCAGTCTTTACACTCAGGGACCCCAGTTCCTGTCCTTCCTTACCCTCAGGGACCCCAGTTCCAGTCTCACTTTACCTTCAGGGACCGCAGTTCCTGTCACCCTTTACAGTCAGGAATCCCAGTTCCTTTTCTTCTTTACCCTCAGGGACCCCAGTTCCTATCCTTCTTTACCCTCATGGATGCCAGTTTCTGTCCATCTTTATCCTCAGGGATCCCAGTTCCTTTCCCTATTTACCCTCAGGAACCCCTGTTCATGTCCCTCTTTACCCTCAGGGACCTCAGTTCCAGTCTCTCTTAAACCTCAGGGTCCCCAGTTCCTGTCCTTCATTACCCTCAGGGAACCATTCCCGTCCTGCTTTACACTCAGGGATCGCAGATTCTGTCCATCTTTACATACAAGAACCCCAGTTCCTATCCTGCTTTACACTCATGTACCCCAGTTCCAGTCTCTCTTTACACTCAGGGACCCCATATCATGTCCCTCTTTACCTTTAGTGACCTCATATCCTTTCCCTCTCTACCCTCAGGGACCTGAGGTCCTGTCCCTCTATACCCTCAACGACCCGTGTTCCTGTCCTTCTTTACCCTCAGGGATGCCAGTTCCTGGCTATCTTTACACTCAGGGACCCCAATTCCTGTCTCTGTAAACCCTCAATGACACCAGTTTCTGTCCCTCTTTAACCTTAGTGACCTCTGTTCTTTTCCTTCTTTACCCTCAGTGTCCCCTGTTCCTGTCCTTCTTTAGCATCATGTATCCCAGTTCCTGTCCTTCTTTACCCTCAGGGATCGCAGTTCCTGTCCTTTTTTATCGCCAGGGACGCGAGATCTTGTCCTTCTTTAGCTTCAGGGATCCCAGTTTCTGTCCTTCTTTACCCTCAGTGTCTGCAGTTCCTGTCCTTCTTTACCCTCAGGGACCCCAGTTTCTGTCCTTCTTTACCCTCAGTGACTGCAGTTCCTGTCCTTCTTTACCCTCAGGGACCCCAGTTCCAGTCTCACTTTACCTTCAGGGACCGCAGTTCCTGTCACCCTTTACAGTCAGGAATCCCAGTTCCTTTTCTTCTTTACCCTCAGGGACCACAGTTCCTATCCTTTTTTACTCTCATGGATGCCAGTTTCTGTCCATCTTTATCCTCAGGGATCCCAGTTCCTTTCCCTATTTACCCTCAGGAACCCCTGTTCATGTCCCTCTTTACCCTTAGTGACCTCTGTTCTTGTCCTTCTTTACCCTCAGTGTCCCCAGTTCCTGTCCTTCTTTACCATCATGTATCCCAGTTCCTGTCCTTCTTTACCCTCAGGCAGTCCAGTTCCTGTCCTCCTTTACCCTCAGTTACATCAGATCCTGGCCTTCTTCACACTCAGTGACCCAAGATCCTCAAGGACCCCAGTTCCTGTCCCTCTTTACACACAGGGTCCCCAGTTCCTAGCCTTCTTTACCCTCAGGGAACCCAGTTCCTGTCCATCTTTACCCTCAGGGACCTCAGTTCCAGTCTCTCTTTACCCTCAGTGAACCCAGTTCCTGTCCTTCTTCACTCTCAGGCACTCGTGATCCTATCCTTCTTTTCCTTCAGGTACGTCATTTCCTGTCCCTCTTTACTGGAAAAACAACCAACTGAAAAACCTCACAAAGATAAGCGTGTACAGAGCCGTTGTCATACCCACACTCCTGTTCGGCTCCGAATCATGGGTCCTCTACCGGCACCACCTACGGCTCCTAGAACGCTTCCACCAGCGTTGTCTCCGCTCCATCCTCAACATCCATTGGAGCGCTCACACCCCTAACGTCGAGGTACTCGAGATGGCAGAGGTCGACAGCATCGAGTCCACGCTGCTGAAGATCCAGCTGCGCTGGATGGGTCACGTCTCCAGAATGGAGGACCATTGCCTTCCCAAGATCGTATTATATGGCGAGCTCTCCACTGGCCACCGTGACAGAGGTGCACCAAAGAAAAGGTACAAGGACTGCCTAAAGAAATCTCTTGGTGCCTGCCACATTGACCACCGCCAGTGGGCTGATAACGCCTCAAACCGTGCATCTTGGCACCTCACAGTTTGGCGGGCAGCAGCCTCCTTTGAAGAAGACCGCAGAGCCCACCTCACTGACAAAAGGCAAAGGAGGAAAAACCCAACACCCAACCCCAACCAACCAATTTTCCCTTGCAACCGCTGCAATCGTGTCTGCCTGTCCCGCATCGGACTGGTCAGCCACAAACGAGCCTGCAGCTGACGTGGACTTTTTACCCCCTCCATAAATCTTCGTCCGCGAAGCCAAGCCAAAGTTACCCTCATTGAACCCAGTTCCTGTACATTTCGCTGAGGGACATCAGTTGCTGTCCTTCCTTACTCTCAGGGAACCCAGTTCCAGTCTGCCTTTTCCCTCAGGGACCTCAGTTCCTCTCAGTCTTTACACTCAGGGACCCCAGTTCCTGTCCTTCTTTACACTCAGGGTCCCCAGTTCCAATCCTTCTTTACCCTCAGGGAATCCAGTTCCAGTCACTCTTTACCCTCAGGGACCCCAGTTCCTGTACCCCTTTACATTCAGGGACACCTGTTCTGTCCCTCTTTACCCTCAGTGACCCCAATTTCTGTCCTTCTTTACCTTCAGGGACCTTAGTTCCTCTCCTTCACCCTCAGAGACCGCAGTTCCAGTCTCTCTTTACACTCAGGATCCCCAGTTCCATTCCCTCTTTAACATCAGCGATCCCAGATCCTGTCCATATTTACACTCAGGGACCCCAATTCCAGTCCATCTTACCCCTCAGGGACCCCTGTTCCTGTCCTTCTTTACTCTCATGGACACCAGTCCATGTTGTTCTTTTCCCTCTGGGACCCCAGGTCCTGTCTCTCTTTCCACTCAGAAACCCCAGTTCCTTTCCCTCTTTACCATTAGGGACCCCAGTTCCTGTCCCTCTTTACCCTCATTGAACGCAGTTTCTGTCGTTTTGTACCGTCAGGGAGTCCAGATCTTGTCCTTCTTTACCTTCAGGGATCCCAGATCCTGCACTTCTTTAGCCTCAGGGACCCCAGTTCCTGTACCTCTTTACCCTCATTGAACCCACTTCCTGGACTTCTTTTCCCTCAGGGATACCAGTTACAGTCTCTCTTAACACACAGGGACACCACTTCCTGTCCTTCTTTACCCTCAGGGTCACACAGTTCCAGTCTCTATTTACCCTCAGGGACCAAACTTCCTGTCCATCTTTACCCTCAGAGATCCCAGTTCCTGTCCCTCTTTACCCTCAGGGATCCCAGTTCCTGTCATTCTTTACCCTCAGGGACCATAGATCCAGTCTCTACTTACCCTCAGGGATCCCAGGTTCTGTCCTTCTTTACCCTCAGTGACTGCAGTTCCTGTCCTTGTTTACCCTCAGGGACCCCAGTTTCTGTCCTTCTTTACCCTCAGTGACTGCAGTTCCTGTCCTTCTTTACCCTCAGGGACCCCAGTTCCAGTCTCACTTTACCTTCAGGGACCGCAGTTCCTGTCACCCTTTACAGTCAGGGATCCCAGTTCCTTTTCTTCTTTACCCTCAGGGACCCCAGTTCCTATCCTTCTTTACTCTCATGGATGCCACTTTCTGTCCATCTTTATCCTCAGGGATCCCAGTTCCTTTCCCTATTTACCCTCAGGAACCCCTGTTCATGTCCATCTTTACCCTTAGTGACCTCTGTTCTTGTCCTTCTTTACCCTCAGTGTCCCCAGTTCCTGTCCTTCTTTACCATCATGTATCCCAGTTCCTGTCCTTCTTTACCCTCAGGCAGTCCAGTTCCTGTCCTCCTTTACCCTCAGTTACATCAGATCCTGGCCTTCTTCACACTCAGTGACCCAAGATCCTCAAGGACCCCAGTTCCTGTCCCTCTTTACACACAGGGTCCCCAGTTCCTAGCCTTCTTTACCCTCAGGGAACCCAGTTCCTGTCCATCTTTACCCTCAGGGACCTCAGTTCCAGTCTCTCTTTACCCTCAGTAAACCCAGTTCCTGTCCTTCTTCACTCTCAGGCACTCGTGATCCTGTCCTTCTTTTCCTTATGCTACGTCATTTCCTGTCCCTCTTTACCCTCATTGAACCCAGTTCCTGTACATTTCGCTGAGGGACATCAGTTGCTGTCCTTCCTTACTCTCAGGGAACCCAGTTCCAGTCTGCCTTTTCCCTCAGGGACCTCAGTTCCTCTCAGTCTTTACACTCAGGGACCCCAGTTCCTGTCCTTCTTTACACTCAGGGTCCCCAGTTCCAATCCTTCTTTACCCTCAGGGAATCCAGTTCCAGTCACTCTTTACCCACAGGGACCCCAGTTCCTGTCTCTCTTAAACCTCAGGGTCCCCAGTTCCTGTCCTTCATTACCCTCAGGCAACCATTTCTGTCCTGCTTTACCCTCAGGGATCGCAGTTCCTGTCCTTTTTTATCGCCAGGGACGCGAGATCTTGTCCATCTTTAGCTTCAGGGATCCCAGTTTCTGTCCTTCTTTACCCTCAGTGACTGCAGTTCCTGTCCTTCTTTACCCTCAGGGACCCCAGTTTCTGTCCTTCTTTACCCTCAGTGACTGCAGTTCCTGTCCTTCTTTACCCTCAGGGACCCCAGTTCCAGTCTCACTTTACCTTCAGGGACCGCAGTTCCTGTCACCCTTTACAGTCAGGGATCCCAGTTCCTTTTCTTCTTTACCCTCAGGGACCCCAGTTCCTATCCTTCTTTACTCTCATGGATGCCAGTTTCTGTCCATCTTTATCCTCAGGGATCCCAGTTCCTTTCCCTATTTATCCTCAGGAACCCCTGTTCATGTCCCTATTTAACCTCAGGACCTCAGTTCCAGTCACTCGTAAACCTCAGGGATCCCAGTTCCTGTCCTTGTTTACCCTCAGGAACCATAATTCCTGTCCTTCTTTACCCTCAGGGACCTCAGTTCCAGTCTCTCTTTACCCTCAGGAACTGTAGTTCCTGTCCCTCTTTACTCTAAGGGACCCCAGTTCCTGTCCCTCTTAACCGTCAGGGACCCAAGTTCATGTCAATTTTAGCCCCAGTGACCCCAGTTTTTTTCCCTCTTTACCCCTAGCCACCACAGTTACAGTCTCTCTTTACCCTCAGTGAACCCAGTTCCTGTCCTTCTTTACCCTCAGGGAACCCATTTCCAGTCTCCCTTTACCTTCAGGGAACCCAGTTCCTATCCTTGTTTACCCTCAGGAACCATAATTCCTGTCCTTCTTTACCCTCAGGGATCTCAGTTCCAGTCTCTCTTTACCCTCAGGGACTCCAGTTCCAGTCTCTCTTTACCCTCAGGAACTGTAGTCCCTGTCCCTCTTTACTCTAAGGGACCCCAGTTCCTGTCCCTCTTAACCGACAGGGACACAAGTTCATGTCAATTTTAGCCCCAGTGACCCCAGTTTTTGTCCCTCTTTATCCTTATGGACCACAGTTACAGTCTCTCTTTACCCTCAGTGAACCCAGTAACTGTTTTTCTTCATCTCAGGCACTCGTGATCCTGTCCTTCTTTTCATTCAGGTACGTCATTTCCTGTCCCTCTTTACCCTCATTGAACCCAGTTCCTGTACATTTCGCTGAGGGACATTAGTTGCTGTCCTTCCTTACTCTCAGGGAACCCAGTTCCAGTCTGCCTTTTCCCTCAGGGACCTCAGTTCCTCTCAGTCTTTACACTTAGGGACCCCAGTTCCTGTCCTTCTTTACACTCAGGGACCCCAGTTCCTATCCTTCTTTACCCTCAGTGACCCCAATTTCTGTCCTTCTTTACCTTCAGGGACCTTAGTTCCTCTCCTTCACCCTCAGAGACCGCAGTTCCAGTCTCTCTTTACACTCAGGATCCCCAGTTCCATTCCCTCTTTAACATCAGCGATCCCAGATCCTGTCCATATTTACACTCAGGGACCCCAGTTCCAGTCCATCTTACCCCTCAGGGACCCCTGTTTCTGTCCTTCTTTACTCTCAGGGACACCAGTCCATGTTGATCTTTTCCCTCTGGGACCCCAGGTCCTGTCTCTCTTTCCACTCAGAAACCCCAGTTCCTTTCCCTCTTTACCATTAGGGACCCCAGTTCCTGTCCCTCTTAACCCTCATTGAACGCAGTTTCTGTCGTTTTGTACCGTCAGGGAGTCCAGATCTTGTCCTTCTTTACCTTCAGGGATCCCAGATCCTGCACTTCTTTAGCCTCAGGGACCCCAGTTCCTGTCCCTCTTTACCCTCATTGAACCCACTTCCTGGACTTCTTTTCCCTCAGGGATACCAGTTACAGTCTCTCTTAACACACAGGGACACCACTTCCTGTCCTTCTTTACACTCAGGGTCACACAGTTCCAGTCTCTATTTACCCTCAGGGACCAAACTTCCTGTCCATCTTTACCCTCAGAGATCCCAGTTCCTGTCCCTCTTTACCCTCAGGGATCCCAGTTCCTGTCATTCTTTACCCTCAGGGACCATAGATCCAGTCTCTACTTACCCTCAGGGATCCCAGTTTCTGTCCTTCTTTACCCTCAGTGACTGCAGTTCCTGTCCTTGTTTACCCTCAGGGACCCCAGTTTCTGTCCTTCTTTACCCTCAGTGACTGCAGTTCCTGTCCTTCTTTACCCTCAGGGACCCCAGTTCCAGTCTCACTTTACCTTCAGGGACCGCAGTTCCTGTCACCCTTTACAGTCAGGGATCCCAGTTCCTTTTCTTCTTTACCCTCAGGGACCCCAGTTCCTATCCTTCTTTACCCTCATGGATGCCAGTTTCTGTCCATCTTTATCCTCAGGGATCCCAGTTCCTTTCCCTATTTATCCTCAGGAACCCCTGTTCATGTCCCTATTTAACCTCAGGACCTCAGTTCCAGTCACTCGTAAACCTCAGGGATCCCAGTTCCTGTCCTTATTTACCCTCAGGAACCATAATTCCTGTCCTTCTTTACCCTCAGGGACCTCAGTTCCAGTCTCTCTTTACCCTCAGGAACTGTAGTTCCTGTCCCTCTTTACTCTAAGGGACCCCAGTTCCTGTCCCTCTTAACCGTCAGGGACCCAAGTTCATGTCAATTTTAGCCCCAGTGACCCCAGTTTTTTTCCCTCTTTACCCTTAGGGACCACAGTTACAGTCTCTCTTTACCCTCAGTGAACCCAGTTCCTGTCCTTCTTCATCTCAGGCACTCGTGATCCTGCCCTTCTTTTCCTTCAGGTACGTCATTTCCAGTCCCTCTTTACCCTCATTGAACCCAGTTCCTGTACATTTCGCTGAGGGAGATCAATTGCTGTCCTTCTTTACTCTCAGGGAACCCAGTTCCAGTCTGCCTTTTCCCTCAGGGACCTCAGTTCCTCTCAGTCTTTACACTTAGGGACCCCAGTTGCTGTCCATCTTTACACTCAGGGTCCCCAGTTCCTATCCTTCTTTACCCTCAGGGAATCCAGTTCCTTTCCTTTTTTACCCTCAGGGTCACACAGTTCCAGTCTCTATTTACCCTCAGGGACCAAATTTCCTGTCCATTTTTACCCTCAGGGTCTCCAGCTCCTGTCCCTCTTTACCCTCAGGTATCCCAGTTCCTGTCCTTCTTTACTCTCAGGGACCCAGTTCCTGTCCTTCTTTACGCACTGCGAGCCCTGTTCTAGTCCCTCTTTAAGATCAGGTACCCCAGTTCTTATCCCTCTTTACACTCAGGGACCCTAGTTCCTGTCCTTCTTTTGCCACAGGGACCCCAGTTCCTGTCCCACCTTACCCTCAAGGACCCCAGTTCCTGTCCCTCTTTACACTTAGGAATTCCAGTTCCTGTCCTTCTTTTCCCTCAGGCTCCCCAGTTCCTGTCCTTCTTTACCCTCAGGGATGCCATTTCCTGTCTCTCTTTACCATCAGTGACTGCAGTCCCTGTCCTTCTTTACCCTCAGGGACCCCAGTTCCAGTCTCACTTCACCTTCAGGGACGGCAGTTCCTGTCACCCTTTACAGTCAGGGATACCAGTTCCTTTTCTTCTTTACCCTCAGGGACCACAGTTCCTATCCTTCTTTACTCTCATGGATGCCAGTTTCTGTCCATCTTTATCCTCAGGGATCCCAGTTCCTTTCCCTATTTACCCTCAGGAACCCCTGTTCATGTCCCTCTTTACCCTTAGTGACCTCTGTTCTTGTCCTTCTTTACCCTCAGTGTCCCCAGTTCCTGTCCTTCTTTACCATCATGTATCCCAGTTCCTGTCCTTCTTTACCCTCAGGCAGTCCAGTTCCTGTCCTCCTTTACCCTCAGTTACATCAGATCCTGGCCTTCTTCACACTCAGTGACCCAAGATCCTCAAGGACCCCAGTTCCTGTCCCTCTTTACACACAGGGTCCCCAGTTCCTAGCCTTCTTTACCCTCAGGGAACCCAGTTCCTGTCCATCTTTACCCTCAGGGACCTCAGTTCCAGTCTCTCTTTACCCTCAGTGAACCCAGTTCCTGTCCTTCTTCACTCTCAGGCACTCGTGATCCTGTCCTTCTTTTCCTTCAGGTACGTCATTTCCTGTCCCTCTTTACCCTCATTGAACCCAGTTCCTGTACATTTCGCTGAGGGACATCAGTTGCTGTCCTTCCTTACTCTCAGGGAACCCAGTTCCAGTCTGCCTTTTCCCTCAGGGACCTCAGTTCCTCTCAGTCTTTACACTCAGGGACCCCAGTTCCTGTCCTTCTTTACACTCAGGGTCCCCAGTTCCAATCCTTCTTTACCCTCAGGGAATCCAGTTCCAGTCACTCTTTACCCTCAGGGACCCCAGTTCCTGTACCCCTTTACATTCAGGGACACCTGTTCTGTCCCTCTTTACCCTCAGTGACCCCAATTTCTGTCCTTCTTTACCTTCAGGGACCTTAGTTCCTGTCCTTCACCCTCAGAGACCGCAGTTCCAGTCTCTCTTTACACTCAGGATCCCCAGTTCCATTCCCTCTTTAACATCAGCGATCCCAGATCCTGTCCATATTTACACTCAGGGACCCCAATTCCAGTCCATCTTACCCCTCAGGGACCCCTGTTCCTGTCCTTCTTTACTCTCATGGACACCAGTCCATGTTGTTCTTTTCCCTCTGGGACCCCAGGTCCTGTCTCTCTTTCCACTCAGAAACCCCAGTTCCTTTCCCTCTTTACCATTAGGGACCCCAGTTCCTGTCCCTCTTTACCCTCATTGAACGCAGTTTCTGTCGTTTTGTACCGTCAGGGAGTCCAGATCTTGTCCTTCTTTACCTTCAGGGATCCCAGATCCTGCACTTCTTTAGCCTCAGGGACCCCAGTTCCTGTCCCTCTTTACCCTCATTGAACCCACTTCCTGGACTTCTTTTCCCTCAGGGATACCAGTTACAGTCTCTCTTAACACACAGGGACACCACTTCCTGTCCTTCTTTACCCTCAGGGTCACACAGTTCCAGTCTCTATTTACCCTCAGGGACCAAACTTCCTGTCCATCTTTACCCTCAGAGATCCCAGTTCCTGTCCCTCTTTACCCTCAGGGATCCCAGTTCCTGTCATTCTTTACCCTCAGGGACCATAGATCCAGTCTCTACTTACCCTCAGGGATCCCAGTTCCTGTCCTTCTTTACCCTCAGGGATCGCAGTTCCTGTCCTTTTTTATCGCCAGGGACGCGAGAACTTCTTCTTATCTTCAGGGTTCCCAGTTTCTGTCCTTCTTTACCCTCAGTGACTGCAGTTCCTGTCCTTCTTTACCCTCAGGGACCCCAGTTTCTGTCCTTCTTTACCCTCAGTGACTGCAGTTCCTGTCCTTCTTTACCCTCAGGGACCCCAGTTCAAGTCTCACTTTACCTTCAGGGACCGCAGTTCCTGTCACCCTTTACAGTCAGGGATCCCAGTTCCTTTTCATCTTTACCCTCAGGGATCCCAGTTCCTATCCTTCTTTACCCTCATGGATGCCAGTTTCTGTCCATCTTTATCCTCAGGGATCCCAGTTCCTTTCCCTATTTATCCTCAGGAACCCCTGTTCATGTCCCTATTTAACCTCAGGACCTCAGTTCCAGTCACTCGTAAACCTCAGAGATCCCAGTTCCTGTCCTTGTTTACCCTCAGGAACCATAATTCCTGTCCTTCTTTACCCTCAGGGACCTCAGTTCCAGTCTCTCTTTACCCTCAGGAACTGTAGTTCCTGTCCCTCTTTACTCTAAGGAACCCCAGTTCCTGTCCCTCTTAACCGTCAGGGACCCAAGTTCATGTCAATTTTAGCCCCAGTGACCCCAGTTATTTTCCCTCTTTACCCTTAGGGACCACAGTTACAGTCTCTCTTTACCCTCAGTGAACCCAGTTCCTGTCCTTCTTCATCTCAGGCACTCGTGATCCTGCCCTTCTTTTCCTTCAGGTACGTCATTTCCAGTCCCTCTTTACCCTCATTGAACCCAGTTCCTGTACATTTCGCTGAGGGAGATCAATTGCTGTCCTTCTTTACTCTCAGGGAACCCAGTTCCAGTCTGCCGTTTCCCTCAGGGACCTCAGTTCCTCTCAGTCTTTACACTTAGGGACCCCAGTTGCTGTCCTTCTTTACACTCAGGGTCCCCAGTTCCTATCCTTCTTTACCCTCAGGGAATCCAGTTCCTTTCCTTCTTTACCCTCAGGGTCACACATTTCCAGTCTCTATTTACCCTCAGGGACCAAATTTCCTGTCCATTTTTACCCTCAGGGTCTCCAGCTCCTGTCCCTCTTTACCCTCAGGTATCCCAGTTCCTGTCCTTCTTTACTCTCAGGGACCCAGTTCCTGTCCTTCTTTACGCACTGCGAGCCCTGTTCTAGTCCCTCTTTACGATCAGGTACCCCAGTTCTTATCCCTCTTTACACTCAGGGACCCTAGTTCCTGTCCTTCTTTTGCCACAGGGACCCCAGTTCCTGTCCCACCTTACACTCAAGGACCCCAGTTCCTGTCCCTCTTTACACTTAGGAATTCCAGTTCCTGTCCTTCTTTTCCCTCAGGCTCCCCAGTTCCTGTCCTTCTTTACCCTCAGGGATGCCATTTCCTGTCTCTCTTTACCCTCAGTGACTGCAGTCCCTATCCTTCTTTACCCTCAGGGACCCCAGTTCCAGTCTCACTTCACCTTCAGGGACCGCAGTTCCTGTCACCCTTTACAGTCAGGGATACCAGTTCCTTTTCTTCTTTACCCTCAGGGACCACAGTTCCTATCCTTCTTTACTCTCATGGATGCCACTTTCTGTCCATCTTTATCCTCAGGGATCCCAGTTCCTTTCCCTATTTACCCTCAGGAACCCCTGTTCATGTCCCTCTTTACCCTTAGTGACCTCTGTTCTTGTCCTTCTTTACCCTCAGTGTCCCCAGTTCCTGTCCTTCTTTACCATCATGTATCCCAGTTCCTGTCCTTCTTTACCCTCAGGCAGTCCAGTTCCTGTCCTCCTTTACCCTCAGTTACATCAGATCCTGGCCTTCTTCACACTCAGTGACCCAAGATCCTCAAGGACCCCAGTTCCTGTCCCTCTTTACACACAGGGTCCCCAGTTCCTAGCCTTCTTTACCCTCAGGGAACACAGTTCCTGTCCATCTTTACCCTCAGGGACCTCAGTTCCAGTCTCTCTTTACCCTCAGTGAACCCAGTTCCTGTCCTTCTTCACTCTCAGGCACTCGTGATCCTGTCCTTCTTTTCCTTCAGATACGTCATTTCCTGTCCCTCTTTACCCTCATTGAACCCAGTTCCTGTACATTTCGCTGAGGGACATCAGTTGCTGTCCTTCCTTACTCTCAGGGAACCCAGTTCCAGTCTGCCTTTTCCCTCAGGGACCTCAGTTCCTCTCAGTCTTTACACTCAGGGACCCCAGTTCCTGTCCTTCTTTACACTCAGGGTCCCCAGTTCCAATCCTTCTTTACCCTCAGGGAATCCAGTTCCAGTCACTCTTTACCCTCAGGGACCCCAGTTCCTGTACCCCTTTACATTCAGGGACACCTGTTCTGTCCCTCTTTACCCTCAGTGACCCCAATTTCTGTCCTTCTTTACCTTCAGGGACCTTAGTTCCTGTCCTTCACCCTCAGAGACCGCAGTTCCAGTCTCTCTTTACACTCAGGATCCCCAGTTCCATTCCCTCTTTAACATCAGCGATCCCAGATCCTGTCCATATTTACACTCAGGGACCCCAATTCCAGTCCATCTTACCCCTCAGGGACCCCTGTTCCTGTCCTTCTTTACTCTCATGGACACCAGTCCATGTTGTTCTTTTCCCTCTGGGACCCCAGGTCCTGTCTCTCTTTCCACTCAGAAACCCCAGTTCCTTTCCCTCTTTACCATTAGGGACCCCAGTTCCTGTCCCTCTTTACCCTCATTGAACGCAGTTTCTGTCGTTTTGTACCGTCAGGGAGTCCAGATCTTGTCCTTCTTTACCTTCAGGGATCCCAGATCCTGCACTTCTTTAGCCTCAGGGACCCCAGTTCCTGTCCCTCTTTACCCTCATTGAACCCACTTCCTGGACTTCTTTTCCCTCAGGGATACCGGTTACAGTCTCTCTTAACACACAGGGACACCACTTCCTGTCCTTCTTTACACTCAGGGTCATACAGTTCCAGTCTCTATTTACCCTCAGGGACCAAACTTCCTGTCCATCTTTACCCTCAGAGATCCCAGTTCCTGTCCCTCTTTACCCTCAGGGATCCCAGTTCCTGTCATTCTTTACCCTCAGGGACCATAGATCCAGTCTCTACTTACCCTCAGGGATCCCAGTTTCTGTCCTTCTTTACCCTCAGTGACTGCAGTTCCTGTCCTTCTTTACCCTCAGGGACCCCAGTTCCAGTCTCACTTTACCTTCAGGGACCGCATTTCCCGTCACCCTTTACAGTCAGGGATCCCAGTTCCTTTTCTTCTTTACCCTCAGGGACCCCAGTTCCTATCCTTCTTTACCCTCATGGATGCCAGTTTCTGTCCATCTTTATCCTCAGGGATCCCAGTTCCTTTCCCTATTTATCCTCAGGAACCCCTGTTCATGTCCCTATTTAACCTCAGGACCTCAGTTCCAGTCACTCGTAAACCTCAGAGATCCCAGTTCCTGTCCTTGTTTACCCTCAGGAACCATAATTCCTGTCCTTCTTTACCCTCAGGGACCTCAGTTCCAGTCTCTCTTTACCCTCAGGAACTGTAGTTCCTGTCCCTCTTTACTCTAAGGAACCCCAGTTCCTGTCCCTCTTAACCGTCAGGGACCCAAGTTCATGTCAATTTTAGCCCCAGTGACCCCAGTTATTTTCCCTCTTTACCCTTAGGGACCACAGTTACAGTCTCTCTTTACCCTCAGTGAACCCAGTTCCTGTCCTTCTTCATCTCAGGCACTCGTGATCCTGCCCTTCTTTTCCTTCAGGTACGTCATTTCCAGTCCCTCTTTACCCTCATTGAACCCAGTTCCTGTACATTTCGCTGAGGGAGATCAATTGCTGTCCTTCTTTACTCTCAGGGAACCCAGTTCCAGTCTGCCGTTTCCCTCAGGGACCTCAGTTCCTCTCAGTCTTTACACTTAGGGACCCCAGTTGCTGTCCTTCTTTACACTCAGGGTCCCCAGTTCCTATCCTTCTTTACCCTCAGGGAATCCAGTTCCTTTCCTTCTTTACCCTCAGGGTCACACATTTCCAGTCTCTATTTACCCTCAGGGACCAAATTTCCTGTCCATTTTTACCCTCAGGGTCTCCAGCTCCTGTCCCTCTTTACCCTCAGGTATCCCAGTTCCTGTCCTTCTTTACTCTCAGGGACCCAGTTCCTGTCCTTCTTTACGCACTGCGAGCCCTGTTCTAGTCCCTCTTTACGATCAGGTACCCCAGTTCTTATCCCTCTTTACACTCAGGGACCCTAGTTCCTGTCCTTCTTTTGCCACAGGGACCCCAGTTCCTGTCCCACCTTACACTCAAGGACCCCAGTTCCTGTCCCTCTTTACACTTAGGAATTCCAGTTCCTGTCCTTCTTTTCCCTCAGGCTCCCCAGTTCCTGTCCTTCTTTACCCTCAGGGATGCCATTTCCTGTCTCTCTTTACCCTCAGTGACTGCAGTCCCTATCCTTCTTTACCCTCAGGGACCCCAGTTCCAGTCTCACTTCACCTTCAGGGACCGCAGTTCCTGTCACCCTTTACAGTCAGGGATACCAGTTCCTTTTCTTCTTTACCCTCAGGGACCACAGTTCCTATCCTTCTTTACTCTCATGGATGCCACTTTCTGTCCATCTTTATCCTCAGGGATCCCAGTTCCTTTCCCTATTTACCCTCAGGAACCCCTGTTCATGTCCCTCTTTACCCTTAGTGACCTCTGTTCTTGTCCTTCTTTACCCTCAGTGTCCCCAGTTCCTGTCCTTCTTTACCATCATGTATCCCAGTTCCTGTCCTTCTTTACCCTCAGGCAGTCCAGTTCCTGTCCTCCTTTACCCTCAGTTACATCAGATCCTGGCCTTCTTCACACTCAGTGACCCAAGATCCTCAAGGACCCCAGTTCCTGTCCCTCTTTACACACAGGGTCCCCAGTTCCTAGCCTTCTTTACCCTCAGGGAACCCAGTTCCTGTCCATCTTTACCCTCAGGGACCTCAGTTCCAGTCTCTCTTTACCCTCAGTGAACCCAGTTCCTGTCCTTCTTCACTCTCAGGCACTCGTGATCCTGTCCTTCTTTTCCTTCAGATACGTCATTTCCTGTCCCTCTTTACCCTCATTGAACCCAGTTCCTGTACATTTCGCTGAGGGACATCAGTTGCTGTCCTTCCTTACTCTCAGGGAACCCAGTTCCAGTCTGCCTTTTCCCTCAGGGACCTCAGTTCCTCTCAGTCTTTACACTCAGGGACCCCAGTTCCTGTCCTTCTTTACACTCAGGGTCCCCAGTTCCAATCCTTCTTTACCCTCAGGGAATCCAGTTCCAGTCACTCTTTACCCTCAGGGACCCCAGTTCCTGTACCCCTTTACATTCAGGGACACCTGTTCTGTCCCTCTTTACCCTCAGTGACCCCAATTTCTGTCCTTCTTTACCTTCAGGGACCTTAGTTCCTGTCCTTCACCCTCAGAGACCGCAGTTCCAGTCTCTCTTTACACTCAGGATCCCCAGTTCCATTCCCTCTTTAACATCAGCGATCCCAGATCCTGTCCATATTTACACTCAGGGACCCCAATTCCAGTCCATCTTACCCCTCAGGGACCCCTGTTCCTGTCCTTCTTTACTCTCATGGACACCAGTCCATGTTGTTCTTTTCCCTCTGGGACCCCAGGTCCTGTCTCTCTTTCCACTCAGAAACCCCAGTTCCTTTCCCTCTTTACCATTAGGGACCCCAGTTCCTGTCCCTCTTTACCCTCATTGAACGCAGTTTCTGTCGTTTTGTACCGTCAGGGAGTCCAGATCTTGTCCTTCTTTACCTTCAGGGATCCCAGATCCTGCACTTCTTTAGCCTCAGGGACCCCAGTTCCTGTCCCTCTTTACCCTCATTGAACCCACTTCCTGGACTTCTTTTCCCTCAGGGATACCGGTTACAGTCTCTCTTAACACACAGGGACACCACTTCCTGTCCTTCTTTACACTCAGGGTCACACAGTTCCAGTCTCTATTTACCCTCAGGGACCAAACTTCCTGTCCATCTTTACCCTCAGAGATCCCAGTTCCTGTCCCTCTTTACCCTCAGGGATCCCAGTTCCTGTCATTCTTTACCCTCAGGGACCATAGATCCAGTCTCTACTTACCCTCAGGGATCCCAGTTTCTGTCCTTCTTTACCCTCAGTGACTGCAGTTCCTGTCCTTCTTTACCCTCAGGGACCCCAGTTCCAGTCTCACTTTACCTTCAGGGACCGCATTTCCCGTCACCCTTTACAGTCAGGGATCCCAGTTCCTTTTCTTCTTTACCCTCAGGGACCCCAGTTCCTATCCTTCTTTACCCTCATGGATGCCAGTTTCTGTCCATCTTTATCCTCAGGGATCCCAGTTCCTTTCCCTATTTATCCTCAGGAACCCCTGTTCATGTCCCTATTTAACCTCAGGACCTCAGTTCCAGTCTCTCTTAAACCTCAGGGTCCCCAGTTCCTGTCCTTCATTACCCACAGGCAACCATTTCTGTCCTGCTTTACCCTCAGGGATCGCAGTTCCTGTCCTTTTTTATCGCCAGGGACGCGAGATCTTGTCCATCTTTAGCTTCAGGGATCCCAGTTTCTGTCCTTCTTTACCCTCAGTGACTGCAGTTCCTGTCCTTCTTTACCCTCAGGGACCCCAGTTTCTGTCCTTCTTTACCCTCAGTGACTGCAGTTCCTGTCCCTCTTTACCCTCAGGGATCCCAGTTCCTGTCATTCTTTACCCTCAGGGACCATAGATCCAATCTCTACTTACCCTCAGGGATCCCAGTTCCTGTCCCTCTTTACCCTCAGGGATCGCAGTTCCTGTCCTTTTTTATCGCCAGGGACGCGAGATCTTGTCCTTCTTTAGCTTCAGGGATCCCAGTTTCTGTCCTTCTTTACCCTCAGTGACTGCAGTTCCTGTCCTTCTTTACTCTCAGGGACCCCAGTTTCTGTCCTTCTTTACCCTCAGTGACTGCAGTTCCTGTCCTTCTTTACCCTCAGGGACCCCAGTTCCAGTCTCACTTTACCTTCAGGGACCGCAGTTCCTGTCACCCTGTACAGTCAGGGATCCCAGTTCCTTTTCTTCTTTACCCTCAGGGACCCCAGTTCCTAGCCTTCTTTACCCTCATGGATGCCAGTTTCTGTCCATCTTTATCCTCAGTGATCCCAGTTCCTTTCCCTATTTACCCTCGGGAACCCCTGTTCATTTCCCTCTTTACCCTCAGGGACCTCAGTTCCAGTCTCTCTTAAACCTCAGGGTCCCCAGTTCCTGTCCTTCATTACCCTCAGGCAACCATTTCTGTCCTGCTTTACCCTCAGGGATCGCAGTTCCTGTCCTTTTTTATCGCCAGGGACGCGAGATCTTGTCCATCTTTAGCTTCAGGGATCCCAGTTTCTGTCCTTCTTTACCCTCAGTGACTGCAGTTCCTGTCCTTCTTTACCCTCAGGGACCCCAGTTTCTGTCCTTCTTTACCCTCAGTGACTGCAGTTCCTGTCCTTCTTTACCCTCAGGGACCCCAGTTCCAGTCTCACTTTACCTTCAGGGACCGCAGTTCCTGTCACCCTTTACAGTCAGGGATCCCAGTTCCTTTTCTTCTTTACCCTCAGTGTCCCCAGTTCCTGTCCTTCTTTACCATGATGTATCCCAGTTCCTGTCCTTCTTTACCCTCAGGCAGTCCAGTTCCTGTCCTCCTTTACCCTCAGTTACATCAGATCCTGGCCTTCTTCACACTCAGTGACCCAAGATCCTCAAGGACCCCAGTTCCTGTCCCTCTTTACACACAGGGTCCCCAGTTCCTACCCTTCTTTACCCTAAGGGAACCCAGTTCCTGTCCATCTTTACCCTCAGGGACCTCAGTTCCAGTCTCTCTTTACCCTCAGTAAACCCAGTTCCTGTCCTTCTTCACTCTCAGGCACTCGTGATCCTGTCCTTCTTTTCCTTCAGGTACGTCATTTCCTGTCCCTCTTTACCCTCATTGAACCCAGTTCCTGTACATTTCGCTGAGGGACATCAGTTGCTGTCCTTCCTTACTCTCAGGGAACCCAGTTCCAGTCTGCCTTTTCCCTCAGGGACCTCAGTTCCTCTCAGTCTTTACACTCAGGGACCCCAGTTCCTGTCCTTCTTTACACTCAGGGTCCCCAGTTCCAATCCTTCTTTACCCTCAGGGAATCCAGTTCCAGTCACTCTTTACCCTCAGGGACCCCAGTTCCTGTCTCTCTTAAACCTCAGGGTCCCCAGTTCCTGTCCTTCATTACCCTCAGGCAACCATTTCTGTCCTGCTTTACCCTCAGGGATCGCAGTTCCTGTCCTTTTTTATCGCCAGGGACGCGAGATCTTGTCCATCTTTAGCTTCAGGGATCCCAGTTTCTGTCCTTCTTTACCCTCAGTGACTGCAGTTCCTGTCCTTCTTTACCCTCAGGGACCCCAGTTTCTGTCCTTCTTTACCCTCAGTGACTGCAGTTCCTGTCCTTCTTTACCCTCAGGGACCCCAGTTCCAGTCTCACTTTACCTTCAGGGACCGCAGTTCCTGTCACCCTTTACAGTCAGGGATCCCAGTTCCTTTTCTTCTTTACCCTCAGGGACCCCAGTTCCTATCCTTCTTTACCCTCATGGATGCCAGTTTCTGTCCATCTTTATCCTCAGGGATCCCAGTTCCTTTCCCTATTTATCCTCAGGAACCCCTGTTCATGTCCCTATTTAACCTCAGGACCTCAGTTCCAGTCACTCGTAAACCTCAGGGATCCCAGTTCCTGTCCTTGTTTACCCTCAGGAACCATAATTCCTGTCCTTCTTTACCCTCAGGGACCTCAGTTCCAGTCTCTCTTTACCCTCAGGAACTGTAGTTCCTGTCCCTCTTTACTCTAAGGGACCCCAGTTCCTGTCCCTCTTAACCGTCAGGGACCCAAGTTCATGTCAATTTTAGCCCCAGTGACCCCAGTTTTTTTCCCTCTTTACCCTTAGGGACCACAGTTACAGTCTCTCTTTACCCTCAGTGAACCCAGTTCCTGTCCTTCTTCATCTCAGGCACTCGTGATCCTGCCCTTCTTTTCCTTCAGGTACGTCATTTCCAGTCCCTCTTTACCCTCATTGAACCCAGTTCCTGTACATTTCGCTGAGGGAGATCAATTGCTGTCCTTCTTTACTCTCAGGGAACCCAGTTCCAGTCTGCCTTTTCCCTCAGGGACCTCAGTTCCTCTCAGTCTTTACACTTAGGGACCCCAGTTGCTGTCCATCTTTACACTCAGGGTCCCCAGTTCCTATCCTTCTTTACCCTCAGGGAATCCAGTTCCTTTCCTTTTTTACCCTCAGGGTCACACAGTTCCAGTCTCTATTTACCCTCAGGGACCAAATTTCCTGTCCATTTTTACCCTCAGGGTCTCCAGCTCCTGTCCCTCTTTACCCTCAGGTATCCCAGTTCCTGTCCTTCTTTACTCTCAGGGACCCAGTTCCTGTCCTTCTTTACGCACTGCGAGCCCTGTTCTAGTCCCTCTTTACGATCAGGTACCCCAGTTCTTATCCCTCTTTACACTCAGGGACCCTAGTTCCTGTCCTTCTTTTGCCACAGGGACCCCAGTTCCTGTCCCACCTTACCCTCAAGGACCCCAGTTCCTGTCCCTCTTTACACTTAGGAATTCCAGTTCCTGTCCTTCTTTTCCCTCAGGCTCCCCAGTTCCTGTCCTTCTTTACCCTCAGGGATGCCATTTCCTGTCTCTCTTTACCATCAGTGACTGCAGTCCCTGTCCTTCTTTACCCTCAGGGACCCCAGTTCCAGTCTCACTTCACCTTCAGGGACGGCAGTTCCTGTCACCCTTTACAGTCAGGGATACCAGTTCCTTTTCTTCTTTACCCTCAGGGACCACAGTTCCTATCCTTGTTTACTCTCATGGATGCCACTTTCTGTCCATCTTTATCCTCAGGGATCCCAGTTCCTTTCCCTATTTACCCTCAGGAACCCCTGTTCATGTCCCTCTTTACCCTTAGTGACCTCTGTTCTTGTCCTTCTTTACCCTCAGTGTCCCCAGTTCCTGTCCTTCTTTACCATCATGTATCCCAGTTCCTGTCCTTCTTTACCCTCAGGCAGTCCAGTTCCTGTCCTCCTTTACCCTCAGTTACATCAGATCCTGGCCTTCTTCACACTCAGTGACCCAAGATCCTCAAGGACCCCAGTTCCTGTCCCTCTTTTCACACAGGGTCCCCAGTTCCTAGCCTTCTTTACCCTCAGGGAACCCAGTTCCTGTCCATCTTTACCCTCAGGGACCTCAGTTCCAGTCTCTCTTTACCCTCAGTGAACCCAGTTCCTGTCCTTCTTCACTCTCAGGCACTCGTGATCCTGTCCTTCTTTTCCTTCAGGAACGTCATTTCCTGTCCCTCTTTACCCTCATTGAACCCAGTTCCTGTACATTTCGCTGAGGGACATCAGTTGCTGTCCTTCCTTACTCTCAGGGAACCCAGTTCCAGTCTGCCTTTTCCCTCAGGGACCTCAGTTCCTCTCAGTCTTTACACTCAGGGACCCCAGTTCCTGTCCTTCTTTACACTCAGGGTCCCCAGTTCCAATCCTTCTTTACCCTCAGGGAATCCAGTTCCAGTCACTCTTTACCCTCAGGGACCCCAGTTCCTGTACCCCTTTACATTCAGGGACACCTGTTCTGTCCCTCTTTACCCTCAGTGACCCCAATTTCTGTCCTTCTTTACCTTCAGGGACCTTAGTTCCTCTCCTTCACCCTCAGAGACCGCAGTTCCAGTCTCTCTTTACACTCAGGATCCCCAGTTCCATTCCCTCTTTAACATCAGCGATCCCAGATCCTGTCCATATTTACACTCAGGGACCCCAATTCCAGTCCATCTTACCCCTCAGGGACCCCTGTTCCTGTCCTTCTTTACTCTCATGGACACCAGTCCATGTTGTTCTTTTCCCTCTGGGACCCCAGGTCCTGTCTCTCTTTCCACTCAGAAACCCCAGTTCCTTTCCCTCTTTACCATTAGGGACCCCAGTTCCTGTCCCTCTTTACCCTCATTGAACGCAGTTTCTGTCGTTTTGTACCGTCAGGGAGTCCAGATCTTGTCCTTCTTTACCTTCAGGGATCCCAGATCCTGCACTTCTTTAGCCTCAGGGACCCCAGTTCCTGTCCCTCTTTACCCTCATTGAACCCACTTCCTGGACTTCTTTTCCCTCAGGGATGCCGGTTACAGTCTCTCTTAACACACAGGGACACCACTTCCTGTCCTTCTTTACACTCAGGGTCACACAGTTCCAGTCTCTATTTACCCTCAGGGACCAAACTTCCTGTCCATCTTTACCCTCAGAGATCCCAGTTTCTGTCCTTCTTTACCCTCAGTGACTGCAGTTCCTGTCCTTCTTTACCCTCAGGGACCCCAGTTTCTGTCCTTCTTTACCCTCAGTGACTGCAGTTCCTGTCCTTCTTTACCCTCAGGGACCCCAGTTCAAGTCTCACTTTACCTTCAGGGACCGCAGTTCCTGTCACCCTTTACAGTCAGGGATCCCAGTTCCTTTTCATCTTTACCCTCAGGGACCCCAGTTCCTATCCTTCTTTACGCTCATGGATGCCAGTTTCTGTCCATCTTTATCCTCAGGGATCCCAGTTCCTTTCCCTATTTATCCTCAGGAACCCCTGTTCATGTCCCTATTTAACCTCAGGACCTCAGTTCCAGTCACTCGTAAATCTCAGAGATCCCAGTTCCTGTCCTTGTTTACCCTCAGGAACCATAATTCCTGTCCTTCTTTACCCTCAGGGACCTCAGTTCCAGTCTCTCTTTACCCTCAGGAACTGTAGTTCCTGTCCCTCTTTACTCTAAGGAACCCCAGTTCCTGTCCCTCTTAACCGTCAGGGACCCAAGTTCATGTCAATTTTAGCCCCAGTGACCCCAGTTATTTTCCCTCTTTACCCTTAGGGACCACAGTTACAGTCTCTCTTTACCCTCAGTGAACCCAGTTCCTGTCCTTCTTCATCTCAGGCACTCGTGATCCTGCCCTTCTTTTCCTTCAGGTACGTCATTTCCAGTCCCTCTTTACCCTCATTGAACCCAGTTCCTGTACATTTCGCTGAGGGAGATCAATTGCTGTCCTTCTTTACTCTCAGGGAACCCAGTTCCAGTCTGCCGTTTCCCTCAGGGACCTCAGTTCCTCTCAGTCTTTACACTTAGGGACCCCAGTTGCTGTCCTTCTTTACACTCAGGGTCCCCAGTTCCTATCCTTCTTTACCCTCAGGGAATCCAGTTCCTTTCCTTCTTTACCCTCAGGGTCACACATTTCCAGTCTCTATTTACCCTCAGGGACTAAATTTCCTGTCCATTTTTACCCTCAGGGTCTCCAGCTCCTGTCCCTCTTTACCCTCAGGTATCCCAGTTCCTGTCCTTCTTTACTCTCAGGGACCCAGTTCCTGTCCTTCTTTACGCACTGCGAGCCCTGTTCTAGTCTCTCTTTACGATCATGTACCCCAGTTCTTATCCCTCTTTACACTCAGGGACCCTAGTTCCTGTCCTTCTTTTGCCACAGGGACCCCAGTTCCTGTCCCACCTTACCCTCAAGGACCCCAGTTCCTGTCCCTCTTTACACTTAGGAATTCCAGTTCCTGTCCTTCTTTTCCCTCAGGCTCCCCAGTTCCTGTCCTTCTTTACCCTCAGGGATGCCATTTCCTGTCTCTCTTTACCCTCAGTGACTGCAGTCCCTATCCTTCTTTACCCTCAGGGACCCCAGTTCCAGTCTCACTTCACCTTCAGGGACCGCAGTTCCTGTCACCCTTTACAGTCAGGGATACCAGTTCCTTTTCTTCTTTACCCTCAGGGACCACAGTTCCTATCCTTCTTTACTCTCATGGATGCCACTTTCTGTCCATCTTTATCCTCAGGGATCCCAGTTCCTTTCCCTATTTACCCTCAGGAACCCCTGTTCATGTCCCTCTTTACCCTTAGTGACCTCTGTTCTTGTCCTTCTTTACCCTCAGTGTCCCCAGTTGCTGTCCTTCTTTACCATCATGTATCCCAGTTCCTGTCCTTCTTTACCCTCAGGCAGTCCAGTTCCTGTCCTCCTTTACCCTCAGTTACATCAGATCCTGGCCTTCTTCACACTCAGTGACCCAAGATCCTCAAGGACCCCAGTTCCTGCCCCTCTTTACACACAGGGTCCCCAGTTCCTAGCCTTCTTTACCCTCAGGGAACCCAGTTCCTGTCCATCTTTACCCTCAGGGACCTCAGTTCCAGTCTCTCTTTACCCTCAGTGAACCCAGTTCCTGTCCATCTTCACTCTCAGGCACTCGTGATCCTGTCCTTCTTTCCCTTCAGGTACGTCATTTCCTGTCCCTCTTTACCCTCATTGAACCCAGTTCCTGTACATTTCGCTGAGGGACATCAGTTGCTGTCCTTCCTTACTCTCAGGGAACCCAGTTCCAGTCTGCCTTTTCCCTCAGGGACCTCAGTTCCTCTCAGTCTTTACACTCAGGGACCCCAGTTCCTGTCCTTCTTTACACTCAGGGTCCCCAGTTCCAATCCTTCTTTACCCTCAGGGAATCCAGTTCCAGTCACTCTTTACCCTCAGGGACCCCAGTTCCTGTACCCCTTTACATTCAGGGACACCTGTTCTGTCCCTCTTTACCCTCAGTGACCCCAATTTCTGTCCTTCTTTACCTTCAGGGACCTTAGTTCCTGTCCTTCACCCTCAGAGACCGCAGTTCCAGTCTCTCTTTACACTCAGGATCCCCAGTTCCATTCCCTCTTTAACATCAGCGATCCCAGATCCTGTCCATATTTACACTCAGGGACCCCAATTCCAGTCCATCTTACCCCTCAGGGACCCCTGTTCCTGTCCTTCTTTACTCTCATGGACACCAGTCCATGTTGTTCTTTTCCCTCTGGGACCCCAGGTCCTGTCTCTCTTTCCACTCAGAAACCCCAGTTCCTTTCCCTCTTTACCATTAGGGACCCCAGTTCCTGTCCCTCTTTACCCTCATTGAACGCAGTTTCTGTCGTTTTGTACCGTCAGGGAGTCCAGATCTTGTCCTTCTTTACCTTCAGGGATCCCAGATCCTGCACTTCTTTAGCCTCAGGGACCCCAGTTCCTGTCCCTCTTTACCCTCATTGAACCCACTTCCTGGACTTCTTTTCCCTCAGGGATACCAGTTACAGTCTCTCTTAACACACAGGGACACCACTTCCTGTCCTTCTTTACCCTCAGGGTCACACAGTTCCAGTCTCTATTTACCCTCAGGGACCAAACTTCCTGTCCATCTTTACCCTCAGAGATCCCAGTTCCTGTCCCTCTTTACCCTCAGGGATCCCAGTTCCTGTCATTCTTTACCCTCAGGGACCATAGATCCAGTCTCTACTTACCCTCAGGGATCCCAGTTCCTGTCCTTCTTTACCCTCAGGGATCGCAGTTCCTGTCCTTTTTTATCGCCAGGGACGCGAGAACTTCTTCTTATCTTCAGGGTTCCCAGTTTCTGTCCTTCTTTACCCTCAGTGACTGCAGTTCCTGTCCTTCTTTACCCTCAGGGACCCCAGTTTCTGTCCTTCTTTACCCTCAGTGACTGCAGTTCCTGTCCTTCTTTACCCTCAGGGACCCCAGTTCAAGTCTCACTTTACCTTCAGGGACCGCAGTTCCTGTCACCCTTTACAGTCAGGGATCCCAGTTCCTTTTCATCTTTACCCTCAGGGATCCCAGTTCCTATCCTTCTTTACCCTCATGGATGCCAGTTTCTGTCCATCTTTATCCTCAGGGATCCCAGTTCCTTTCCCTATTTATCCTCAGGAACCCCTGTTCATGTCCCTATTTAACCTCAGGACCTCAGTTCCAGTCACTCGTAAACCTCAGAGATCCCAGTTCCTGTCCTTGTTTACCCTCAGGAACCATAATTCCTGTCCTTCTTTACCCTCAGGGACCTCAGTTCCAGTCTCTCTTTACCCTCAGGAACTGTAGTTCCTGTCCCTCTTTACTCTAAGGAACCCCAGTTCCTGTCCCTCTTAACCGTCAGGGACCCAAGTTCATGTCAATTTTAGCCCCAGTGACCCCAGTTATTTTCCCTCTTTACCCTTAGGGACCACAGTTACAGTCTCTCTTTACCCTCAGTGAACCCAGTTCCTGTCCTTCTTCATCTCAGGCACTCGTGATCCTGCCCTTCTTTTCCTTCAGGTACGTCATTTCCAGTCCCTCTTTACCCTCATTGAACCCAGTTCCTGTACATTTCGCTGAGGGAGATCAATTGCTGTCCTTCTTTACTCTCAGGGAACCCAGTTCCAGTCTGCCGTTTCCCTCAGGGACCTCAGTTCCTCTCAGTCTTTACACTTAGGGACCCCAGTTGCTGTCCTTCTTTACACTCAGGGTCCCCAGTTCCTATCCTTCTTTACCCTCAGGGAATCCAGTTCCTTTCCTTCTTTACCCTCAGGGTCACACATTTCCAGTCTCTATTTACCCTCAGGGACCAAATTTCCTGTCCATTTTTACCCTCAGGGTCTCCAGCTCCTGTCCCTCTTTACCCTCAGGTATCCCAGTTCCTGTCCTTCTTTACTCTCAGGGACCCAGTTCCTGTCCTTCTTTACGCACTGCGAGCCCTGTTCTAGTCCCTCTTTACGATCAGGTACCCCAGTTCTTATCCCTCTTTACACTCAGGGACCCTAGTTCCTGTCCTTCTTTTGCCACAGGGACCCCAGTTCCTGTCCCACCTTACACTCAAGGACCCCAGTTCCTGTCCCTCTTTACACTTAGGAATTCCAGTTCCTGTCCTTCTTTTCCCTCAGGCTCCCCAGTTCCTGTCCTTCTTTACCCTCAGGGATGCCATTTCCTGTCTCTCTTTACCCTCAGTGACTGCAGTCCCTATCCTTCTTTACCCTCAGGGACCCCAGTTCCAGTCTCACTTCACCTTCAGGGACCGCAGTTCCTGTCACCCTTTACAGTCAGGGATACCAGTTCCTTTTCTTCTTTACCCTCAGGGACCACAGTTCCTATCCTTCTTTACTCTCATGGATGCCACTTTCTGTCCATCTTTATCCTCAGGGATCCCAGTTCCTTTCCCTATTTACCCTCAGGAACCCCTGTTCATGTCCCTCTTTACCCTTAGTGACCTCTGTTCTTGTCCTTCTTTACCCTCAGTGTCCCCAGTTCCTGTCCTTCTTTACCATCATGTATCCCAGTTCCTGTCCTTCTTTACCCTCAGGCAGTCCAGTTCCTGTCCTCCTTTACCCTCAGTTACATCAGATCCTGGCCTTCTTCACACTCAGTGACCCAAGATCCTCAAGGACCCCAGTTCCTGTCCCTCTTTACACACAGGGTCCCCAGTTCCTAGCCTTCTTTACCCTCAGGGAACCCAGTTCCTGTCCATCTTTACCCTCAGGGACCTCAGTTCCAGTCTCTCTTTACCCTCAGTGAACCCAGTTCCTGTCCTTCTTCACTCTCAGGCACTCGTGATCCTGTCCTTCTTTTCCTTCAGATACGTCATTTCCTGTCCCTCTTTACCCTCATTGAACCCAGTTCCTGTACATTTCGCTGAGGGACATCAGTTGCTGTCCTTCCTTACTCTCAGGGAACCCAGTTCCAGTCTGCCTTTTCCCTCAGGGACCTCAGTTCCTCTCAGTCTTTACACTCAGGGACCCCAGTTCCTGTCCTTCTTTACACTCAGGGTCCCCAGTTCCAATCCTTCTTTACCCTCAGGGAATCCAGTTCCAGTCACTCTTTACCCTCAGGGACCCCAGTTCCTGTACCCCTTTACATTCAGGGACACCTGTTCTGTCCCTCTTTACCCTCAGTGACCCCAATTTCTGTCCTTCTTTACCTTCAGGGACCTTAGTTCCTGTCCTTCACCCTCAGAGACCGCAGTTCCAGTCTCTCTTTACACTCAGGATCCCCAGTTCCATTCCCTCTTTAACATCAGCGATCCCAGATCCTGTCCATATTTACACTCAGGGACCCCAATTCCAGTCCATCTTACCCCTCAGGGACCCCTGTTCCTGTCCTTCTTTACTCTCATGGACACCAGTCCATGTTGTTCTTTTCCCTCTGGGACCCCAGGTCCTGTCTCTCTTTCCACTCAGAAACCCCAGTTCCTTTCCCTCTTTACCATTAGGGACCCCAGTTCCTGTCCCTCTTTACCCTCATTGAACGCAGTTTCTGTCGTTTTGTACCGTCAGGGAGTCCAGATCTTGTCCTTCTTTACCTTCAGGGATCCCAGATCCTGCACTTCTTTAGCCTCAGGGACCCCAGTTCCTGTCCCTCTTTACCCTCATTGAACCCACTTCCTGGACTTCTTTTCCCTCAGGGATACCGGTTACAGTCTCTCTTAACACACAGGGACACCACTTCCTGTCCTTCTTTACACTCAGGGTCACACAGTTCCAGTCTCTATTTACCCTCAGGGACCAAACTTCCTGTCCATCTTTACCCTCAGAGATCCCAGTTCCTGTCCCTCTTTACCCTCAGGGATCCCAGTTCCTGTCATTCTTTACCCTCAGGGACCATAGATCCAGTCTCTACTTACCCTCAGGGATCCCAGTTTCTGTCCTTCTTTACCCTCAGTGACTGCAGTTCCTGTCCTTCTTTACCCTCAGGGACCCCAGTTCCAGTCTCACTTTACCTTCAGGGACCGCATTTCCCGTCACCCTTTACAGTCAGGGATCCCAGTTCCTTTTCTTCTTTACCCTCAGGGACCCCAGTTCCTATCCTTCTTTACCCTCATGGATGCCAGTTTCTGTCCATCTTTATCCTCAGGGATCCCAGTTCCTTTCCCTATTTATCCTCAGGAACCCCTGTTCATGTCCCTATTTAACCTCAGGACCTCAGTTCCAGTCTCTCTTAAACCTCAGGGTCCCCAGTTCCTGTCCTTCATTACCCACAGGCAACCATTTCTGTCCTGCTTTACCCTCAGGGATCGCAGTTCCTGTCCTTTTTTATCGCCAGGGACGCGAGATCTTGTCCATCTTTAGCTTCAGGGATCCCAGTTTCTGTCCTTCTTTACCCTCAGTGACTGCAGTTCCTGTCCTTCTTTACCCTCAGGGACCCCAGTTTCTGTCCTTCTTTACCCTCAGTGACTGCAGTTCCTGTCCCTCTTTACCCTCAGGGATCCCAGTTCCTGTCATTCTTTACCCTCAGGGACCATAGATCCAATCTCTACTTACCCTCAGGGATCCCAGTTCCTGTCCCTCTTTACCCTCAGGGATCGCAGTTCCTGTCCTTTTTTATCGCCAGGGACGCGAGATCTTGTCCTTCTTTAGCTTCAGGGATCCCAGTTTCTGTCCTTCTTTACCCTCAGTGACTGCAGTTCCTGTCCTTCTTTACTCTCAGGGACCCCAGTTTCTGTCCTTCTTTACCCTCAGTGACTGCAGTTCCTGTCCTTCTTTACCCTCAGGGACCCCAGTTCCAGTCTCACTTTACCTTCAGGGACCGCAGTTCCTGTCACCCTGTACAGTCAGGGATCCCAGTTCCTTTTCTTCTTTACCCTCAGGGACCCCAGTTCCTAGCCTTCTTTACCCTCATGGATGCCAGTTTCTGTCCATCTTTATCCTCAGTGATCCCAGTTCCTTTCCCTATTTACCCTCGGGAACCCCTGTTCATTTCCCTCTTTACCCTCAGGGACCTCAGTTCCAGTCTCTCTTAAACCTCAGGGTCCCCAGTTCCTGTCCTTCATTACCCTCAGGCAACCATTTCTGTCCTGCTTTACCCTCAGGGATCGCAGTTCCTGTCCTTTTTTATCGCCAGGGACGCGAGATCTTGTCCATCTTTAGCTTCAGGGATCCCAGTTTCTGTCCTTCTTTACCCTCAGTGACTGCAGTTCCTGTCCTTCTTTACCCTCAGGGTCCCCAGTTTCTGTCCTTCTTTACCCTCAGTGACTGCAGTTCCTGTCCTTCTTTACCCTCAGGGACCCCAGTTCCAGTCTCACTTTACCTTCAGGGACCGCAGTTCCTGTCACCCTTTACAGTCAGGGATCCCAGTTCCTTTTCTTCTTTACCCTCAGTGTCCCCAGTTCCTGTCCTTCTTTACCATCATGTATCCCAGTTCCTGTCCTTCTTTACCCTCAGGCAGTCCAGTTCCTGTCCTCCTTTACCCTCAGTTACATCAGATCCTGGCCTTCTTCACACTCAGTGACCCAAGATCCTCAAGGACCCCAGTTCCTGTCCCTCTTTACACACAGGGTCCCCAGTTCCTACCCTTCTTTACCCTAAGGGAACCCAGTTCCTGTCCATCTTTACCCTCAGGGACCTCAGTTCCAGTCTCTCTTTACCCTCAGTAAACCCAGTTCCTGTCCTTCTTCACTCTCAGGCACTCGTGATCCTGTCCTTCTTTTCCTTCAGGTACGTCATTTCCTGTCCCTCTTTACCCTCATTGAACCCAGTTCCTGTACATTTCGCTGAGGGACATCAGTTGCTGTCCTTCCTTACTCTCAGGGAACCCAGTTCCAGTCTGCCTTTTCCCTCAGGGACCTCAGTTCCTCTCAGTCTTTACACTCAGGGACCCCAGTTCCTGTCCTTCTTTACACTCAGGGTCCCCAGTTCCAATCCTTCTTTACCCTCAGGGAATCCAGTTCCAGTCACTCTTTACCCTCAGGGACCCCAGTTCCTGTCTCTCTTAAACCTCAGGGTCCCCTGTTCCTGTCCTTCATTACCCTCAGGCAACCATTTCTGTCCTGCTTTACCCTCAGGGATCGCAGTTCCTGTCATTTTTTATCGCCAGGGACGCGAGATCTTGTCCATCTTTAGCTTCAGGGATCCCAGTTTCTGTCCTTCTTTACCCTCAGTGACTGCAGTTCCTGTCCTTCTTTACCCTCAGGGACCCCAGTTTCTGTCCTTCTTTACCCTCAGTGACTGCAGTTCCTGTCCTTCTTTACCCTCAGGGACCCCAGTTCCAGTCTCACTTTACCTTCAGGGACCGCAGTTCCTGTCACCCTTTACAGTCAGGGATCCCAGTTCCTTTTCTTCTTTACCCTCAGGGACCCCAGTTCCTATCCTTCTTTACCCTCATGGATGCCAGTTTCTGTCCATCTTTATCCTCAGGGATCCCAGTTCCTTTCCCTATTTATCCTCAGGAACCCCTGTTCATGTCCCTATTTAACCTCAGGACCTCAGTTCCAGTCACTCGTAAACCTCAGGGATCCCAGTTCCTGTCCTTGTTTACCCTCAGGAACCATAATTCCTGTCCTTCTTTACCCTCAGGGACCTCAGTTCCAGTCTCTCTTTACCCTCAGGAACTGTAGTTCCTGTCCCTCTTTACTCTAAGGGACCCCAGTTCCTGTCCCTCTTAACCGTCAGGGACCCAAGTTCATGTCAATTTTAGCCCCAGTGACCCCAGTTTTTTTCCCTCTTTACCCTTAGGGACCACAGTTACAGTCTCTCTTTACCCTCAGTGAACCCAGTTCCTGTCCTTCTTCATCTCAGGCACTCGTGATCCTGCCCTTCTTTTCCTTCAGGTACGTCATTTCCAGTCCCTCTTTACCCTCATTGAACCCAGTTCCTGTACATTTCGCTGAGGGAGATCAATTGCTGTCCTTCTTTACTCTCAGGGAACCCAGTTCCAGTCTGCCTTTTCCCTCAGGGACCTCAGTTCCTCTCAGTCTTTACACTTAGGAACCCCAGTTGCTGTCCATCTTTACACTCAGGGTCCCCAGTTCCTATCCTTCTTTACCCTCAGGGAATCCAGTTCCTTTCCTTTTTCACCCTCAGGGTCACACAGTTCCAGTCTCTATTTACCCTCAGGGACCAAATTTCCTGTCCATTTTTACCCTCAGGGTCTCCAGCTCCTGTCCCTCTTTACCCTCAGGTATCCCAGTTCCTGTCCTTCTTTACTCTCAGGGACCCAGTTCCTGTCCTTCTTTACGCACTGCGAGCCCTGTTCTAGTCCCTCTTTACGATCAGGTACCCCAGTTCTTATCCCTCTTTACACTCAGGGACCCTAGTTCCTGTCCTTCTTTACCCTCAGGGATCGCAGTTCCTGTCCTTTTTTATCGCCAGGGACGCGAGATCTTGTCCTTCTTTAGCTTCAGGGATCCCAGTTTCTGTCCTTCTTTACCCTCAGTGACTGCAGTTCCTGTCCTTCTTTACTCTCAGGGACCCCAGTTTCTGTCCTTCTTTACCCTCAGTGACTGCAGTTCCTGTCCTTCTTTACCCTCAGGGACCCCAGTTCCAGTCTCACTTTACCTTCAGGGACCGCAGTTCCTGTCACCCTGTACAGTCAGGGATCCCAGTTCCTTTTCTTCTTTACCCTCAGGGACCCCAGTTCCTAGCCTTCTTTACCCTCATGGATGCCAGTTTCTGTCCATCTTTATCCTCAGTGATCCCAGTTCCTTTCCCTATTTACCCTCGGGAACCCCTGTTCATTTCCCTCTTTACCCTCAGGGACCTCAGTTCCAGTCTCTCTTAAACCTCAGGGTCCCCAGTTCCTGTCCTTCATTACCCTCAGGCAACCATTTCTGTCCTGCTTTACCCTCAGGGATCGCAGTTCCTGTCCTTTTTTATCGCCAGGGACGCGAGATCTTGTCCATCTTTAGCTTCAGGGATCCCAGTTTCTGTCCTTCTTTACCCTCAGTGACTGCAGTTCCTCTCCTTCTTTACCCTCAGGGTCCCCAGTTTCTGTCCTTCTTTACCCTCAGTGACTGCAGTTCCTGTCCTTCTTTACCCTCAGGGACCCCAGTTCCAGTCTCACTTTACCTTCAGGGACCGCAGTTCCTGTCACCCTTTACAGTCAGGGATCCCAGTTCCTTTTCTTCTTTACCCTCAGTGTCCCCAGTTCCTGTCCTTCTTTACCATCATGTATCCCAGTTCCTGTCCTTCTTTACCCTCAGGCAGTCCAGTTCCTGTCCTCCTTTACCCTCAGTTACATCAGATCCTGGCCTTCTTCACACTCAGTGACCCAAGATCCTCAAGGACCCCAGTTCCTGTCCCTCTTTACACACAGGGTCCCCAGTTCCTACCCTTCTTTACCCTAAGGGAACCCAGTTCCTGTCCATCTTTACCCTCAGGGACCTCAGTTCCAGTCTCTCTTTACCCTCAGTAAACCCAGTTCCTGTCCTTCTTCACTCTCAGGCACTCGTGATCCTGTCCTTCTTTTCCTTCAGGTACGTCATTTCCTGTCCCTCTTTACCCTCATTGAACCCAGTTCCTGTACATTTCGCTGAGGGACATCAGTTGCTGTCCTTCCTTACTCTCAGGGAACCCAGTTCCAGTCTGCCTTTTCCCTCAGGGACCTCAGTTCCTCTCAGTCTTTACACTCAGGGACCCCAGTTCCTGTCCTTCTTTACACTCAGGGTCCCCAGTTCCAATCCTTCTTTACCCTCAGGGAATCCAGTTCCAGTCACTCTTTACCCTCAGGGACCCCAGTTCCTGTCTCTCTTAAACCTCAGGGTCCCCTGTTCCTGTCCTTCATTACCCTCAGGCAACCATTTCTGTCCTGCTTTACCCTCAGGGATCGCAGTTCCTGTCATTTTTTATCGCCAGGGACGCGAGATCTTGTCCATCTTTAGCTTCAGGGATCCCAGTTTCTGTCCTTCTTTACCCTCAGTGACTGCAGTTCCTGTCCTTCTTTACCCTCAGGGACCCCAGTTTCTGTCCTTCTTTACCCTCAGTGACTGCAGTTCCTGTCCTTCTTTACCCTCAGGGACCCCAGTTCCAGTCTCACTTTACCTTCAGGGACCGCAGTTCCTGTCACCCTTTACAGTCAGGGATCCCAGTTCCTTTTCTTCTTTACCCTCAGGGACCCCAGTTCCTATCCTTCTTTACCCTCATGGATGCCAGTTTCTGTCCATCTTTATCCTCAGGGATCCCAGTTCCTTTCCCTATTTATCCTCAGGAACCCCTGTTCATGTCCCTATTTAACCTCAGGACCTCAGTTCCAGTCACTCGTAAACCTCAGGGATCCCAGTTCCTGTCCTTGTTTACCCTCAGGAACCATAATTCCTGTCCTTCTTTACCCTCAGGGACCTCAGTTCCAGTCTCTCTTTACCCTCAGGAACTGTAGTTCCTGTCCCTCTTTACTCTAAGGGACCCCAGTTCCTGTCCCTCTTAACCGTCAGGGACCCAAGTTCATGTCAATTTTAGCCCCAGTGACCCCAGTTTTTTTCCCTCTTTACCCTTAGGGACCACAGTTACAGTCTCTCTTTACCCTCAGTGAACCCAGTTCCTGTCCTTCTTCATCTCAGGCACTCGTGATCCTGCCCTTCTTTTCCTTCAGGTACGTCATTTCCAGTCCCTCTTTACCCTCATTGAACCCAGTTCCTGTACATTTCGCTGAGGGAGATCAATTGCTGTCCTTCTTTACTCTCAGGGAACCCAGTTCCAGTCTGCCTTTTCCCTCAGGGACCTCAGTTCCTCTCAGTCTTTACACTTAGGGACCCCAGTTGCTGTCCATCTTTACACTCAGGGTCCCCAGTTCCTATCCTTCTTTACCCTCAGGGAATCCAGTTCCTTTCCTTTTTCACCCTCAGGGTCACACAGTTCCAGTCTCTATTTACCCTCAGGGACCAAATTTCCTGTCCATTTTTACCCTCAGGGTCTCCAGCTCCTGTCCCTCTTTACCCTCAGGTATCCCAGTTCCTGTCCTTCTTTACTCTCAGGGACCCAGTTCCTGTCCTTCTTTACGCACTGCGAGCCCTGTTCTAGTCCCTCTTTACGATCAGGTACCCCAGTTCTTATCCCTCTTTACACTCAGGGACCCTAGTTCCTGTCCTTCTTTTGCCACAGGGACCCCAGTTCCTGTCCCACCGTACCCTCAAGGACCCCAGTTCCTGTCCCTCTTTACACTTAGGAATTCCAGTTCCTGTCCTTCTTTTCCCTCAGGCTCCCCAGTTCCTGTCCTTCTTTACCCTCAGGGATGCCATTTCCTGTCTCTCTTTACCATCAGTGACTGCAGTCCCTGTCCTTCTTTACCCTCAGGGACCCCAGTTCCAGTCTCACTTCACCTTCAGGGACGGCAGTTCCTGTCACCCTTTACAGTCAGGGATACCAGTTCCTTTTCTTCTTTACCCTCAGGGACCACAGTTCCTATCCTTCTTTACTCTCATGGATGCCAGTTTCTGTCCATCTTTATCCTCATGGATCCCAGTTCCTTTCCCTATTTACCCTCAGGAACCCCTGTTCATGTCCCTCTTTACCCTTAGTGACCTCTGTTCTTGTCCTTCTTTACCCTCAGTGTCCCCAGTTCCTGTCCTTCTTTACCATCATGTATCCCAGTTCCTGTCCTTCTTTACCCTCAGGCAGTCCAGTTCCTGTCCTCCTTTACCCTCAGTTACATCAGATCCTGGCCTTCTTCACACTCAGTGACCCAAGATCCTCAAGGACCCCAGTTCCTGTCCCTCTTTACACACAGGGTCCCCAGTTCCTAGCCTTCTTTACCCTCAGGGAACCCAGTTCCTGTCCATCTTTACCCTCAGGGACCTCAGTTCCAGTCTCTCTTTACCCTCAGTAAACCCAGTTCCTGTCCTTCTTCACTCTCAGGCACTCGTGATCCTGTCCTTCTTTTCCTTCAGGTACGTCATTTCCTGTCCCTCTTTACCCTCATTGAACCCAGTTCCTGTACATTTCGCTGAGGGACATCAGTTGCTGTCCTTCCTTACTCTCAGGGAACCCAGTTCCAGTCTGCCTTTTCCCTCAGGGACCTCAGTTCCTCTCAGTCTTTACACTCAGGGACCCCAGTTCCTGTCCTTCTTTACACTCAGGGTCCCCAGTTCCAATCCTTCTTTACCCTCAGGGAATCCAGTTCCAGTCACTCTTTACCCTCAGGGACCCCAGTTCCTGTACCCCTTTACATTCAGGGACACCTGTTCTGTCCCTCTTTACCCTCAGTGACCCCAATTTCTGTCCTTCTTTACCTTCAGGGACCTTAGTTCCTCTCCTTCACCCTCAGAGACCGCAGTTCCAGTCTCTCTTTACACTCAGGATCCCCAGTTCCATTCCCTCTTTAACATCAGCGATCCCAGATCCTGTCCATATTTACACTCAGGGACCCCAATTCCAGTCCATCTTACCCCTCAGGGACCCCTGTTCCTGTCCTTCTTTACTCTCATGGACACCAGTCCATGTTGTTCTTTTCCCTCTGGGACCCCAGGTCCTGTCTCTCTTTCCACTCAGAAACCCCAGTTCCTTTCCCTCTTTACCATTAGGGACCCCAGTTCCTGTCCCTCTTTACCCTCATTGAACGCAGTTTCTGTCGTTTTGTACCGTCAGGGAGTCCAGATCTTGTCCTTCTTTACCTTCAGGGATCCCAGATCCTGCACTTCTTTAGCCTCAGGGACCCCAGTTCCTGTCCCTCTTTACCCTCATTGAACCCACTTCCTGGACTTCTTTTCCCTCAGGGATACCAGTTACAGTCTCTCTTAACACACAGGGACACCACTTCCTGTCCTTCTTTACCCTCAGGGTCACACAGTTCCAGTCTCTATTTACCCTCAGGGACCAAACTTCCTGTCCATCTTTACCCTCAGAGATCCCAGTTCCTGTCCCTCTTTACCCTCAGGGATCCCAGTTCCTGTCATTCTTTACCCTCAGGGACCATAGATCCAGTCTCTACTTACCCTCAGGGATCCCAGTTCCTGTCCTTCTTTACCCTCAGGGATCGCAGTTCCTGTCCTTTTTTATCGCCAGGGACGCGAGAACTTCTTCTTATCTTCAGGGATCCCAGTTTCTGTCCTTCTTTACCCTCAGTGACTGCAGTTCCTGTCCTTCTTTACCCTCAGGGACCCCAGTTTCTGTCCTTCTTTACCCTCAGTGACTGCAGTTCCTGTCCTTCTTTACCCTCAGGGACCCCAGTTCCAGTCTCACTTTACCTTCAGGGACCGCAGTTCCTGTCACCCTTTACAGTCAGGGATCCCAGTTCCTTTTCATCTTTACCCTCAGGGACCCCAGTTCCTATCCTTCTTTACCCTCATGGATGCCAGTTTCTGTCCATCTTTATCCTCAGGGATCCCAGTTCCTTTCCCTATTTATCCTCAGGAACCCCTGTTCATGTCCCTATTTAACCTCAGGACCTCAGTTCCAGTCACTCGTAAACCTCAGAGAACCCAGTTCCTGTCCTTGTTTACCCTCAGGAACCATAATTCCTGTCCTTCTTTACCCTCAGGGACCTCAGTTCCAGTCTCTCTTTACCCTCAGGAACTGTAGTTCCTGTCCCTCTTTACTCTAAGGAACCCCAGTTCCTGTCCCTCTTAACCGTCAGGGACCCAAGTTCATGTCAATTTTAGCCCCAGTGACCCCAGTTATTTTCCCTCTTTACCCTTAGGGACCACAGTTACAGTCTCTCTTTACCCTCAGTGAACCCAGTTCCTGTCCTTCTTCATCTCAGGCACTCGTGATCCTGCCCTTCTTTTCCTTCAGGTACGTCATTTCCAGTCCCTCTTTACCCTCATTGAACCCAGTTCCTGTACATTTCGCTGAGGGAGATCAATTGCTGTCCTTCTTTACTCTCAGGGAACCCAGTTCCAGTCTGCCGTTTCCCTCAGGGACCTCAGTTCCTCTCAGTCTTTACACTTAGGGACCCCAGTTGCTGTCCTTCTTTACACTCAGGGTCCCCAGTTCCTATCCTTCTTTACCCTCAGGGAATCCAGTTCCTTTCCTTCTTTACCCTCAGGGTCACACATTTCCAGTCTCTATTTACCCTCAGGGACCAAATTTCCTGTCCATTTTTACCCTCAGGGTCTCCAGCTCCTGTCCCTCTTTACCCTCAGGTATCCCAGTTCCTGTCCTTCTTTACTCTCAGGGACCCAGTTCCTGTCCTTCTTTACGCACTGCGAGCCCTGTTCTAGTCTCTCTTTACGATCAGGTACCCCAGTTCTTATCCCTCTTTACACTCAGGGACCCTAGTTCCTGTCCTTCTTTTGCCACAGGGACCCCAGTTCCTGTCCCACCTTACACTCAAGGACCCCAGTTCCTGTCCCTCTTTACACTTAGGAATTCCAGTTCCTGTCCTTCTTTTCCCTCAGGCTCCCCAGTTCCTGTCCTTCTTTACCCTCAGGGATGCCATTTCCTGTCTCTCTTTACCCTCAGTGACTGCAGTCCCTATCCTTCTTTACCCTCAGGGACCCCAGTTCCAGTCTCACTTCACCTTCAGGGACCGCAGTTCCTGTCACCCTTTACAGTCAGGGATACCAGTTCCTTTTCTTCTTTACCCTCAGGGACCACAGTTCCTATCCTTCTTTACTCTCATGGATGCCACTTTCTGTCCATCTTTATCCTCAGGGATCCCAGTTCCTTTCCCTATTTACCCTCAGGAACCCCTGTTCATGTCCCTCTTTACCCTTAGTGACCTCTGTTCTTGTCCTTCTTTACCCTCAGTGTCCCCAGTTCCTGTCCTTCTTTACCATCATGTATCCCAGTTCCTGTCCTTCTTTACCCTCAGGCAGTCCAGTTCCTGTCCTCCTTTACCCTCAGTTACATCAGATCCTGGCCTTCTTCACACTCAGTGACCCAAGATCCTCAAGGACCCCAGTTCCTGTCCCTCTTTACACACAGGGTCCCCAGTTCCTAGCCTTCTTTACCCTCAGTGAACCCAGTTCCTGTCCTTCTTCACTCTCAGGCACTCGTGATCCTGTCCTTCTTTTCCTTCAGATACGTCATTTCCTGTCCCTCTTTACCCTCATTGAACCCAGTTCCTGTACATTTCGCTGAGGGACATCAGTTGCTGTCCTTCCTTACTCTCAGGGAACCCAGTTCCAGTCTGCCTTTTCCCTCAGGGACCTCAGTTCCTCTCAGTCTTTACACTCAGGGACCCCAGTTCCTGTCCTTCTTTACACTCAGGGTCCCCAGTTCCAATCCTTCTTTACCCTCAGGGAATCCAGTTCCAGTCACTCTTTACCCTCAGGGACCCCAGTTCCTGTACCCCTTTACATTCAGGGACACCTGTTCTGTCCCTCTTTACCCTCAGTGACCCCAATTTCTGTCCTTCTTTACCTTCAGGGACCTTAGTTCCTGTCCTTCACCCTCAGAGACCGCAGTTCCAGTCTCTCTTTACACTCAGGATCCCCAGTTCCATTCCCTCTTTAACATCAGCGATCCCAGATCCTGTCCATATTTACACTCAGGGACCCCAATTCCAGTCCATCTTACCCCTCAGGGACCCCTGTTCCTGTCCTTCTTTACTCTCATGGACACCAGTCCATGTTGTTCTTTTCCCTCTGGGACCCCAGGTCCTGTCTCTCTTTCCACTCAGAAACCCCAGTTCCTTTCCCTCTTTACCATTAGGGACCCCAGTTCCTGTCCCTCTTTACCCTCATTGAACGCAGTTTCTGTCGTTTTGTACCGTCAGGGAGTCCAGATCTTGTCCTTCTTTACCTTCAGGGATCCCAGATCCTGCACTTCTTTAGCCTCAGGGACCCCAGTTCCTGTCCCTCTTTACCCTCATTGAACCCACTTCCTGGACTTCTTTTCCCTCAGGGATACCGGTTACAGTCTCTCTTAACACACAGGGACACCACTTCCTGTCCTTCTTTACACTCAGGGTCACACAGTTCCAGTCTCTATTTACCCTCAGGGACCAAACTTCCTGTCCATCTTTACCCTCAGAGATCCCAGTTCCTGTCCCTCTTTACCCTCAGGGATCCCAGTTCCTGTCATTCTTTACCCTCAGGGACCATAGATCCAGTCTCTACTTACCCTCAGGGATCGCAGTTTCTGTCCTTCTTTACCCTCAGTGACTGCAGTTCCTGTCCTTCTTTACCCTCAGGGACCCCAGTTCCAGTCTCACTTTACCTTCAGGGACCGCATTTCCCGTCACCCTTTACAGTCAGGGATCCCAGTTCCTTTTCTTCTTTACCCTCAGGGACCCCAGTTCCTATCCTTCTTTACCCTCATGGATGCCAGTTTCTGTCCATCTTTATCCTCAGGGATCCCAGTTCCTTTCCCTATTTATCCTCAGGAACCCCTGTTCATGTCCCTATTTAACCTCAGGACCTCAGTTCCAGTCTCTCTTAAACCTCAGGGTCCCCAGTTCCTGTCCTTCATTACCCACAGGCAACCATTTCTGTCCTGCTTTACCCTCAGGGATCGCAGTTCCTGTCCTTTTTTATCGCCAGGGACGCGAGATCTTGTCCATCTTTAGCTTCAGGGATCCCAGTTTCTGTCCTTCTTTACCCTCAGTGACTGCAGTTCCTGTCCTTCTTTACCCTCAGGGACCCCAGTTTCTGTCCTTCTTTACCCTCAGTGACTGCAGTTCCTGTCCCTCTTTACCCTCAGGGATCCCAGTTCCTGTCATTCTTTACCCTCAGGGACCATAGATCCAATCTCTACTTACCCTCAGGGATCCCAGTTCCTGTCCCTCTTTACCCTCAGGGATCGCAGTTCCTGTCCTTTTTTATCGCCAGGGACGCGAGATCTTGTCCTTCTTTAGCTTCAGGGATCCCAGTTTCTGTCCTTCTTTACCCTCAGTGACTGCAGTTCCTGTCCTTCTTTACTCTCAGGGACCCCAGTTTCTGTCCTTCTTTACCCTCAGTGACTGCAGTTCCTGTCCTTCTTTACCCTCAGGGACCCCAGTTCCAGTCTCACTTTACCTTCAGGGACCGCAGTTCCTGTCACCCTGTACAGTCAGGGATCCCAGTTCCTTTTCTTCTTTACCCTCAGGGACCCCAGTTCCTAGCCTTCTTTACCCTCATGGATGCCAGTTTCTGTCCATCTTTATCCTCAGTGATCCCAGTTCCTTTCCCTATTTACCCTCGGGAACCCCTGTTCATTTCCCTCTTTACCCTCAGGGACCTCAGTTCCAGTCTCTCTTAAACCTCAGGGTCCCCAGTTCCTGTCCTTCATTACCCTCAGGCAACCATTTCTGTCCTGCTTTACCCTCAGGGATCGCAGTTCCTGTCCTTTTTTATCGCCAGGGACGCGAGATCTTGTCCATCTTTAGCTTCAGGGATCCCAGTTTCTGTCCTTCTTTACCCTCAGTGACAGCAGTTCCTGTCCTTCTTTACCCTCAGGGACCCCAGTTTCTGTCCTTCTTTACCCTCAGTGACTGCAGTTCCTGTCCTTCTTTACCCTCAGGGACCCCAGTTCCAGTCTCACTTTACCTTCAGGGACCGCAGTTCCTGTCACCCTTTACAGTCAGGGATCCCAGTTCCTTTTCTTCTTTACCCTCAGTGTCCCCAGTTCCTGTCCTTCTTTACCATCATGTATCCCAGTTCCTGTCCTTCTTTACCCTCAGGCAGTCCAGTTCCTGTCCTCCTTTACCCTCAGTTACATCAGATCCTGGCCTTCTTCACACTCAGTGACCCAAGATCCTCAAGGACCCCAGTTCCTGTCCCTCTTTACACACAGGGTCCCCAGTTCCTACCCTTCTTTACCCTAAGGGAACCCAGTTCCTGTCCATCTTTACCCTCAGGGACCTCAGTTCCAGTCTCTCTTTACCCTCAGTAAACCCAGTTCCTGTCCTTCTTCACTCTCAGGCACTCGTGATCCTGTCCTTCTTTTCCTTCAGGTACGTCATTTCCTGTCCCTCTTTACCCTCATTGAACCCAGTTCCTGTACATTTCGCTGAGGGACATCAGTTGCTGTCCTTCCTTACTCTCAGGGAACCCAGTTCCAGTCTGCCTTTTCCCTCAGGGACCTCAGTTCCTCTCAGTCTTTACACTCAGGGACCCCAGTTCCTGTCCTTCTTTACACTCAGGGTCCCCAGTTCCAATCCTTCTTTACCCTCAGGGAATCCAGTTCCAGTCACTCTTTACCCTCAGGGACCCCAGTTCCTGTCTCTCTTAAACCTCAGGGTCCCCAGTTCCTGTCCTTCATTACCCTCAGGCAACCATTTCTGTCCTGCTTTACCCTCAGGGATCGCAGTTCCTGTCCTTTTTTATCGCCAGGGACGCGAGATCTTGTCCATCTTTAGCTTCAGGGATCCCAGTTTCTGTCCTTCTTTACCCTCAGTGACTGCAGTTCCTGTCCTTCTTTACCCTCAGGGACCCCAGTTTCTGTCCTTCTTTACCCTCAGTGACTGCAGTTCCTGTCCTTCTTTACCCTCAGGGACCCCAGTTCCAGTCTCACTTTACCTTCAGGGACCGCAGTTCCTGTCACCCTTTACAGTCAGGGATCCCAGTTCCTTTTCTTCTTTACCCTCAGGGACCCCAGTTCCTATCCTTCTTTACCCTCATGGATGCCAGTTTCTGTCCATCTTTATCCTCAGGGATCCCAGTTCCTTTCCCTATTTATCCTCAGGAACCCCTGTTCATGTCCCTATTTAACCTCAGGACCTCAGTTCCAGTCACTCGTAAACCTCAGGGATCCCAGTTCCTGTCCTTGTTTACCCTCAGGAACCATAATTCCTGTCCTTCTTTACCCTCAGGGACCTCAGTTCCAGTCTCTCTTTACCCTCAGGAACTGTAGTTCCTGTCCCTCTTTACTCTAAGGGACCCCAGTTCCTGTCCCTCTTAACCGTCAGGGACCCAAGTTCATGTCAATTTTAGCCCCAGTGACCCCAGTTTTTTTCCCTCTTTACCCTTAGGGACCACAGTTACAGTCTCTCTTTACCCTCAGTGAACCCAGTTCCTGTCCTTCTTCATCTCAGGCACTCGTGATCCTGCCCTTCTTTTCCTTCAGGTACGTCATTTCCAGTCCCTCTTTACCCTCATTGAACCCAGTTCCTGTACATTTCGCTGAGGGAGATCAATTGCTGTCCTTCTTTACTCTCAGGGAACCCAGTTCCAGTCTGCCTTTTCCCTCAGGGACCTCAGTTCCTCTCAGTCTTTACACTTTGGGACCCCAGTTGCTGTCCATCTTTACACTCAGGGTCCCCAGTTCCTATCCTTCTTTACCCTCAGGGAATCCAGTTCCTTTCCTTTTTTACCCTCAGGGTCACACAGTTCCAGTCTCTATTTACCCTCAGGGACCAAATTTCCTGTCCATTTTTACCCTCAGGGTCTCCAGCTCCTGTCCCTCTTTACCCTCAGGTATCCCAGTTCCTGTCCTTCTTTACTCTCAGGGACCCAGTTCCTGTCCTTCTTTACGCACTGCGAGCCCTGTTCTAGTCCCTCTTTACGATCAGGTACCCCAGTTCTTATCCCTCTTTACACTCAGGGACCCTAGTTCCTGTCCTTCTTTACCCTCAGGGATCGCAGTTCCTGTCCTTTTTTATCGCCAGGGACGCGAGATCTTGTCCTTCTTTAGCTTCAGGGATCCCAGTTTCTGTCCTTCTTTACCCTCAGTGACTGCAGTTCCTGTCCTTCTTTACCCTCAGGGACCCCAGTTCAAGTCTCACTTTACCTTCAGGGACCGCAGTTCCTGTCACACTTTACAGTCAGGGATCCCAGTTCCTTTTCATCTTTACCCTCAGGGACCCCAGTTCCTATCCTTCTTTACCCTCATGGATGCCAGTTTCTGTCCATCTTTATCCTCAGGGATCCCAGTTCCTTTCCCTATTTATCCTCAGGAACCCCTGTTCATGTCCCTATTTAACCTCAGGACCTCAGTTCCAGTCACTCGTAAACCTCAGGGATCCCAATTCCTGTCCTTGTTTACCCTCAGGAACCATAATTCCTGTCCTTCTTTACCCTCAGGGACCTCAGTTCCAGTCTCTCTTAAACCTCAGGGTCCCCAGTTCCTGTCCTTCATTACCCTCAGGCAACCATTTCTGTCCTGCTTTACCCTCAGGGATCGCAGTTCCTGTCCTTTTTTATCGCCAGGGACGCGAGATCTTGTCCATCTTTAGCTTCAGGGATCCCAGTTTCTGTCGTTCTTTACCCTCAGTGACTGCAGTTCCTGTCCTTTTTACCCTCAGGGACCCCAGTTTCTATCCTTCTTTACCCTCAGTGACTGCAGTTCCTGTCCCTCTTTACCCTCAGGGATCCCAGTTCCTGTCATTCTTTACCCTCAGGGACCATAGATCCAGTCTCTACTTACCCTCAGGGATCCCAGTTCCTGTCCTTCTTTACACTCAGGGATCGCAGTTCCTGTCCTTTTTTATCGCCAGGGACATGACATCTTGTCCTTCTTTAGCTTCAGGGATCCCAGTTTCTGTCCTTCTTTACCCTCAGTGACTGCAGTTCCTGTCCTTCTTTACCCTCAGGGACCCCAGTTTCTGACCTTCTTTACCTCAGGGATCCTAGATCCTCTCCTTCTTTTCCCTCAGGGAGCCAGGTTTCTGTCCTTTTTATCCTCAGGCACCCCAGTTCCTGTCCTTGTTTACTCTCAGGAACCATAATTCCTGTCCTTTACCCTCAGGGACCTGAATTCCAGTCTCTCTTTACCCTCAGGGACTCCAGTTCCAGTCTCACTTTACCTTCAGGGACCGCAGTTCCTGTCACCCTGTACAGTCAGGGATCCCAGTTCCTTTTCTTCTTTACCCTCAGGGACCACAGTTCCTATCCTTCTTTACTCTCATGGATGCCACTTTCTGTCCATCTTTATCCTCAGGGATCCCAGTTCCTTTCCCTATTTACCATCAGGAACCCCTGTTCATGTCCATCTTTACCCTTAGTGACCTCTGTTCTTGTCCTTCTTTACCCTCAGTGTCCCCAGTTCCTGTCCTTCTTTACCATCATGTATCCCAGTTCCTGTCCTTCTTTACCCTCAGGCAGTCCAGTTCCTGTCCTCCTTTACCCTCAGTTACATCAGATCATGGCCTTCTTCACACTCAGTGACCCAAGATCCTCAAGGACCCCAGTTCCTGTCCCTCTTTACACACAGGGTCCCCAGTTCCTAGCCTTCTTTACCCTCAGGGAACCCAGTTCCTGTCCATCTTTACCCTCAGGGACCTTAGTTCCAGTCTCTCTTTACCCTCAGTGAACCCAGTTCCTGTCCTTCTTCACTCTCAGGCACTCGTGATCCTGTCCTTCTTTTCCTTCAGGTACATCATTTCCAGTCCCTCTTTACCCTCATTGAACCCAGTTCCTGTACATTTCGCTGAGGGACATCAGTTGCTGTCCTTCCTTACTCTCAGGGAACCCAGTTCCAGTCTGCCTTTTCCCTCAGGGACCTCAGTTCCTCTCAGTCTTTACACTCAGGGACCCCAGTTCCTGTCCTTCTTTACACTCAGGGTCCCCAGTTCCAATCCTTCTTTACCCTCAGGGAATCCAGTTCCAGTCACTCTTTACCCTCAGGGACCCCAGTTCCTGTACCCCTTTACATTCAGGGACACCTTTTCTGTCCCGCTTTACCCTCAGTGACCCCAATTTCTGTCCTTCTTTACCTTCAGGGACCTTAGTTCCTCTCCTTCACCCTCAGAGACCGCAGTTCCAGTCTCTCTTTACACTCAGGATCCCCAGTTCCATTCCCTCTTTAACATCAGCGATCCCAGATCCTATCCATATTTACACTCAGGGACCCCATTTCCAGTCCATCTTACCCCTCAGGGACCCCTGTTCCTGTCCTTCTTTACTCTCATGGACACCAGTCCATGTTGTTCTTTTCCCTCTGGGACCCCAGGTCCTGTCTCTCTTTCCACTCAGAAACCCCAGTTCCTTTCCCTCTTTACCATTAGGGACCCCAGTTCCTGTCCCTTTTTACCCTCATTGAACGCAGTTTCTGTCGTTTTGTACCGTCAGGGAGTCCAGATCTTGTCCTTCTTTACCTTCAGGGATCCCAGATCCTGCACTTCTTTAGACTCAGGGACCCCAGTTCCTGTCCCTCTTTACCCTCATTGAACCCACTTCCTGGACTTCTTTTCCCTCAGGGATACCAGTTACAGTCTCTCTTAACACACAGGGACACCACTTCCTGTCCTTCTTTACCCTCAGGGTCACACAGTTCCAGTCTCTATTTACCCTCAGGGACCAAACTTCCTGTCCATCTTTACCCTCAGAGATCCCAGTTCCTGTCCCTCTTTACCCTCAGGGATCCCAGTTCCTGTCATTCTTTACCCTCAGGGATCATAGATCCAGTCTCTACTTACCCTCAGGGATCCCAGTTCCTGTCCTTCTTTACCCTCAGGGATCCCAGTTCCTGTCCTTTTTTATCGCCAGGGACGCGAGATCTTCTCCTTCTTTAGCTTCAGGGATCCCAGTTTCTGTCCTTCTTTACCCTCAGTGACTGCAGTTCCTGTCCTTCTTTACCCTCAGGGACCCCAGTTTCTGTCCTTCTTTACCCTCAGTGACTGCAGTTCCTGTCCTTCTTTACCCTCAGGGACCCCAGTTCAAGTCTCACTTTACCTTCAGGGACCGCAGTTCCTGTCACCCTTTACAGTCAGGGATCCCAGTTCCTTTTCATCTTTACCCTCAGGGACCACAGTTCCTATCCTTCTTTACTCTCATGGATGCCAGTTTCTGTCCATCTTTATCCTCAGGGATCCCAGTTCCTTTCCCTATTTACCCTCAGGAACCCCTGTTCATGTCCCTCTTTACCCTTAGTGACCTCTGTTCTTGTCCTTCTTTACCCTCAGGGATCCCAGTTCCTGTCATTCTTTACCCTCAGGGACCATAGATCCAGTCTCTACTTACCCTCAGGGATCCCAGTTCCTGTCCTTCTTTACCCTCAGGGATCGCAGTTCCTGTCCTTTTTTATCGCCAGGGACGCGAGATCTTCTCCTTCTTTAGCTTCAGGGATCCCAGTTTCTGTCCTTCTTTACCCTCAGTGACTGCAGTTCCGGTCCTTCTTTACCCTCAGGGACCCCAGTTTCTGTCCTTCTTTACCCTCAGTGACTGCAGTTCCTGTCCTTCTTTACCCTCAGGGACCCCAGTTCCAGTCTCACTTTACCTTCTGGGACCGCAGTTCCTGTCACCCTTTACAGTCAGGGATCCCAGTTCCTTTTCTTCTTTACCCTCAGGGACCCCAGTTCCTATCCTTCTTTACCCTCATGGATGCCAGTTTCTGTCCATCTTTATCATCAGGGATCCCAGTCCCTTTCCCTATTTATCCTCAGGAACCCCTGTTCATGTCCCTATTTAACTTCAGGACCTCAGTTCCAGTCACTCGTAAACCTCAGGGATCCCAATTCCTGTCCTTGTTTACCCTCAGGAACCATAATTCCTGTCCTTCTTTACCCTCAGGGACCTCAGTTCCAGTCTCTCTTAAACCTCAGGGTCCCCAGTTCCTGTCCTTCATTACCCTCAGGCAACCATTTCTGTCCTGCTTTACCCTCAGGGATCACAGTTCCTGTCCTTTTTTATCGCCAGGGACGCGAGATCTTGTCCATCTTTAGCTTCAGGGATCCCAGTTTCTGTCCTTCTTTACCCTCAGTGACTGCAGTTCCTGTCCTTCTTTACCCTCAGGGACCCCAGTCTCTGTCCTTCTTTACCCTCAGTGACTGCAGTTCCTGTCGCTCTTTACCCTCAGGGATCCCAGTTCCTGTCATTCTTTACCCTCAGGGACCATAGATCCAGTCTCTACTTACCCTCAGGGATCCCAGTTCCTGTCCTTCTTTACACTCAGGGATCGCAGTTCCTGTCCTTTTTTATCGCCAGGGACGCGAGATCTTGTCCTTCTTTAGCTTCAGGGATCCCAGTTTCTGTCCTTCTTTACCCTCAGTGACTGCAGTTCATGTCCTTCTTTACCCGCAGGGACCCCAGTTTCTGACCTTCTTTACCTCAGGGATCCTAGATCCTCTCCTTCTTTACCCTCAGGGAGCCAGGTTTCTGTCCTTTTTATCCTCAGGCACCCCAGTTCCTGTCCTTGTTTACTCTCAGGAACCATAATTCCTGTCCTTCTTTACCCTCAGGGACCTCAGTTCCAGTCTCTCTTTACCCTCAGGGACTCCAGTTCCAGTCTCACTTTACCTTCAGGGACCGCAGTTCCTGTCACCCTGTACAGTCAGGGATCCCAGTTCCTTTTCTTCTTTACCCTCAGGGACCCCAGTTCCTAGCCTTCTTTACCCTCATGGATGCCAGTTTCTGTCCATCTTTATCCTCAGGGATCCCAGTTCCTTTCCCTATTTACCCTCAGGAACCCCTGTTCATGTCCCTCTTTACCCTCAGGGACCTCAGTTCCAGTCTCTCTTAAACCTCAGGGTCCCCAGTTCCTGTCCTTCATTACCCTCAGGCAACCATTTCTGTCCTGCTTTACCCTCAGGGATCGCAGTTCCTGTCCTTTTTTATCGCCAGGGACGCGAGATCTTGTCCATCTTTAGCTTCAGGGATCCCAGTTTCTGTCCTTCTTTACCCTCAGTGACTGCAGTTCCTGTCCTTCTTTACCCTCAGGGACCCCAGTTTCTGTCCTTCTTTACCCTCAGTGACTGCAGTTCCTGTCCTTCTTTACCCTCAGGGACCCCAGTTCCAGTCTCACTTTACCTTCAGGGACCGCAGTTCCTGTCACCCTTTACAGTCAGTGATCCCAGTTCCTTTTCTTCTTTACCCTCAGGGACCCCAGTTCCTATCCTTCTTTACCCTCATGGATGCCAGTTTCTGTCCATCTTTATCCTCAGGGATCCCAGTTCCTTTCCCTATTTATCCTCAGGAACCCCTGTTCATGTCCCTATTTATCCTCAGGACCTCAGTTCCAGTCACTCGTAAACCTCAGGGATCCCAGTTCCTGTCCTTGTTTACCCTCAGGAACCATAATTCCTGTCCTTCTTTACCCTCAGGGACCTCAGTTCCAGTCTCTACCCTCAGGAACTGTAGTTCCTGTCCCTCTTTACTCTAAGGGACCCCAGTTCCTGTCCCTCTTAACCGTCAGGGACCCAAGTTCATGTCAATTTTAGCCCCAGTGACCCCAGTTTTTTTCCCTCTTTACCCTTAGGGACCTCAGTTACAGTCTCTCTTTACCCTCAGTGAACCCAGTTCCTGTCCTTCTTCATCTCAGGCACTCGTGATCCTGCCCTTCTTTTCCTTCAGGTACGTCATTTCCAGTCCCTCTTTACCCTCATTGAACCCAGTTCCTGTACATTTCGCTGAGGATCATCAATTGCTGTCCTTGTTTCCTCTCAGGGAACCCAGTTCCAGTCTGCCTTTTCCTTCAGGGACCTCAGTTCCTCTCAGTCTTTACACTTAGGGACCCCAGTTGCTGTCCTTCTTTACACTCAGGGTCCCCAGTTCCTATCCTTCTTTACCCTCAGGGAATCCAGTTCCTTTCCTTCTTTACCCTCAGGGTCACACAGTTCCAGTCTCTATTTACCCTCAGGGACCAAATTTCCTGTCCATTTTTACCCTCAGGGTCTCCAGCTCCTGTCCCTCTTTTCCCTCAGGTATCCCAGTTCCTGTCCTTCTTTACTCTCAGGCACCCAGTTCCTGTCCTTCTTTACGCACTGCGAGCCCTGTTCTAGTCACTCTTTACGATCAGGTACCCCAGTTCTTATCCCTCTTTACACTCAGGGACCCTAGTTCCTGTCCTTCTTTTGCCACAGGGAACCCAGTTCCTGTCCCACTTTACCCTCAAGGACCCCAGTTCCTGTCCCTCTTTACACTTAGGAATTCCAGTTCCTGTCCTTCTTTTCCCTCAGGCTCCCCAGTTCCTGTCCTTCTTTACCCTCAGGGATGCCATTTCCTGTCTCTCTTTACCCTCGGGGACTCCACATCCTGTCCCTCTTTTGCCTCAGGGACCGCAGTTCTTGTTCCTCTTTACCCTCAGGGAATCCAGTTCCTGGCCACTTTACCCTCAAGAGACCCCAATTCCAATAGCTCTTTACCCTTAGGGACCCAAGTTCCTGTCCCTCTTTACACTCATGGTCCCCAGTTTTTGTCCTTCTTTACACAAGAGGACCCCAGTTCTTGCCCCTCTTTACCATCAGTGAACAATTTCCTATTCTTCTTTACCCTCATGGACCGCGATTCATGTCTCTCTTTATCCTCATGCACCCCAGTTCCTGACCTTCTTTACCTCAGGGATCCTAGATCCTCTCCTTCTTTACCCTCAGGGATCCAGGTTTCTGTCCTTTTTATCCTCAGGCACCCCAGTTCCTGTCCTTCTTTACCCTCAGGGAACTCAGTTCCAGTCTCTATTTACCCTCAAGGTCCCCAGTTCCTATCCTTCTTTACCCTCAGGGAACCCAGTTCCTGTCCTCCTTTACCCTCAGTTACATCAGATCCTGGCCTTCTTTACACTCAATGACCCAAGATCCTCAAGGACCCCAGTTCCTGTCCCTCTTTACACACAGGGTCCCCTATTTCTATCCTTCTTTACCCTCAGGGAACCCAGTTCCTGTCCATCTTTACCCTCAGGGTCCTCAGTAACAGTGTCTCTTTACCCTCAGAGACCCTAGTTCCTATCGCTAATTACCCTCAGGGAACACAGTTCCAGTCTCGCTTTACCCTCAAGGACCCCAGTTCCTGCCTCCCTTTACCCTCAGGGTCTCCAGCTCCTGTCCCTCTTTATCCTCAGGGATGCCAGTTCCTGTCCATCTTTACCCTCAGGTTCTCCAGCTCCTGTCCCTCTTTACTCTCAGGGATCCCAGTTGCTGTCACCCTTTACCCTCAGTTACATCAGATCCTGGCCTTCTTTACACTCAGTGACCCAAGATCCTCAAGGACCCCAGTTCCAGTCCCTCTTTACTATCAGGTATCCCAGTTCCTATCCCTCTTTACACTCAGGGACCCCAGTTGCTGTCCATATTTACACTCAGGGTCCCCTGTTCTTATCCTTCTTTACCCTCTGGGAACCCAGTTCCAGTCTCCCTTTACCTTCAGGGAACCCAGTTCCTGTCCTTGTTTACCCTCAGGAACCATAATTCTTGTCCTTCTTTACCCTCAGGGACCTCAGTTCCAGTCTCTCTTTACCCTCAGGAACTGTAGTTCCTGTCCTTCTTTACTCTAAGGGACCCCAGTTCCTGTCCCTCTTAACCGTCAGGGACCCAAGTTCATGTCAATTTTAGACGCAGTGACCCCAGTTTTTGTCCCTCTTTACCCTTAGGGACCACAGTTACAGTCTCTCTTTACCCTCAGTGAACCCAGTTTCTGTCCTTCTTCACTCTCAGGCACTCATGATCCTGTCCTTCTTTTCCTTCAGGTATGTCATTTCCTGTCCCTCTTTACCCTCATTGAACCCAGTTCCTGTACATTTTGCTGAGGGACATCAGTTGCTATCCTTCCTTACTCTCAGGGAACACAGTTCCAGTCTGCCTTTTCCCTCAGGGACATCAGTTCCTCTCAGTCTTTACACTCAGGGACCCCAGTTTCTGACCTTCTTTACCTCAGGGATCCTAGATCCTCTCCTTCTTTACCCTCAGGGAGCCAGGTTTCTGTCCTTTTTATCCTCAGGCACCCCAATTCCTGTCCTTGTTTACTCTCAGGAACCATAATTCCTGTCCTTCTTTACCCTCAGGGACCTCAGTTCCAGTCTCTCTTTACCCTCAGGGACTCCAGTTCCAGTTTCTCTTTACCCTCAGGAACTGTAGTTCCTGTCCTTCTTTTCTCTAAAGGACCCCAGTTCCTGTCCTTCTTTACCCTCAGGGACCATAGTTCCAGTCTCTACTTACCCTCAGGGATTCCAGTTCCTGTCCTTCTTTACCCTCAGGGATCGCAGTTCCTGTCCTTTTTTATCGCCAGGGACGTGAGATCTTGTCCTTCTTTAGCTTCAGGGATCCCAGTTTCTGTCCTTCTTTACCCTCAGTGACTGCAGTTCCTGTCCGTCTTTATCCTCAGGGACCCCAGTTTCTGTCTCACTTTACCTTCAGGGACCGCAGTTCCTGTCACCCTTTACAGTCAGGGTTCCCAGTTCATTTTCTTCTTTACCCTCAGGCACCCCAGTTCCTATCCTTCATTACACTCAGGGATGCCAGTTTCTGTCCATCTCTCTCCTCAGGGATCACAGTTCCTTTCCCTATTTACCCTCAGGAACCCCTGTTCATGTCCCTCTTTACCCACAGGGACCTCAGTTCCAGTCTCTCTTAAACCTCAGGGTCCCCAGTTCCTGTCCTTCATTACCCTCAGGAAACCATTCCTGTCCTGCTTTACACTCAGGGAACCCAGTTCCTGTCCATCTTTACCCTCAGGGAGCTCAGTTCCAGTCTCTCTTTACCCTCAGGGACCCTAGTTCCTATCGCTAAATACCCTCAGGGAACACAGTTCCAGTCACGCTTTACCCTCAAGGACCCCAGTTCCTGCCTCTCTTTACCCTCAGTGTCTCCAGCTCCTGTCCCTCTTTACCCTCAGGGATCCCAGTTCCTGTCCTTCTTTACTCTAAGGGATCCCAGTTCCTGTCCTTCTTTCCTGTCAGGGATCCCAGTTCCTGTCCTTCTTTACTCTAAGGGATCCCAGTTCCTGTCCTTCTTTCCTCTCAGGGATCCCAGTTCCTGTCCCTCTTTAACTCAGGGACCCCAGTTCCTATCCTTCTTTACCCTCAGGGAACCCAGTTCCAGTCTCCCTTTACCTCAGGGAACCCAGTTCCTATCCTTGTTTACACTCAGGAACCATAATTCCTGTCCTTCTTTACCCTCAGGGATCTCAGTTCCAGTCTCTCTTTACCCTCAGGGACTCCAGTTCTGGTCTCTCTTTACCCTCAGGAACTGTCGTTCCTGTCCCTCTTTACTCTAAGGGATCCCAATTCCTGTCCTTCTTTACTCTCAGGGATCCCAGTTCCTGTCCCTATTTACACTCAGGGACCCCAGTTGCTGTCCATATTTACACTCAGGGTCCCCAGTTGCTATCCTTCTTTACTCTCAGGGAACCCAGTTCCAGTATCCCTTTACCTTCAGGGATCCCAGTTCCTGTCCTTGTTTACCCTCAGGAACCATAATTCCTGTCCTTCTTTACCATCAGGGACCTCAGTTCCAGTCTCCCTTTACCTTCAGGGACTCCAGTTCTGGTCTCTCTTTACCCTCAGGAACTGTAGTTCCTGTCCCTCTTTACTCTAAGGGACCCCAGTTCCTGTCCCTCTTAACCGTCAGGGACCCAAGTTCATGTCAATTTTAGCCCCAGTGACCCCAGTTTTTGTCCCTCTTTACCCTTAGGGACCACAGTTACAGTGTCTCTTTACCCTCAGTGAACCCAGTTCCTGTCCTTCTTCATCTCAGGCACTCGTGATCCCGTCCTTCTTTTCCTTCAGGTACGTCATTTCCTGTCCCTCTTTACCCTCATGAACCCAGTTCCTGTACATTTCGCTGAGGGACATCAGTTGCTGTCCTTCCTTACTCTCAGGGAACCCAGTTCCAGTCTGTCTTTTCCCTCAGGGACCTCAGTTCCTCTCAGTCTTTACACTTAGGGACCCCAGTTGCTGTCCTTCTTTACACTCAGGGTCCCCAGTTCCTATCCTTCTTTACCCTCAGGGAATCCAGTTCCTTTCCTTCTTTACCCTCAGGGACCCCAGTTCCTGCACCCCTTTACACTCAGGGACACCTGTTTCTGTCCCGCTTTACCCTCAGTGACCCCAATTTCTGTCCTTTTTTACCTTCAGGGAACTTAGTTCCTCTCCTTCACCCTCAGAGACCGCAGTTTCAGTCTCTCTTTACACTCAGGATCCCCAGTTCCATTCCCTCTTTAACATCAGCGATCCCAGATCCTGTCCATATTTACACTCGGGGACCCCAGTTCCAGTCCATCTTACCCCTCAGGGTCCCCAGTTCCTATCCTTCTTTACCCTCAGGGAACCCAGTTCCTGTCCTTCTTTACTCTAAGGGATCCCAGTTCCTGTCCTTTTTTCCTCTCAGGGATCCCAGTTCCTGTCCTTCTTTACTCCAAGGGATCCCAGTTCCTGTCCTTCTTTCCTCTCAGGTATCCCAGGTCCTGTCCCTCTTTACACTCAGGGACACCAGTTCCTATCCTTCTTTACCCTCAGGGAACCCATTTCCAGTCTCCCTTTACCTTCAGGGTACCCAGTTCCTATCCTTGTTTACCCTCAGGAACCATAATTCCTGTCCTTCTTTACCCTCAGGGATCTCAGTTCCAGTCTCTCTTTACCCTCAGGGACTCCAGTTCCAGTCTCTCTCTACCCTCAGGAACTGTAGTTCCTGTCCCTCTTTACTCTAAGGGACCCCAGTTCCTGTCCCTCTTAACCGTCAGGGACCCAAGTTCATGTCAATTTTAGCCCCAGTGACCCCAGTTTTTGTCCCTCTTTATCCTTAGGGACCACAGTTACAGTCTCTCTTTACCCTCAGTGAACCCAGTTCCTGTCCTTCTTCATCTCAGGCACTCGTGATCCTGTCCTTCTTTTCCTTCAGGTACGTCATTTCCTGTCCCTCTTTACCCTCATTCAACCCAGTTCCTGTACATTTCGCTGAGGGACATCAGTTGCTGTCCTTCCTTACTCTCAGGGAACCCAGTTCCAGTCTGCCTTTTCCCTCAGGGACCTCAGTTCCTCTCAGTCTTTACACTTAGGGACCCCAGTTCCTGTCCTTCTTTACACTCAGGGTCCCCAGTTCCTATCCTTCTTTACCCTCAGTGACCCCAATTTCTGTCCTTCTTTACCTTCAGGGACCTTAGTTCCTCTCCTTCACCCTCAGAGACCGCAGTTCCAGTCTCTCTTTACACTCAGGATCCCCAGTTCCATTCCCTCTTTAACATCAGCGATCCCAGATCCTGTCCATATTTACACTCAGGGACCCCAGTTCCAGTCCATATTACCCCTCAGGGACCCCTGTTTCTGTCCTTCTTTACTCTCAGGGATACCAGTCCATGTTGTTCTTTTCCCTCTGGGACCCCAGGTCCTGTCTCTCTTTCCACTCAAAAACCCCAGTTCCTTTCCCTCTTTACCATTTGGGATCCCAGTTCCTGTCCCTCTTTACCCTCATTGAACGCAGTTTCTGTCGTTTTGTACCGTCAGGGAGTCCAGATCTTGTCCTTCTTTACCTTCAGGGATCCCAGATCCTGCACTTCTTTAGCCTCAGGGACCCCAGTTCCTGTCCATCTTTACCCTCATTGAACCCACTTCCTGGACTTCTTTTCCCTCAGGGATACCAGTTACAGTCTCTCTTAACACACAGGGACACAACTTCCTGTCCTTCTTTACCCTCAGGGTCACACAGTTCCAGTCTCTATTTACCCTCAGGGACCAAACTTCCTGTCCATCTTTATCCTCAGAGATCCCAGTTCCTGTCCCTCTTTACCCTCAGGGATCCCAGTTCCTGTCATTCTTTACCCTCAGGGACCATAGATCCAGTCTCTACTTACCCTCAGGGATCGCAGTTCCTGTCCTTTTTTATCGCCAGGGACGCGAGATCTTCTCCTTCTTTAGCTTCAGGGATCCCAGTTTCTGTCCTTCTTTACCCTCAGTGACTGCAGTTCCTGTCCTTCTTTACCCTCAGGGACCCCAGTTTCTGTCCTTCTTTACCCTCAGTGACTGCAGTTCCTGTCCTTCTTTACCCTCAGGGACCCCAGTTCAAGTCTCACTTTACCTTCAGGGACCGCAGTTCCTGTCACCCTTTACAGTCAGGGATCCCAGTTCCTTTTCATCTTTACCCTCAGGGACCCCAGTTCCTATCCTTCTTTACCCTCATGAATGCAAGTTTCTGTCCATCTTTATCCTCAGGGATCCCAGTTCCTTTCCCTATTTATCCTCAGGAACCCCTGTTCATGTCCCTATTTAACCTCAGGACCTCAGTTCCAGTCACTCGTAAACCTCAGAGATCCCAGTTCCTGTCCTTGTTTACCCTCAGGAACCATAATTCCTGTCCTTCTTTACCCTCAGGGACCTCAGTTCCAGTCTCTCTTTACCCTCAGGAACTGTAGTTCCTGTCCCTCTTTACTCTAAGGAACCCCAGTTCCTGTCCCTCTTAACCGTCAGGGACCCAAGTTCATGTCAGTTTTAGCCCCAGTGACCCCAGTTATTTTCCCTCTTTACCCTTAGGGACCACAGTTACAGTCTCTCTTTACCCTCAGTGAACCCAGTTCCTGTCCTTCTTCATCTCAGGCACTCGTGATCCTGCCCTTCTTTTCCTTCAGGTACGTCATTTCCAGTCCCTCTTTACCCTCATTGAACCCAGTTCCTGTACATTTCGCTGAGGGAGATCAATTGCTGTCCTTCTTTACTCTCAGGGAACCCAGTTCCAGTCTGCCGTTTCCCTCAGGGACCTCAGTTCCTCTCAGTCTTTACACTTAGGGACCCCAGTTGCTGTCCTTCTTTACACTCAGGGTCCCCAGTTCCTATCCTTCTTTACCCTCAGGGAATCCAGTTCCTTTCCTTCTTTACCCTCAGGGTCACACATTTCCAGTCTCTATTTACCCTCAGGGACCAAATTTCCTGTCCATTTTTACCCTCAGGGTCTCCAGCTCCTGTCCCTCTTTACCCTCAGTTATCCCAGTTCCTGTCCTTCTTTACTCTCAGGGACCCAGTTCCTGTCCTTCTTTACGCACTGCGAGCCCTGTTCTAGTCCATCTTTACGATCAGGTACCCCAGTTCTTATCCCTCTTTACACTCAGGGACCCTAGTTCCTGTCCTTCTTTTGCCACAGGGACCCCAGTTCCTGTCCCACCTTACCCTCAAGGACCCCAGTTCCTGTCCCTCTTTACACTTAGGAATTCCAGTTCCTGTCCTTCTTTTCCCTCAGGCTCCCCAGTTCCTGTCCTTCTTTACCCTCAGGGATGCCATTTCCTGTCTCTCTTTACCCTCAGTGACTGCAGTCCCTATCCTTCTTTACCCTCAGGGACCCAAGTTCCAGTCTCACTTCACCTTCAGGGACCGCAGTTCCTGTCACCCTTTACAGTCAGGGATACCAGTTCCTTTTCTTCTTTACCCTCAGGTACCACAGTTCCTATCCTTCTTTACTCTCATGGATGCCACTTTCTGTCCATCTTTATCCTCAGGGATCCCAGTTCCTTTCCCTATTTACCCTCAGGAACCCCTGTTCATGTCCCTCTTTACCCTTAGTGACCTCTGTTCTTGTCCTTCTTTACCCTCAGTGTCCCCAGTTCCTGTCCTTCTTTACCATCATGTATCCCAGTTCCTGTCCTTCTTTACCCTCAGGCAGTCCAGTTCCTGTCCTCCTTTACCCTCAGTTACATCAGATCCTGGCCTTCTTCACACTCAGTGACCCAAGATCCTCAAGGACCCCAGTTCCTGTCCCTCTTTACACACAGGGTCCCCAGTTCCTAGCCTTCTTTACCCTCAGGGAACCCAGTTCCTGTCCATCTTTACCCTCAGGGACCTCAGTTCCAGTCTCTCTTTACCCTCAGTGAACCCAGTTCCTGTCCTTCTTCACTCTCAGGCACTCGTGATCCTGTCCTTCTTTCCCTTCAGGTACGTCATTTCCTGTCCCTCTTTACCCTCATTGAACCCAGTTCCTGTACATTTCGCTGAGGGACATCAGTTGCTGTCCTTCCTTACTCTCAGGGAACCCAGTTCCAGTCTGCCTTTTCCCTCAGGGACCTCAGTTCCTCTCAGTCTTTACACTCAGGGACCCCAGTTCCTGTCCTTCTTTACACTCAGGGTCCCCAGTTCCAATCCTTCTTTACCCTCAGGGAATCCAGTTCCAGTCACTCTTTACCCTCAGGGACCCCAGTTCCTGTCTCTCTTAAACCTCAGGGTCCCCAGTTCCTGTCCTTCATTACCCTCAGGCAACCATTTCTGTCCTGCTTTACCCTCAGGGATCGCAGTTCCTGTCCTTTTTTATCGCCAGGGACGCGAGATCTTGTCCATCTTTAGCTTCAGGGATCCCAGTTTCTGTCCTTCTTTACCCTCAGTGACTGCAGTTCCTGTCCTTCTTTACCCTCAGGGACCCCAGTTTCTGTCCTTCTTTACCCTCAGTGACTGCAGTTCCTGTCCTTCTTTACCCTCAGGGACCCCAGTTTCTGTCCTTCTTTACCCTCAGTGACTGCAGTTCCTATCCCTCTTTACACTCAGGGACCCTAGTTCCTGTCCTTCTTTTGCCACATGGACCCCAGTTCCTGTCCCACTTTACCCTCAAGGACCCCAGTTCCTGTCCCTCTTTACACTTAGGAATTCCAGTTCCTGTCCTTCTTTTCCCTCCGGCTCCCAAGTTCCTGTCCCTCTTTACACTCATGGTCCCCAGTTTTTGTCCTTCTTTACACAAGAGGACCCCAGTTCTAGCCCCTCTTTACCATCAGTGAACAATTTCCTATTCTACTTTACCCACATGGACCGCGATTCATGTCTCTCTTTATCCTCATGCACCCCAGTTCCTGTCCCTCTTTACACTCAGGGACCCTAGTTCCAGTATTACTTTATCCTCAGGGACCCCAGATCCTGTTCTTCTTTTGCTTCACGGACCCCAGTTCCTGACCTTCTTTACCTCAGGGATCCTAGATCCTCTCCTTCTTTACCCACAGGGATCCAGGTTTCTGTCCTTTTTATCCTCAGGCACCCCAGTTCCTGTCCTTGTTTACCCTCAGGAACCATAATTCCTGTCCTTCTTTACCCTCAGGGACCTTAGTTCCAGTCTCTCTTTACCCTCAGGGTCCCCAGTTCCTATCCTTCTTTACCCTCAGGGAACCCAGTTCCTGTCCTCCTTTACCCTCAGTTACATCAGATCCTGGCCTTCTTTACACTCAGTGACCCAAGATCTTCAAGGACCCCAATTCCTGTCCCTCTTTACACACAGGGTCCTCAGTTCCTCTCAGTCTTTACACTCAGGGACCCCAGTTCCTGTCCTTCTTTACACTCAGGGTCCCCAGTTCCAATCCTTCTTTACCCTCAGGGAATCCAGTTCCAGTCACTCTTTACCCTCAGGGACCCCAGTTCCTGTACCCCTTTACATTCAGGGACACCTGTTCTGTCCCTCTTTACCCTCAGTGACCCCAATTTCTGTCCTTCTTTACCTTCAGGGACCTTAGTTCCTCTCCTTCACCCTCAGAGACCGCAGTTCCAGTCTCTCTTTACACTCAGGATCCCCAGTTCCATTCCCTCTTTAACATCAGCGATCCCAGATCCTGTCCATATTTACACTCAGGGACCCCAATTCCAGTCCATCTTACCCCTCAGGGACCCCTGTTCCTGTCCTTCTTTACTCTCATGGACACCAGTCCATGTTGTTCTTTTCCCTCTGGGACCCCAGGTCCTGTCTCTCTTTCCACTCAGAAACCCCAGTTCCTTTCCCTCTTTACCATTAGGGACCCCAGTTCCTGTCCCTCTTTACCCTCATTGAACCCAGTTTCTGTCGTTTTGTACCGTCAGGGGGTCCAGATTTTGTCCTTCTTCACCTTCAGGGATCCCAGATCCTGCACTTCTTTAGCCTCAGGGACCCCAATTCCTGCACCTCAGGGATGACAGTTCCTGTCTTCCTTTGCCTACTGACCCCAGTTCCAGTCCTTCTTTACACTCAGGGATCCCAGTTCCATTCTCACTTTACCCTCATGGACCCCAGTTCCTGTCCTTTTTACAGTCAGGGACCACCTTGTCTCTCTTTACCCTCAGGGACCCTAGTTCCTTTCACTAATTACCCTCAGGGACCCCAGTTCCTGTCCTTTTTACAGTCAGGGACCACCTTGTCTCTATTCACCCTCAGGGACAAAACTTCCTGTCCATCTTTACCCTCAGGGTCTCCAGCTCCTGTCCCTCTTTACCCTCAGGGATCCCAGTTCCTGTTCTTCTTTACTCTCAGGGATCCCAGTTCCTGTCCTACTTTACCCTCAGGGTCACACAGTTCCAGTCTCTATTTACCCTCAGGGACCAAACTTCCTGTCCATCTTTACCCTCAGGGTCTCCAGCTCCTGTCCTTCTTTACCCTCAAGGACCCCAGTTCCTGCACCACTTTACCCACAGGGATGACAGTTCCTGTCTCTCTTTACCCTCAGGGAACACAGTTCCAGTCTCACTTTACCTGCAGGGACACCAGTTCCAGTCTCCCTTTAACATAATGGACCCCAGTTCCTGTCCCTCTTTACTCTCATTGAACCCACTTCCTGTACTTCTTTTCCCTCAGGGATACCAGTTACAGTCTCTCTTAACACACAGGGACACCACTTCCTATCCTTCTTTACCCTCAGGGTCACACAGTTCCAGTCTCTATTTAACCTCAGGGTCCAAACTTCCTGTCCATCTTTACCCTCAGGGTCTCCAGCTCCTGTCCCTCTTTACCTTCAGGGATCCCAGTTCCTGTCCCTCTTTACCCTCAGGGATCCCAGTTCCTGTCCTTCTTTACTCTCAGGGATCCCAGTTCCTGTCCTTCTTTACCCACTGCGAGCCCTGTTCTAGTCCCTCTTTACTATCAGGTACCCCAGTTCCTATCCCTCTTTACACTCAGGGACCCTAGTTCCTGTCCTTCTTTAGCCACAGAGACCCCAGTTCCTGTCCCACATTACCCTCAAGGTCCCCAGTTCCTGTCCTTCTTTACCATCGGGAATGCCATTTCCTGTCTCTCTTTACCCTCGGGGACTCCACATCCTGTCCCTCTTTAGCCTCAGGTACCGCAGTTCCTGTTCCTCTTTACCATCAGGGAATCCAGTTCCTGGCCACTTTACCCTCAAGAGACCCCATTTCCAATAGCCCTTTACCCTTAGGGACCCAAGTTCCTGTCCCTCTTTACACTCATGGTCTGCAGTTTTTGTCCTTCTTTACACAAGAGGACCCCAGTTCTTGCGCCTCTTTTCCATCAGTGAACAATTTCCTATTCTTCTTTACCCACAGGGACTGCGATTCGTGTCTCTCTTTATCCTCATGCACCCCAGTTCCTGTCCCTCTTTACACTCAGGGACTCTAGTTCCAGTCTTACTTTATCCTCAGGGACCCCAGTTCCTGACCTTCTTTACCTCAGGGATCCTAGATCCTCTCCTTCTTTACCCTCAGGGATTCAGGTTTCTGTCGTTTTTATCCTCAGGCACCCCAGTTCCTGTCCTTCTTTACCCTCAGGGACCTCAGTTCCAGTCTCTCTTTACCCTCAGGGACTCCAGTTCCAGTCTCTCTTTACCCTCATGAACTGTAGTTCCTGTCCTTCTTTTCTCTAAAGGACCCCAGTTCCTGTCCTTCTTTACCCTCAGGGATTGCAGTTCCTGTCCTTTTTTATCGCCAGGGACGCGAGCTTGTCCCTCTTTACCTTCAGGGATCCCAGTTCCTGTCCTTCTTTACCCTCAGGGATCGCAGTTCCTGTCCTTTTTTATCGCCAGGGACGCGAGATCTTCTCCTTCTTTAGCTTCAGGGATCCCAGTTTCTGTCCTTCTTTACCCTCAGTGACTGCAGTTCCTGTCCTTCTTTACCCTCAGGGACCCCAGTTTCTGTCCTTCTTTACCCTCAGTGACTGCAGTTCCTGTCCTTCTTTACCCTCAGGGACCCCAGTTCCAGTCTCACTTTACCTTCAGGGACCGCAGTTCCTGTCTCCCTTTACAGTCAGGGATCCCAGTTCCTTTTCTTCCTTACCCTCAGGGACCCCAGTTCCGATCCTTCTTTACCCTCATGGATGCCAGTTTCTGTCCATCTTTATCCTCAGGGATCCCAGTTCCTTTCCCTGTTTACCCTCAGGAACCCCTGTTCATGTCCCTCTTTACCCTCAGGGACCTCAGTTCCAGTCTCTCTTAAACCTCAGGGTCCCCAGTTCCTGTCCTTCATTACCCTCAGGCAACCATTGCTGTCCTGCTTTACACTCAGGGATTGCAGATTCTGTCCATCTTTACATACAAGTACCCCAGTTCCTGTCCTGCTTTACACTCATGTACCCCAGTTCCAGTCTCTCTTTACACTCAGGGACCCCATATCCTGTCCCTCTTTACCTTTAGTGACCCCATTTCCTTTCCCTCTCTACCCTCAGGGACCTCAGGTCCTCTCCCTCTATACCCTCAACGACCCGTGTTCCTGTCCTTCTTTACCCTCAAGGATACCAGTTCTTGGCCATCTTTACACTCAGGGACCCCAATTCCTGTCCCTGTAAACCCTCAATGACACCAGTTTCTGTCCCTCTTTAACCTTAGTGACCTCTGTTCTTGTCCTTCTTTACCCTCAGTGTCCCCAGTTCCTGTCCTTCTTTACCATCATGTATCCCAGTTCCTGTCCTTCTTTACCCTCAGGCAGCCCAGTTCCTGTCCTCCTTTACCCTCAGTTACATCAGATCCTGGCCTTCTTTACACTCAGTGACCCAAGATCCTCAAGGACCCCAGTTCCTGTCCCTCTTTACACACTGGTTCCCCAGTTCCTATCCTTCTTTACCCTCAGGGAACCCAGTTCCTGTCCATCTTTACCCTCATGGACCTCAGTTCCAGTCTCTCTTTACCCTCAGGGACCCTAGTTCCTATCGCTAATTACCCTCAGGGAACACAGTTCCAGTCACGCTTTACTCTCAAGGACCCCAGTTCCTGCCTCTCTTTACCCTCAGGGTCTCCAGCTCCTCTCCCTCTTTACCCTCAGGGTCCCCAGTTCCTATCCTTCTTTACCCTCAGGGAATCCAGTTCCAGTCACTCTTTACCCTCAGGTACCCCAGTTCCTGTACCCCTTTACACTCAGGGACACCTGTTTCTGTCCTTCTTTACCCTCAGTGACCCCAATTTCTGTCCTTCTTTACCTTCAGGGACCTTAGTTCCTCTCCTTCACCCTCAGAGACCGCAGTTCCAGTCTCTCTTTACACTCAGGATCCCCAGTTCCATTCCCTCTTTAACACCAGTGATCTCAGATCCTGTCCATATTTACACTCAGGGACCCCAGTTCCAGTCCATCTTACCCCTCAGGGACCCCTGTTCCTGTCCTTCTTTACTCTCAGGGACACCAGTCCATGTTGTTCTTTTCCCTCTGGGACCCCAGGTCCTGTCTCTCTTTCCACTCAGAAACCCCAGTTCCTTTCCCTCTTTACCATTAGGGACCCCAGTTCCTGTCCCTCTTTACCCTCATTGAACGCAGTTTCTGTCGTTTTGTACCGTCAGGGAGTCCAGATCTTGTCCTTCTTTACCTTCAGGGATCCCACATCCTGCAATTCTTTAGCCTCAGGGACCCCAATTCCTGCACCTCAGGGATGACAGTTCCTGTCTTCCTTTGCCTACTGACCCCAGTTCCAGTCCTTCTTTACACTCAGGGATCCCAGTTGCATTCTCACTTTACCCTCACGGACCCCAGTTCCTGTCCTTTTTACAGTCAGGGACCACCTTGTCTCTATTCACCCTCAGGGACGAAACTTCCAGTCCATCTTTACCCTCAGGGTCTCCACATCCTGTCCCTCTTTACCCTCAGGGATCCCAGTACTTGTTCTTCTTTACTCTCAGGGATCCCAGTTCCTGTCCTTCTTTACCCTCAGGGTCATACAGTTCCAGTCTCTATTTACCCTCAGGGACCAAACTTCCTGTCCATCTTTACCCTCAGGGTCTCCAGCTCCTGTCCTTCTTTACCCTCAGGGAATCCAGTTCCTTTCCTTCTTTACCCTCAGGGTCACACATTTCCAGTCTCTATTTACCCTCAGGGACCAAATTTCCTGTCCATTTTTACCCTCAGGGTCTCCAGCTCCTGTCCCTCTTTACCCTCAGTTATCCCAGTTCCTGTCCTTCTTTACTCTCAGGGACCCAGTTCCTGTCCTTCTTTACGCACTGCGAGCCCTGTTCTAGTCCCTCTTTACGATCAGGTACCCCAGTTCTTATCCCTCTTTACACTCAGGGACCCTAGTTCCTGTCCTTCTTTTGCCACAGGGACCCCAGTTCCTGTCCCACCTTACCCTCAAGGACCCCAGTTCCTGTCCCTCTTTACACTTAGGAATTCCAGTTCCTGTCCTTCTTTTCCCTCAGGCTCCCCAGTTCCTGTCCTTCTTTACCCTCAGGGATGCCATTTCCTGTCTCTCTTTACCCTCAGTGACTGCAGTCCCTATCCTTCTTTACCCTCAGGGACTCCAGTTCCAGTCTCACTTCACCTTCAGGGACCGCAGTTCCTGTCACCCTTTACAGTCAGGGATACCAGTTCCTTTTCTTCTTTACCCTCAGGGACCACAGTTCCTATCCTTCTTTACTCTCATGGATGCCACTTTCTGTCCATCTTTATCCTCAGGGATCCCAGTTCCTTTCCCTATTTACCCTCAGGAACCCCTGTTCATGTCCCTCTTTACCCTTAGTGACCTCTGTTCTTGTCCTTCTTTACCCTCAGTGTCCCCAGTTCCTGTCCTTCTTTACCATCATGTATCCCAGTTCCTGTCCTTCTTTACCCTCAGGCAGTCCAGTTCCTGTCCTCCTTTACCCTCAGTTACATCAGATCCTGGCCTTCTTCACACTCAGTGACCCAAGATCCTCAAGGACCCCAGTTCCTGTCCCTCTTTACACACAGGGTCCCCAGTTCCTAGCCTTCTTTACCCTCAGGGAACCCAGTTCCTGTCCATCTTTACCCTCAGGGACCTCAGTTCCAGTCTCTCTTTACCCTCAGTGAACCCAGTTCCTGTCCTTCTTCACTCTCAGGCACTCGTGATCCTGTCCTTCTTTCCCTTCAGGTACGTCATTTCCTGTCCCTCTTTACCCTCATTGAACCCAGTTCCTGTACATTTCGCTGAGGGACATCAGTTGCTGTCCTTCCTTACTCTCAGGGAACCCAGTTCCAGTCTGCCTTTTCCCTCAGGGACCTCAGTTCCTCTCAGTCTTTACACTCAGGGACCCCAGTTCCTGTCCTTCTTTACACTCAGGGTCCCCAGTTCCAATCCTTCTTTACCCTCAGGGAATCCAGTTCCAGTCACTCTTTACCCTCAGGGACCCCAGTTCCTGTCTCTCTTAAACCTCAGGGTCCCCAGTTCCTGTCCTTCATTACCCTCAGGCAACCATTTCTGTCCTGCTTTACCCTCAGGGATCGCAGTTCCTGTCCTTTTTTATCGCCAGGGACGCGAGATCTTGTCCATCTTTAGCTTCAGGGATCCCAGTTTCTGTCCTTCTTTACCCTCAGTGACTGCAGTTCCTGTCCTTCTTTACCCTCAGGGACCCCAGTTTCTGTCCTTCTTTACCCTCAGTGACTGCAGTTCCTGTCCTTCTTTACCGTCAGGGACCCCAGTTTCTGTCCTTCTTTACCCTCAGTGACTGCAGTTCCTATCCCTCTTTACACTCAGGGACCCTAGTTCCTGTCCTTCTTTTGCCACATGGACCCCAGTTCCTGTCCCACTTTACCCTCAAGGACCCCAGTTCCTGTCCCTCTTTACACTTAGGAATTCCAGTTCCTGTCCTTCTTTTCCCTCCGGCTCCCCAGTTCCTGTCCTTCTTTACCCTCGGGGATGCCATTTCCTGTCTCTCTTTTCCCTCGGATACTCCACATCCTGTCCCTTTTTTGCCTCAGGGACCGCAGTTCCTGTTCCTCTTTACCCTCAAGGAATCAAGTTCATGGCCACTTTACCCTCAAGAGACCCCATTTCCAATAGCTCTTTACCCTTAGGGACCCAAGTTCCTGTCCCTCTTTACACTCATGGTCCCCAGTTTTTGTCCTTCTTTACACAAGAGGACCCCAGTTCTAGCCCCTCTTTACCATCAGTGAACAATTTCCTATTCTACTTTACCCACATGGACCGCGATTCATGTCTCTCTTTATCCTCATGCACCCCAGTTCCTGTCCCTCTTTACACTCAGGGACCCTAGTTCCAGTATTACTTTATCCTCAGGGACCCCAGATCCTGTTCTTCTTTTGCTTCACGGACCCCAGTTCCTGACCTTCTTTACCTCAGGGATCCTAGATCCTCTCCTTCTTTACCCACAGGGATCCAGGTTTCTGTCCTTTTTATCCTCAGGCACCCCAGTTCCTGTCCTTGTTTACCCTCAGGAACCATAATTCCTGTCCTTCTTTACCCTCAGGGACCTTAGTTCCAGTCTCTCTTTACCCTCAGGGTCCCCAGTTCCTATCCTTCTTTACCCTCAGGGAACCCAGTTCCTGTCCTCCTTTACCCTCAGTTACATCAGATCCTGGCCTTCTTTACACTCAGTGACCCAAGATCTTCAAGGACCCCAATTCCTGTCCCTCTTTACACACAGGGTCCTCAGTTCCTCTCAGTCTTTACACTCAGGGACCCCAGTTCCTGTCCTTCTTTACACTCAGGGTCCCCAGTTCCAATCCTTCTTTACCCTCAGGGAATCCAGTTCCAGTCACTCTTTACCCTCAGGGACCCCAGTTCCTGTACCCCTTTACATTCAGGGACACCTGTTCTGTCCCTCTTTACCCTCAGTGACCCCAATTTCTGTCCTTCTTTACCTTCAGGGACCTTAGTTCCTCTCCTTCACCCTCAGAGACCGCAGTTCCAGTCTCTCTTTACACTCAGGATCCCCAGTTCCATTCCCTCTTTAACATCAGCGATCCCAGATCCTGTCCATATTTACACTCAGGGACCCCAATTCCAGTCCATCTTACCCCTCAGGGACCCCTGTTCCTGTCCTTCTTTACTCTCATGGACACCAGTCCATGTTGTTCTTTTCCCTCTGGGACCCCAGGTCCTGTCTCTCTTTCCACTCAGAAACCCCAGTTCCTTTCCCTCTTTACCATTAGGGACCCCAGTTCCTGTCCCTCTTTACCCTCATTGAACCCAGTTTCTGTCGTTTTGTACCGTCAGGGGGTCCAGATTTTGTCCTTCTTCACCTTCAGGGATCCCAGATCCTGCACTTCTTTAGCCTCAGGGACCCCAATTCCTGCACCTCAGGGATGACAGTTCCTGTCTTCCTTTGCCTACTGACCCCAGTTCCAGTCCTTCTTTACACTCAGGGATCCCAGTTCCATTCTCACTTTACCCTCATGGACCCCAGTTCCTGTCCTTTTTACAGTCAGGGACCACCTTGTCTCTCTTTACCCTCAGGGACCCTAGTTCCTTTCACTAATTACCCTCAGGGACCCCAGTTCCTGTCCTTTTTACAGTCAGGGACCACCTTGTCTCTATTCACCCTCAGGGACAAAACTTCCTGTCCATCTTTACCCTCAGGGTCTCCAGCTCCTGTCCCTCTTTACCCTCAGGGATCCCAGTTCCTGTTCTTCTTTACTCTCAGGGATCCCAGTTCCTGTCCTACTTTACCCTCAGGGTCACACAGTTCCAGTCTCTATTTACCCTCAGGGACCAAACTTCCTGTCCATCTTTACCCTCAGGGTCTCCAGCTCCTGTCCTTCTTTACCCTCAAGGACCCCAGTTCCTGCACCACTTTACCCACAGGGATGACAGTTCCTGTCTCTCTTTACCCTCAGGGAACACAGTTCCAGTCTCACTTTACCTGCAGGGACACCAGTTCCAGTCTCCCTTTAACATAATGGACCCCAGTTCCTGTCCCTCTTTACTCTCATTGAACCCACTTCCTGTACTTCTTTTCCCTCAGGGATACCAGTTACAGTCTCTCTTAACACACAGGGACACCACTTCCTATCCTTCTTTACCCTCAGGGTCACACAGTTCCAGTCTCTATTTAACCTCAGGGTCCAAACTTCCTGTCCATCTTTACCCTCAGGGTCTCCAGCTCCTGTCCCTCTTTACCTTCAGGGATCCCAGTTCCTGTCCCTCTTTACCCTCAGGGATCCCAGTTCCTGTCCTTCTTTACTCTCAGGGATCCCAGTTCCTGTCCTTCTTTACCCACTGCGAGCCCTGTTCTAGTCCCTCTTTACTATCAGGTACCCCAGTTCCTATCCCTCTTTACACTCAGGGACCCTAGTTCCTGTCCTTCTTTAGCCACAGAGACCCCAGTTCCTGTCCCACATTACCCTCAAGGTCCCCAGTTCCTGTCCTTCTTTACCATCGGGAATGCCATTTCCTGTCTCTCTTTACCCTCGGGGACTCCACATCCTGTCCCTCTTTAGCCTCAGGTACCGCAGTTCCTGTTCCTCTTTACCATCAGGGAATCCAGTTCCTGGCCACTTTACCCTCAAGAGACCCCATTTCCAATAGCCCTTTACCCTTAGGGACCCAAGTTCCTGTCCCTCTTTACACTCATGGTCTGCAGTTTTTGTCCTTCTTTACACAAGAGGACCCCAGTTCTTGCGCCTCTTTTCCATCAGTGAACAATTTCCTATTCTTCTTTACCCACAGGGACTGCGATTCGTGTCTCTCTTTATCCTCATGCACCCCAGTTCCTGTCCCTCTTTACACTCAGGGACTCTAGTTCCAGTCTTACTTTATCCTCAGGGACCCCAGTTCCTGACCTTCTTTACCTCAGGGATCCTAGATCCTCTCCTTCTTTACCCTCAGGGATTCAGGTTTCTGTCGTTTTTATCCTCAGGCACCCCAGTTCCTGTCCTTCTTTACCCTCAGGGACCTCAGTTCCAGTCTCTCTTTACCCTCAGGGACTCCAGTTCCAGTCTCTCTTTACCCTCATGAACTGTAGTTCCTGTCCTTCTTTTCTCTAAAGGACCCCAGTTCCTGTCCTTCTTTACCCTCAGGGATTGCAGTTCCTGTCCTTTTTTATCGCCAGGGACGCGAGCTTGTCCCTCTTTACCTTCAGGGATCCCAGTTCCTGTCCTTCTTTACCCTCAGGGATCGCAGTTCCTGTCCTTTTTTATCGCCAGGGACGCGAGATCTTCTCCTTCTTTAGCTTCAGGGATCCCAGTTTCTGTCCTTCTTTACCCTCAGTGACTGCAGTTCCTGTCCTTCTTTACCCTCAGGGACCCCAGTTTCTGTCCTTCTTTACCCTCAGTGACTGCAGTTCCTGTCCTTCTTTACCCTCAGGGACCCCAGTTCCAGTCTCACTTTACCTTCAGGGACCGCAGTTCCTGTCTCCCTTTACAGTCAGGGATCCCAGTTCCTTTTCTTCCTTACCCTCAGGGACCCCAGTTCCGATCCTTCTTTACCCTCATGGATGCCAGTTTCTGTCCATCTTTATCCTCAGGGATCCCAGTTCCTTTCCCTGTTTACCCTCAGGAACCCCTGTTCATGTCCCTCTTTACCCTCAGGGACCTCAGTTCCAGTCTCTCTTAAACCTCAGGGTCCCCAGTTCCTGTCCTTCATTACCCTCAGGCAACCATTGCTGTCCTGCTTTACACTCAGGGATTGCAGATTCTGTCCATCTTTACATACAAGTACCCCAGTTCCTGTCCTGCTTTACACTCATGTACCCCAGTTCCAGTCTCTCTTTACACTCAGGGACCCCATATCCTGTCCCTCTTTACCTTTAGTGACCCCATTTCCTTTCCCTCTCTACCCTCAGGGACCTCAGGTCCTCTCCCTCTATACCCTCAACGACCCGTGTTCCTGTCCTTCTTTACCCTCAAGGATACCAGTTCTTGGCCATCTTTACACTCAGGGACCCCAATTCCTGTCCCTGTAAACCCTCAATGACACCAGTTTCTGTCCCTCTTTAACCTTAGTGACCTCTGTTCTTGTCCTTCTTTACCCTCAGTGTCCCCAGTTCCTGTCCTTCTTTACCATCATGTATCCCAGTTCCTGTCCTTCTTTACCCTCAGGCAGCCCAGTTCCTGTCCTCCTTTACCCTCAGTTACATCAGATCCTGGCCTTCTTTACACTCAGTGACCCAAGATCCTCAAGGACCCCAGTTCCTGTCCCTCTTTACACACTGGTTCCCCAGTTCCTATCCTTCTTTACCCTCAGGGAACCCAGTTCCTGTCCATCTTTACCCTCATGGACCTCAGTTCCAGTCTCTCTTTACCCTCAGGGACCCTAGTTCCTATCGCTAATTACCCTCAGGGAACACAGTTCCAGTCACGCTTTACTCTCAAGGACCCCAGTTCCTGCCTCTCTTTACCCTCAGGGTCTCCAGCTCCTCTCCCTCTTTACCCTCAGGGTCCCCAGTTCCTATCCTTCTTTACCCTCAGGGAATCCAGTTCCAGTCACTCTTTACCCTCAGGTACCCCAGTTCCTGTACCCCTTTACACTCAGGGACACCTGTTTCTGTCCTTCTTTACCCTCAGTGACCCCAATTTCTGTCCTTCTTTACCTTCAGGGACCTTAGTTCCTCTCCTTCACCCTCAGAGACCGCAGTTCCAGTCTCTCTTTACACTCAGGATCCCCAGTTCCATTCCCTCTTTAACACCAGTGATCTCAGATCCTGTCCATATTTACACTCAGGGACCCCAGTTCCAGTCCATCTTACCCCTCAGGGACCCCTGTTCCTGTCCTTCTTTACTCTCAGGGACACCAGTCCATGTTGTTCTTTTCCCTCTGGGACCCCAGGTCCTGTCTCTCTTTCCACTCAGAAACCCCAGTTCCTTTCCCTCTTTACCATTAGGGACCCCAGTTCCTGTCCCTCTTTACCCTCATTGAACGCAGTTTCTGTCGTTTTGTACCGTCAGGGAGTCCAGATCTTGTCCTTCTTTACCTTCAGGGATCCCACATCCTGCAATTCTTTAGCCTCAGGGACCCCAATTCCTGCACCTCAGGGATGACAGTTCCTGTCTTCCTTTGCCTACTGACCCCAGTTCCAGTCCTTCTTTACACTCAGGGATCCCAGTTGCATTCTCACTTTACCCTCACGGACCCCAGTTCCTGTCCTTTTTACAGTCAGGGACCACCTTGTCTCTATTCACCCTCAGGGACGAAACTTCCAGTCCATCTTTACCCTCAGGGTCTCCACATCCTGTCCCTCTTTACCCTCAGGGATCCCAGTACTTGTTCTTCTTTACTCTCAGGGATCCCAGTTCCTGTCCTTCTTTACCCTCAGGGTCATACAGTTCCAGTCTCTATTTACCCTCAGGGACCAAACTTCCTGTCCATCTTTACCCTCAGGGTCTCCAGCTCCTGTCCTTCTTTACCCTCAGGGAATCCAGTTCCTTTCCTTCTTTACCCTCAGGGTCACACATTTCCAGTCTCTATTTACCCTCAGGGACCAAATTTCCTGTCCATTTTTACCCTCAGGGTCTCCAGCTCCTGTCCCTCTTTACCCTCAGTTATCCCAGTTCCTGTCCTTCTTTACTCTCAGGGACCCAGTTCCTGTCCTTCTTTACGCACTGCGAGCCCTGTTCTAGTCCCTCTTTACGATCAGGTACCCCAGTTCTTATCCCTCTTTACACTCAGGGACCCTAGTTCCTGTCCTTCTTTTGCCACAGGGACCCCAGTTCCTGTCCCACCTTACCCTCAAGGACCCCAGTTCCTGTCCCTCTTTACACTTAGGAATTCCAGTTCCTGTCCTTCTTTTCCCTCAGGCTCCCCAGTTCCTGTCCTTCTTTACCCTCAGGGATGCCATTTCCTGTCTCTCTTTACCCTCAGTGACTGCAGTCCCTATCCTTCTTTACCCTCAGGGACTCCAGTTCCAGTCTCACTTCACCTTCAGGGACCGCAGTTCCTGTCACCCTTTACAGTCAGGGATACCAGTTCCTTTTCTTCTTTACCCTCAGGGACCACAGTTCCTATCCTTCTTTACTCTCATGGATGCCACTTTCTGTCCATCTTTATCCTCAGGGATCCCAGTTCCTTTCCCTATTTACCCTCAGGAACCCCTGTTCATGTCCCTCTTTACCCTTAGTGACCTCTGTTCTTGTCCTTCTTTACCCTCAGTGTCCCCAGTTCCTGTCCTTCTTTACCATCATGTATCCCAGTTCCTGTCCTTCTTTACCCTCAGGCAGTCCAGTTCCTGTCCTCCTTTACCCTCAGTTACATCAGATCCTGGCCTTCTTCACACTCAGTGACCCAAGATCCTCAAGGACCCCAGTTCCTGTCCCTCTTTACACACAGGGTCCCCAGTTCCTAGCCTTCTTTACCCTCAGGGAACCCAGTTCCTGTCCATCTTTACCCTCAGGGACCTCAGTTCCAGTCTCTCTTTACCCTCAGTGAACCCAGTTCCTGTCCTTCTTCACTCTCAGGCACTCGTGATCCTGTCCTTCTTTCCCTTCAGGTACGTCATTTCCTGTCCCTCTTTACCCTCATTGAACCCAGTTCCTGTACATTTCGCTGAGGGACATCAGTTGCTGTCCTTCCTTACTCTCAGGGAACCCAGTTCCAGTCTGCCTTTTCCCTCAGGGACCTCAGTTCCTCTCAGTCTTTACACTCAGGGACCCCAGTTCCTGTCCTTCTTTACACTCAGGGTCCCCAGTTCCAATCCTTCTTTACCCTCAGGGAATCCAGTTCCAGTCACTCTTTACCCTTAGGGACCCCAGTTCCTGTCTCTCTTAAACCTCAGGGTCCCCAGTTCCTGTCCTTCATTACCCTCAGGCAACCATTTCTGTCCTGCTTTACCCTCAGGGATCGCAGTTCCTGTCCTTTTTTATCGCCAGGGACGCGAGATCTTGTCCATCTTTAGCTTCAGGGATCCCAGTTTCTGTCCTTCTTTACCCTCAGTGACTGCAGTTCCTGTCCTTCTTTACCCTCAGGGACCCCAGTTTCTGTCCTTCTTTACCCTCAGTGACTGCAGTTCCTGTCCTTCTTTACCCTCAGGGACCCCAGTTTCTGTCCTTCTTTACCCTCAGTGACTGCAGTTCCTATCCCTCTTTACACTCAGGGACCCTAGTTCCTGTCCTTCTTTTGCCACATGGACCCCAGTTCCTGTCCCACTTTACCCTCAAGGACCCCAGTTCCTGTCCCTCTTTACACTTAGGAATTCCAGTTCCTGTCCTTCTTTTCCCTCCGGCTCCCCAGTTCCTGTCCTTCTTTACCCTCGGGGATGCCATTTCCTGTCTCTCTTTTCCCTCGGATACTCCACATCCTGTCCCTTTTTTGCCTCAGGGACCGCAGTTCCTGTTCCTCTTTACCCTCAAGGAATCAAGTTCATGGCCACTTTACCCTCAAGAGACCCCATTTCCAATAGCTCTTTACCCTTAGGGACCCAAGTTCCTGTCCCTCTTTACACTCATGGTCCCCAGTTTTTGTCCTTCTTTACACAAGAGGACCCCAGTTCTAGCCCCTCTTTACCATCAGTGAACAATTTCCTATTCTACTTTACCCACATGGACCGCGATTCATGTCTCTCTTTATCCTCATGCACCCCAGTTCCTGTCCCTCTTTACACTCAGGGACCCTAGTTCCAGTATTACTTTATCCTCAGGGACCCCAGATCCTGTTCTTCTTTTGCTTCACGGACCCCAGTTCCTGACCTTCTTTACCTCAGGGATCCTAGATCCTCTCCTTCTTTACCCACAGGGATCCAGGTTTCTGTCCTTTTTATCCTCAGGCACCCCAGTTCCTGTCCTTGTTTACCCTCAGGAACCATAATTCCTGTCCTTCTTTACCCTCAGGGACCTTAGTTCCAGTCTCTCTTTACCCTCAGGGTCCCCAGTTCCTATCCTTCTTTACCCTCAGGGAACCCAGTTCCTGTCCTCCTTTACCCTCAGTTACATCAGATCCTGGCCTTCTTTACACTCAGTGACCCAAGATCTTCAAGGACCCCAATTCCTGTCCCTCTTTACACACAGGGTCCTCAGTTCCTCTCAGTCTTTACACTCAGGGACCCCAGTTCCTGTCCTTCTTTACACTCAGGGTCCCCAGTTCCTATCCTTCTTTACCCTCAGGGAATCCAGTTCCAGTCACTCTTTACCCTCAGGTACCCCAGTTCCTGTACCCCTTTACACTCAGGGACACCTGTTTCTGTCCTTCTTTACCCTCAGTGACCCCAATTTCTGTCCTTCTTTACCTTCAGGGACCTTAGTTCCTCTCCTTCACCCTCAGAGACCGCAGTTCCAGTCTCTCTTTACACTCAGGATCCCCAGTTCCATTCCCTCTTTAACACCAGTGATCTCAGATCCTGTCCATATTTACACTCAGGGACCCCAGTTCCAGTCCATCTTACCCCTCAGGGACCCCTGTTCCTGTCCTTCTTTACTCTCATGGACACCAGTCCATGTTGTTCTTTTCCCTCTGGGACCCCAGGTCCTGTCTCTCTTTCCACTCAGAAACCCCAGTTCCTTTCCCTCTTTACCATTAGGGACCCCAGTTCCTGTCCCTCTTTACCCTCATTGAACCCAGTTTCTGTCGTTTTGTACCGTCAGGGGGTCCAGATTTTGTCCTTCTTCACCTTCAGGGATCCCAGATCCTGCACTTCTTTAGCCTCAGGGACCCCAATTCCTGCACCTCAGGGATGACAGTTCCTGTCTTCCTTTGCCTACTGACCCCAGTTCCAGTCCTTCTTTACACTCAGGGATCCCAGTTCCATTCTCACTTTACCCTCATGGACCCCAGTTCCTGTCCTTTTTACAGTCAGGGACCACCTTGTCTCTCTTTACCCTCAGGGACCCTAGTTCCTTTCACTAATTACCCTCAGGGACCCCAGTTCCTGTCCTTTTTACAGTCAGGGACCACCTTGTCTCTATTCACCCTCAGGGACAAAACTTCCTGTCCATCTTTACCCTCAGGGTCTCCAGCTCCTGTCCCTCTTTACCCTCAGGGATCCCAGTTCCTGTTCTTCTTTACTCTCAGGGATCCCAGTTCCTGTCCTACTTTACCCTCAGGGTCACACAGTTCCAGTCTCTATTTACCCTCAGGGACCAAACTTCCTGTCCATCTTTACCCTCAGGGTCTCCAGCTCCTGTCCTTCTTTACCCTCAAGGACCCCAGTTCCTGCACCACTTTACCCACAGGGATGACAGTTCCTGTCTCTCTTTACCCTCAGGGAACACAGTTCCAGTCTCACTTTACCTGCAGGGACACCAGTTCCAGTCTCCCTTTAACATAATGGACCCCAGTTCCTGTCCCTCTTTACTCTCATTGAACCCACTTCCTGTACTTCTTTTCCCTCAGGGATACCAGTTACAGTCTCTCTTAACACACAGGGACACCACTTCCTATCCTTCTTTACCCTCAGGGTCACACAGTTCCAGTCTCTATTTAACCTCAGGGTCCAAACTTCCTGTCCATCTTTACCCTCAGGGTCTCCAGCTCCTGTCCCTCTTTACCTTCAGGGATCCCAGTTCCTGTCCCTCTTTACCCTCAGGGATCCCAGTTCCTGTCCTTCTTTACTCTCAGGGATCCCAGTTCCTGTCCTTCTTTACCCACTGCGAGCCCTGTTCTAGTCCCTCTTTACTATCAGGTACCCCAGTTCCTATCCCTCTTTACACTCAGGGACCCTAGTTCCTGTCCTTCTTTAGCCACAGAGACCCCAGTTCCTGTCCCACATTACCCTCAAGGTCCCCAGTTCCTGTCCTTCTTTACCATCGGGAATGCCATTTCCTGTCTCTCTTTACCCTCGGGGACTCCACATCCTGTCCCTCTTTAGCCTCAGGTACCGCAGTTCCTGTTCCTCTTTACCATCAGGGAATCCAGTTCCTGGCCACTTTACCCTCAAGAGACCCCATTTCCAATAGCCCTTTACCCTTAGGGACCCAAGTTCCTGTCCCTCTTTACACTCATGGTCTGCAGTTTTTGTCCTTCTTTACACAAGAGGACCCCAGTTCTTGCGCCTCTTTTCCATCAGTGAACAATTTCCTATTCTTCTTTACCCACAGGGACTGCGATTCGTGTCTCTCTTTATCCTCATGCACCCCAGTTCCTGTCCCTCTTTACACTCAGGGACTCTAGTTCCAGTCTTACTTTATCCTCAGGGACCCCAGTTCCTGACCTTCTTTACCTCAGGGATCCTAGATCCTCTCCTTCTTTACCCTCAGGGATTCAGGTTTCTGTCGTTTTTATCCTCAGGCACCCCAGTTCCTGTCCTTCTTTACCCTCAGGGACCTCAGTTCCAGTCTCTCTTTACCCTCAGGGACTCCAGTTCCAGTCTCTCTTTACCCTCATGAACTGTAGTTCCTGTCCTTCTTTTCTCTAAAGGACCCCAGTTCCTGTCCTTCTTTACCCTCAGGGATTGCAGTTCCTGTCCTTTTTTATCGCCAGGGACGCGAGCTTGTCCCTCTTTACCTTCAGGGATCCCAGTTCCTGTCCTTCTTTACCCTCAGGGATCGCAGTTCCTGTCCTTTTTTATCGCCAGGGACGCGAGATCTTCTCCTTCTTTAGCTTCAGGGATCCCAGTTTCTGTCCTTCTTTACCCTCAGTGACTGCAGTTCCTGTCCTTCTTTACCCTCAGGGACCCCAGTTTCTGTCCTTCTTTACCCTCAGTGACTGCAGTTCCTGTCCTTCTTTACCCTCAGGGACCCCAGTTTCTGTCCTTCTTTACCCTCAGTGACTGCAGTTCCTATCCCTCTTTACACTCAGGGACCCTAGTTCCTGTCCTTCTTTTGCCACATGGACCCCAGTTCCTGTCCCACTTTACCCTCAAGGACCCCAGTTCCTGTCCCTCTTTACACTTAGGAATTCCAGTTCCTGTCCTTCTTTTCCCTCCGGCTCCCCAGTTCCTGTCCTTCTTTACCCTCGGGGATGCCATTTCCTGTCTCTCTTTTCCCTCGGATACTCCACATCCTGTCCCTTTTTTGCCTCAGGGACCGCAGTTCCTGTTCCTCTTTACCCTCAAGGAATCAAGTTCATGGCCACTTTACCCTCAAGAGACCCCATTTCCAATAGCTCTTTACCCTTAGGGACCCAAGTTCCTGTCCCTCTTTACACTCATGGTCCCCAGTTTTTGTCCTTCTTTACACAAGAGGACCCCAGTTCTAGCCCCTCTTTACCATCAGTGAACAATTTCCTATTCTACTTTACCCACATGGACCGCGATTCATGTCTCTCTTTATCCTCATGCACCCCAGTTCCTGTCCCTCTTTACACTCAGGGACCCTAGTTCCAGTATTACTTTATCCTCAGGGACCCCAGATCCTGTTCTTCTTTTGCTTCACGGACCCCAGTTCCTGACCTTCTTTACCTCAGGGATCCTAGATCCTCTCCTTCTTTACCCACAGGGATCCAGGTTTCTGTCCTTTTTATCCTCAGGCACCCCAGTTCCTGTCCTTGTTTACCCTCAGGAACCATAATTCCTGTCCTTCTTTACCCTCAGGGACCTTAGTTCCAGTCTCTCTTTACCCTCAGGGTCCCCAGTTCCTATCCTTCTTTACCCTCAGGGAACCCAGTTCCTGTCCTCCTTTACCCTCAGTTACATCAGATCCTGGCCTTCTTTACACTCAGTGACCCAAGATCTTCAAGGACCCCAATTCCTGTCCCTCTTTACACACAGGGTCCTCAGTTCCTCTCAGTCTTTACACTCAGGGACCCCAGTTCCTGTCCTTCTTTACACTCAGGGTCCCCAGTTCCTATCCTTCTTTACCCTCAGGGAATCCAGTTCCAGTCACTCTTTACCCTCAGGTACCCCAGTTCCTGTACCCCTTTACACTCAGGGACACCTGTTTCTGTCCTTCTTTACCCTCAGTGACCCCAATTTCTGTCCTTCTTTACCTTCAGGGACCTTAGTTCCTCTCCTTCACCCTCAGAGACCGCAGTTCCAGTCTCTCTTTACACTCAGGATCCCCAGTTCCATTCCCTCTTTAACACCAGTGATCTCAGATCCTGTCCATATTTACACTCAGGGACCCCAGTTCCAGTCCATCTTACCCCTCAGGGACCCCTGTTCCTGTCCTTCTTTACTCTCATGGACACCAGTCCATGTTGTTCTTTTCCCTCTGGGACCCCAGGTCCTGTCTCTCTTTCCACTCAGAAACCCCAGTTCCTTTCCCTCTTTACCATTAGGGACCCCAGTTCCTGTCCCTCTTTACCCTCATTGAACCCAGTTTCTGTCGTTTTGTACCGTCAGGGGGTCCAGATTTTGTCCTTCTTCACCTTCAGGGATCCCAGATCCTGCACTTCTTTAGCCTCAGGGACCCCAATTCCTGCACCTCAGGGATGACAGTTCCTGTCTTCCTTTGCCTACTGACCCCAGTTCCAGTCCTTCTTTACACTCAGGGATCCCAGTTCCATTCTCACTTTACCCTCATGGACCCCAGTTCCTGTCCTTTTTACAGTCAGGGACCACCTTGTCTCTCTTTACCCTCAGGGACCCTAGTTCCTTTCACTAATTACCCTCAGGGACCCCAGTTCCTGTCCTTTTTACAGTCAGGGACCACCTTGTCTCTATTCACCCTCAGGGACAAAACTTCCTGTCCATCTTTACCCTCAGGGTCTCCAGCTCCTGTCCCTCTTTACCCTCAGGGATCCCAGTTCCTGTTCTTCTTTACTCTCAGGGATCCCAGTTCCTGTCCTACTTTACCCTCAGGGTCACACAGTTCCAGTCTCTATTTACCCTCAGGGACCAAACTTCCTGTCCATCTTTACCCTCAGGGTCTCCAGCTCCTGTCCTTCTTTACCCTCAAGGACCCCAGTTCCTGCACCACTTTACCCACAGGGATGACAGTTCCTGTCTCTCTTTACCCTCAGGGAACACAGTTCCAGTCTCACTTTACCTGCAGGGACACCAGTTCCAGTCTCCCTTTAACATAATGGACCCCAGTTCCTGTCCCTCTTTACTCTCATTGAACCCACTTCCTGTACTTCTTTTCCCTCAGGGATACCAGTTACAGTCTCTCTTAACACACAGGGACACCACTTCCTATCCTTCTTTACCCTCAGGGTCACACAGTTCCAGTCTCTATTTAACCTCAGGGTCCAAACTTCCTGTCCATCTTTACCCTCAGGGTCTCCAGCTCCTGTCCCTCTTTACCTTCAGGGATCCCAGTTCCTGTCCCTCTTTACCCTCAGGGATCCCAGTTCCTGTCCTTCTTTACTCTCAGGGATCCCAGTTCCTGTCCTTCTTTACCCACTGCGAGCCCTGTTCTAGTCCCTCTTTACTATCAGGTACCCCAGTTCCTATCCCTCTTTACACTCAGGGACCCTAGTTCCTGTCCTTCTTTAGCCACAGAGACCCCAGTTCCTGTCCCACATTACCCTCAAGGTCCCCAGTTCCTGTCCTTCTTTACCATCGGGAATGCCATTTCCTGTCTCTCTTTACCCTCGGGGACTCCACATCCTGTCCCTCTTTAGCCTCAGGTACCGCAGTTCCTGTTCCTCTTTACCATCAGGGAATCCAGTTCCTGGCCACTTTACCCTCAAGAGACCCCATTTCCAATAGCCCTTTACCCTTAGGGACCCAAGTTCCTGTCCCTCTTTACACTCATGGTCTGCAGTTTTTGTCCTTCTTTACACAAGAGGACCCCAGTTCTTGCGCCTCTTTTCCATCAGTGAACAATTTCCTATTCTTCTTTACCCACAGGGACTGCGATTCGTGTCTCTCTTTATCCTCATGCACCCCAGTTCCTGTCCCTCTTTACACTCAGGGACTCTAGTTCCAGTCTTACTTTATCCTCAGGGACCCCAGTTCCTGACCTTCTTTACCTCAGGGATCCTAGATCCTCTCCTTCTTTACCCTCAGGGATTCAGGTTTCTGTCGTTTTTATCCTCAGGCACCCCAGTTCCTGTCCTTCTTTACCCTCAGGGACCTCAGTTCCAGTCTCTCTTTACCCTCAGGGACTCCAGTTCCAGTCTCTCTTTACCCTCATGAACTGTAGTTCCTGTCCTTCTTTTCTCTAAAGGACCCCAGTTCCTGTCCTTCTTTACCCTCAGGGATTGCAGTTCCTGTCCTTTTTTATCGCCAGGGACGCGAGCTTGTCCCTCTTTACCTTCAGGGATCCCAGTTCCTGTCCTTCTTTACCCTCAGGGATCGCAGTTCCTGTCCTTTTTTATCGCCAGGGACGCGAGATCTTCTCCTTCTTTAGCTTCAGGGATCCCAGTTTCTGTCCTTCTTTACCCTCAGTGACTGCAGTTCCTGTCCTTCTTTACCCTCAGGGACCCCAGTTTCTGTCCTTCTTTACCCTCAGTGACTGCAGTTCCTGTCCTTCTTTACCCTCAGGGACCCCAGTTCCAGTCTCACTTTACCTTCAGGGACCGCAGTTCCTGTCTCCCTTTACAGTCAGGGATCCCAGTTCCTTTTCTTCCTTACCCTCAGGGACCCCAGTTCCGATCCTTCTTTACCCTCATGGATGCCAGTTTCTGTCCATCTTTATCCTCAGGGATCCCAGTTCCTTTCCCTGTTTACCCTCAGGAACCCCTGTTCATGTCCCTCTTTACCCTCAGGGACCTCAGTTCCAGTCTCTCTTAAACCTCAGGGTCCCCAGTTCCTGTCCTTCATTACCCTCAGGCAACCATTGCTGTCCTGCTTTACACTCAGGGATTGCAGATTCTGTCCATCTTTACATACAAGTACCCCAGTTCCTGTCCTGCTTTACACTCATGTACCCCAGTTCCAGTCTCTCTTTACCCTCAGGGTCCCCAGTTCCTATCCTTCTTTACCCTCAGGGAACCCAGTTCCTGTCCTCCTTTACCCTCAGTTACATCAGATCCTGGCCTTCTTTACACTCAGTGACCCAAGATCTTCAAGGACCCCAATTCCTGTCCCTCTTTACACACAGGGTCCTCAGTTCCTCTCAGTCTTTACACTCAGGGACCCCAGTTCCTGTCCTTCTTTACACTCAGGGTCCCCAGTTCCTATCCTTCTTTACCCTCAGGGAATCCAGTTCCAGTCACTCTTTACCCTCAGGTACCCCAGTTCCTGTACCCCTTTACACTCAGGGACACCTGTTTCTGTCCTTCTTTACCCTCAGTGACCCCAATTTCTGTCCTTCTTTACCTTCAGGGACCTTAGTTCCTCTCCTTCACCCTCAGAGACCGCAGTTCCAGTCTCTCTTTACACTCAGGATCCCCAGTTCCATTCCCTCTTTAACACCAGTGATCTCAGATCCTGTCCATATTTACACTCAGGGACCCCAGTTCCAGTCCATCTTACCCCTCAGGGACCCCTGTTCCTGTCCTTCTTTACTCTCATGGACACCAGTCCATGTTGTTCTTTTCCCTCTGGGACCCCAGGTCCTGTCTCTCTTTCCACTCAGAAACCCCAGTTCCTTTCCCTCTTTACCATTAGGGACCCCAGTTCCTGTCCCTCTTTACCCTCATTGAACCCAGTTTCTGTCGTTTTGTACCGTCAGGGGGTCCAGATTTTGTCCTTCTTCACCTTCAGGGATCCCAGATCCTGCACTTCTTTAGCCTCAGGGACCCCAATTCCTGCACCTCAGGGATGACAGTTCCTGTCTTCCTTTGCCTACTGACCCCAGTTCCAGTCCTTCTTTACACTCAGGGATCCCAGTTCCATTCTCACTTTACCCTCATGGACCCCAGTTCCTGTCCTTTTTACAGTCAGGGACCACCTTGTCTCTCTTTACCCTCAGGGACCCTAGTTCCTTTCACTAATTACCCTCAGGGACCCCAGTTCCTGTCCTTTTTACAGTCAGGGACCACCTTGTCTCTATTCACCCTCAGGGACAAAACTTCCTGTCCATCTTTACCCTCAGGGTCTCCAGCTCCTGTCCCTCTTTACCCTCAGGGATCCCAGTTCCTGTTCTTCTTTACTCTCAGGGATCCCAGTTCCTGTCCTACTTTACCCTCAGGGTCACACAGTTCCAGTCTCTATTTACCCTCAGGGACCAAACTTCCTGTCCATCTTTACCCTCAGGGTCTCCAGCTCCTGTCCTTCTTTACCCTCAAGGACCCCAGTTCCTGCACCACTTTACCCACAGGGATGACAGTTCCTGTCTCTCTTTACCCTCAGGGAACACAGTTCCAGTCTCACTTTACCTGCAGGGACACCAGTTCCAGTCTCCCTTTAACATAATGGACCCCAGTTCCTGTCCCTCTTTACTCTCATTGAACCCACTTCCTGTACTTCTTTTCCCTCAGGGATACCAGTTACAGTCTCTCTTAACACACAGGGACACCACTTCCTATCCTTCTTTACCCTCAGGGTCACACAGTTCCAGTCTCTATTTAACCTCAGGGTCCAAACTTCCTGTCCATCTTTACCCTCAGGGTCTCCAGCTCCTGTCCCTCTTTACCTTCAGGGATCCCAGTTCCTGTCCCTCTTTACCCTCAGGGATCCCAGTTCCTGTCCTTCTTTACTCTCAGGGATCCCAGTTCCTGTCCTTCTTTACCCACTGCGAGCCCTGTTCTAGTCCCTCTTTACTATCAGGTACCCCAGTTCCTATCCCTCTTTACACTCAGGGACCCTAGTTCCTGTCCTTCTTTAGCCACAGAGACCCCAGTTCCTGTCCCACATTACCCTCAAGGTCCCCAGTTCCTGTCCTTCTTTACCATCGGGAATGCCATTTCCTGTCTCTCTTTACCCTCGGGGACTCCACATCCTGTCCCTCTTTAGCCTCAGGTACCGCAGTTCCTGTTCCTCTTTACCATCAGGGAATCCAGTTCCTGGCCACTTTACCCTCAAGAGACCCCATTTCCAATAGCCCTTTACCCTTAGGGACCCAAGTTCCTGTCCCTCTTTACACTCATGGTCTGCAGTTTTTGTCCTTCTTTACACAAGAGGACCCCAGTTCTTGCGCCTCTTTTCCATCAGTGAACAATTTCCTATTCTTCTTTACCCACAGGGACTGCGATTCGTGTCTCTCTTTATCCTCATGCACCCCAGTTCCTGTCCCTCTTTACACTCAGGGACTCTAGTTCCAGTCTTACTTTATCCTCAGGGACCCCAGTTCCTGACCTTCTTTACCTCAGGGATCCTAGATCCTCTCCTTCTTTACCCTCAGGGATTCAGGTTTCTGTCGTTTTTATCCTCAGGCACCCCAGTTCCTGTCCTTCTTTACCCTCAGGGACCTCAGTTCCAGTCTCTCTTTACCCTCAGGGACTCCAGTTCCAGTCTCTCTTTACCCTCATGAACTGTAGTTCCTGTCCTTCTTTTCTCTAAAGGACCCCAGTTCCTGTCCTTCTTTACCCTCAGGGATTGCAGTTCCTGTCCTTTTTTATCGCCAGGGACGCGAGCTTGTCCCTCTTTACCTTCAGGGATCCCAGTTCCTGTCCTTCTTTACCCTCAGGGATCGCAGTTCCTGTCCTTTTTTATCGCCAGGGACGCGAGATCTTCTCCTTCTTTAGCTTCAGGGATCCCAGTTTCTGTCCTTCTTTACCCTCAGTGACTGCAGTTCCTGTCCTTCTTTACCCTCAGGGACCCCAGTTTCTGTCCTTCTTTACCCTCAGTGACTGCAGTTCCTGTCCTTCTTTACCCTCAGGGACCCCAGTTCCAGTCTCACTTTACCTTCAGGGACCGCAGTTCCTGTCTCCCTTTACAGTCAGGGATCCCAGTTCCTTTTCTTCCTTACCCTCAGGGACCCCAGTTCCGATCCTTCTTTACCCTCATGGATGCCAGTTTCTGTCCATCTTTATCCTCAGGGATCCCAGTTCCTTTCCCTGTTTACCCTCAGGAACCCCTGTTCATGTCCCTCTTTACCCTCAGGGACCTCAGTTCCAGTCTCTCTTAAACCTCAGGGTCCCCAGTTCCTGTCCTTCATTACCCTCAGGCAACCATTGCTGTCCTGCTTTACACTCAGGGATTGCAGATTCTGTCCATCTTTACATACAAGTACCCCAGTTCCTGTCCTGCTTTACACTCATGTACCCCAGTTCCAGTCTCTCTTTACCCTCAGGGTCCCCAGTTCCTATCCTTCTTTACCCTCAGGGAACCCAGTTCCTGTCCTCCTTTACCCTCAGTTACATCAGATCCTGGCCTTCTTTACACTCAGTGACCCAAGATCTTCAAGGACCCCAATTCCTGTCCCTCTTTACACACAGGGTCCTCAGTTCCTCTCAGTCTTTACACTCAGGGACCCCAGTTCCTGTCCTTCTTTACACTCAGGGTCCCCAGTTCCTATCCTTCTTTACCCTCAGGGAATCCAGTTCCAGTCACTCTTTACCCTCAGGTACCCCAGTTCCTGTACCCCTTTACACTCAGGGACACCTGTTTCTGTCCTTCTTTACCCTCAGTGACCCCAATTTCTGTCCTTCTTTACCTTCAGGGACCTTAGTTCCTCTCCTTCACCCTCAGAGACCGCAGTTCCAGTCTCTCTTTACACTCAGGATCCCCAGTTCCATTCCCTCTTTAACACCAGTGATCTCAGATCCTGTCCATATTTACACTCAGGGACCCCAGTTCCAGTCCATCTTACCCCTCAGGGACCCCTGTTCCTGTCCTTCTTTACTCTCATGGACACCAGTCCATGTTGTTCTTTTCCCTCTGGGACCCCAGGTCCTGTCTCTCTTTCCACTCAGAAACCCCAGTTCCTTTCCCTCTTTACCATTAGGGACCCCAGTTCCTGTCCCTCTTTACCCTCATTGAACCCAGTTTCTGTCGTTTTGTACCGTCAGGGGGTCCAGATTTTGTCCTTCTTCACCTTCAGGGATCCCAGATCCTGCACTTCTTTAGCCTCAGGGACCCCAATTCCTGCACCTCAGGGATGACAGTTCCTGTCTTCCTTTGCCTACTGACCCCAGTTCCAGTCCTTCTTTACACTCAGGGATCCCAGTTCCATTCTCACTTTACCCTCATGGACCCCAGTTCCTGTCCTTTTTACAGTCAGGGACCACCTTGTCTCTCTTTACCCTCAGGGACCCTAGTTCCTTTCACTAATTACCCTCAGGGACCCCAGTTCCTGTCCTTTTTACAGTCAGGGACCACCTTGTCTCTATTCACCCTCAGGGACAAAACTTCCTGTCCATCTTTACCCTCAGGGTCTCCAGCTCCTGTCCCTCTTTACCCTCAGGGATCCCAGTTCCTGTTCTTCTTTACTCTCAGGGATCCCAGTTCCTGTCCTACTTTACCCTCAGGGTCACACAGTTCCAGTCTCTATTTACCCTCAGGGACCAAACTTCCTGTCCATCTTTACCCTCAGGGTCTCCAGCTCCTGTCCTTCTTTACCCTCAAGGACCCCAGTTCCTGCACCACTTTACCCACAGGGATGACAGTTCCTGTCTCTCTTTACCCTCAGGGAACACAGTTCCAGTCTCACTTTACCTGCAGGGACACCAGTTCCAGTCTCCCTTTAACATAATGGACCCCAGTTCCTGTCCCTCTTTACTCTCATTGAACCCACTTCCTGTACTTCTTTTCCCTCAGGGATACCAGTTACAGTCTCTCTTAACACACAGGGACACCACTTCCTATCCTTCTTTACCCTCAGGGTCACACAGTTCCAGTCTCTATTTAACCTCAGGGTCCAAACTTCCTGTCCATCTTTACCCTCAGGGTCTCCAGCTCCTGTCCCTCTTTACCTTCAGGGATCCCAGTTCCTGTCCCTCTTTACCCTCAGGGATCCCAGTTCCTGTCCTTCTTTACTCTCAGGGATCCCAGTTCCTGTCCTTCTTTACCCACTGCGAGCCCTGTTCTAGTCCCTCTTTACTATCAGGTACCCCAGTTCCTATCCCTCTTTACACTCAGGGACCCTAGTTCCTGTCCTTCTTTAGCCACAGAGACCCCAGTTCCTGTCCCACATTACCCTCAAGGTCCCCAGTTCCTGTCCTTCTTTACCATCGGGAATGCCATTTCCTGTCTCTCTTTACCCTCGGGGACTCCACATCCTGTCCCTCTTTAGCCTCAGGTACCGCAGTTCCTGTTCCTCTTTACCATCAGGGAATCCAGTTCCTGGCCACTTTACCCTCAAGAGACCCCATTTCCAATAGCCCTTTACCCTTAGGGACCCAAGTTCCTGTCCCTCTTTACACTCATGGTCTGCAGTTTTTGTCCTTCTTTACACAAGAGGACCCCAGTTCTTGCGCCTCTTTTCCATCAGTGAACAATTTCCTATTCTTCTTTACCCACAGGGACTGCGATTCGTGTCTCTCTTTATCCTCATGCACCCCAGTTCCTGTCCCTCTTTACACTCAGGGACTCTAGTTCCAGTCTTACTTTATCCTCAGGGACCCCAGTTCCTGACCTTCTTTACCTCAGGGATCCTAGATCCTCTCCTTCTTTACCCTCAGGGATTCAGGTTTCTGTCGTTTTTATCCTCAGGCACCCCAGTTCCTGTCCTTCTTTACCCTCAGGGACCTCAGTTCCAGTCTCTCTTTACCCTCAGGGACTCCAGTTCCAGTCTCTCTTTACCCTCATGAACTGTAGTTCCTGTCCTTCTTTTCTCTAAAGGACCCCAGTTCCTGTCCTTCTTTACCCTCAGGGATTGCAGTTCCTGTCCTTTTTTATCGCCAGGGACGCGAGCTTGTCCCTCTTTACCTTCAGGGATCCCAGTTCCTGTCCTTCTTTACCCTCAGGGATCGCAGTTCCTGTCCTTTTTTATCGCCAGGGACGCGAGATCTTCTCCTTCTTTAGCTTCAGGGATCCCAGTTTCTGTCCTTCTTTACCCTCAGTGACTGCAGTTCCTGTCCTTCTTTACCCTCAGGGACCCCAGTTTCTGTCCTTCTTTACCCTCAGTGACTGCAGTTCCTGTCCTTCTTTACCCTCAGGGACCCCAGTTTCTGTCCTTCTTTACCCTCAGTGACTGCAGTTCCTATCCCTCTTTACACTCAGGGACCCTAGTTCCTGTCCTTCTTTTGCCACATGGACCCCAGTTCCTGTCCCACTTTACCCTCAAGGACCCCAGTTCCTGTCCCTCTTTACACTTAGGAATTCCAGTTCCTGTCCTTCTTTTCCCTCCGGCTCCCCAGTTCCTGTCCTTCTTTACCCTCGGGGATGCCATTTCCTGTCTCTCTTTTCCCTCGGATACTCCACATCCTGTCCCTTTTTTGCCTCAGGGACCGCAGTTCCTGTTCCTCTTTACCCTCAAGGAATCAAGTTCATGGCCACTTTACCCTCAAGAGACCCCATTTCCAATAGCTCTTTACCCTTAGGGACCCAAGTTCCTGTCCCTCTTTACACTCATGGTCCCCAGTTTTTGTCCTTCTTTACACAAGAGGACCCCAGTTCTAGCCCCTCTTTACCATCAGTGAACAATTTCCTATTCTACTTTACCCACATGGACCGCGATTCATGTCTCTCTTTATCCTCATGCACCCCAGTTCCTGTCCCTCTTTACACTCAGGGACCCTAGTTCCAGTATTACTTTATCCTCAGGGACCCCAGATCCTGTTCTTCTTTTGCTTCACGGACCCCAGTTCCTGACCTTCTTTACCTCAGGGATCCTAGATCCTCTCCTTCTTTACCCACAGGGATCCAGGTTTCTGTCCTTTTTATCCTCAGGCACCCCAGTTCCTGTCCTTGTTTACCCTCAGGAACCATAATTCCTGTCCTTCTTTACCCTCAGGGACCTTAGTTCCAGTCTCTCTTTACCCTCAGGGTCCCCAGTTCCTATCCTTCTTTACCCTCAGGGAACCCAGTTCCTGTCCTCCTTTACCCTCAGTTACATCAGATCCTGGCCTTCTTTACACTCAGTGACCCAAGATCTTCAAGGACCCCAATTCCTGTCCCTCTTTACACACAGGGTCCTCAGTTCCTCTCAGTCTTTACACTCAGGGACCCCAGTTCCTGTCCTTCTTTACACTCAGGGTCCCCAGTTCCTATCCTTCTTTACCCTCAGGGAATCCAGTTCCAGTCACTCTTTACCCTCAGGTACCCCAGTTCCTGTACCCCTTTACACTCAGGGACACCTGTTTCTGTCCTTCTTTACCCTCAGTGACCCCAATTTCTGTCCTTCTTTACCTTCAGGGACCTTAGTTCCTCTCCTTCACCCTCAGAGACCGCAGTTCCAGTCTCTCTTTACACTCAGGATCCCCAGTTCCATTCCCTCTTTAACACCAGTGATCTCAGATCCTGTCCATATTTACACTCAGGGACCCCAGTTCCAGTCCATCTTACCCCTCAGGGACCCCTGTTCCTGTCCTTCTTTACTCTCATGGACACCAGTCCATGTTGTTCTTTTCCCTCTGGGACCCCAGGTCCTGTCTCTCTTTCCACTCAGAAACCCCAGTTCCTTTCCCTCTTTACCATTAGGGACCCCAGTTCCTGTCCCTCTTTACCCTCATTGAACCCAGTTTCTGTCGTTTTGTACCGTCAGGGGGTCCAGATTTTGTCCTTCTTCACCTTCAGGGATCCCAGATCCTGCACTTCTTTAGCCTCAGGGACCCCAATTCCTGCACCTCAGGGATGACAGTTCCTGTCTTCCTTTGCCTACTGACCCCAGTTCCAGTCCTTCTTTACACTCAGGGATCCCAGTTCCATTCTCACTTTACCCTCATGGACCCCAGTTCCTGTCCTTTTTACAGTCAGGGACCACCTTGTCTCTCTTTACCCTCAGGGACCCTAGTTCCTTTCACTAATTACCCTCAGGGACCCCAGTTCCTGTCCTTTTTACAGTCAGGGACCACCTTGTCTCTATTCACCCTCAGGGACAAAACTTCCTGTCCATCTTTACCCTCAGGGTCTCCAGCTCCTGTCCCTCTTTACCCTCAGGGATCCCAGTTCCTGTTCTTCTTTACTCTCAGGGATCCCAGTTCCTGTCCTACTTTACCCTCAGGGTCACACAGTTCCAGTCTCTATTTACCCTCAGGGACCAAACTTCCTGTCCATCTTTACCCTCAGGGTCTCCAGCTCCTGTCCTTCTTTACCCTCAAGGACCCCAGTTCCTGCACCACTTTACCCACAGGGATGACAGTTCCTGTCTCTCTTTACCCTCAGGGAACACAGTTCCAGTCTCACTTTACCTGCAGGGACACCAGTTCCAGTCTCCCTTTAACATAATGGACCCCAGTTCCTGTCCCTCTTTACTCTCATTGAACCCACTTCCTGTACTTCTTTTCCCTCAGGGATACCAGTTACAGTCTCTCTTAACACACAGGGACACCACTTCCTATCCTTCTTTACCCTCAGGGTCACACAGTTCCAGTCTCTATTTAACCTCAAGGTCCAAACTTCCTGTCCATCTTTACCCTCAGGGTCTCCAGCTCCTGTCCCTCTTTACCTTCAGGGATCCCAGTTCCTGTCCCTCTTTACCCTCAGGGATCCCAGTTCCTGTCCTTCTTTACTCTCAGGGATCCCAGTTCCTGTCCTTCTTTACCCACTGCGAGCCCTGTTCTAGTCCCTCTTTACTATCAGGTACCCCAGTTCCTATCCCTCTTTACACTCAGGGACCCTAGTTCCTGTCCTTCTTTAGCCACAGAGACCCCAGTTCCTGTCCCACATTACCCTCAAGGTCCCCAGTTCCTGTCCTTCTTTACCATCGGGAATGCCATTTCCTGTCTCTCTTTACCCTCGGGGACTCCACATCCTGTCCCTCTTTAGCCTCAGGTACCGCAGTTCCTGTTCCTCTTTACCATCAGGGAATCCAGTTCCTGGCCACTTTACCCTCAAGAGACCCCATTTCCAATAGCCCTTTACCCTTAGGGACCCAAGTTCCTGTCCCTCTTTACACTCATGGTCTGCAGTTTTTGTCCTTCTTTACACAAGAGGACCCCAGTTCTTGCGCCTCTTTTCCATCAGTGAACAATTTCCTATTCTTCTTTACCCACAGGGACTGCGATTCGTGTCTCTCTTTATCCTCATGCACCCCAGTTCCTGTCCCTCTTTACACTCAGGGACTCTAGTTCCAGTCTTACTTTATCCTCAGGGACCCCAGTTCCTGACCTTCTTTACCTCAGGGATCCTAGATCCTCTCCTTCTTTACCCTCAGGGATTCAGGTTTCTGTCGTTTTTATCCTCAGGCACCCCAGTTCCTGTCCTTCTTTACCCTCAGGGACCTCAGTTCCAGTCTCTCTTTACCCTCAGGGACTCCAGTTCCAGTCTCTCTTTACCCTCATGAACTGTAGTTCCTGTCCTTCTTTTCTCTAAAGGACCCCAGTTCCTGTCCTTCTTTACCCTCAGGGATTGCAGTTCCTGTCCTTTTTTATCGCCAGGGACGCGAGCTTGTCCCTCTTTACCTTCAGGGATCCCAGTTCCTGTCCTTCTTTACCCTCAGGGATCGCAGTTCCTGTCCTTTTTTATCGCCAGGGACGCGAGATCTTCTCCTTCTTTAGCTTCAGGGATCCCAGTTTCTGTCCTTCTTTACCCTCAGTGACTGCAGTTCCTGTCCTTCTTTACCCTCAGGGACCCCAGTTTCTGTCCTTCTTTACCCTCAGTGACTGCAGTTCCTGTCCTTCTTTACCCTCAGGGACCCCAGTTCCAGTCTCACTTTACCTTCAGGGACCGCAGTTCCTGTCTCCCTTTACAGTCAGGGATCCCAGTTCCTTTTCTTCCTTACCCTCAGGGACCCCAGTTCCGATCCTTCTTTACCCTCATGGATGCCAGTTTCTGTCCATCTTTATCCTCAGGGATCCCAGTTCCTTTCCCTGTTTACCCTCAGGAACCCCTGTTCATGTCCCTCTTTACCCTCAGGGACCTCAGTTCCAGTCTCTCTTAAACCTCAGGGTCCCCAGTTCCTGTCCTTCATTACCCTCAGGCAACCATTGCTGTCCTGCTTTACACTCAGGGATTGCAGATTCTGTCCATCTTTACATACAAGTACCCCAGTTCCTGTCCTGCTTTACACTCATGTACCCCAGTTCCAGTCTCTCTTTACACTCAGGGACCCCATATCCTGTCCCTCTTTACCTTTAGTGACCCCATTTCCTTTCCCTCTCTACCCTCAGGGACCTCAGGTCCTCTCCCTCTATACCCTCAACGACCCGTGTTCCTGTCCTTCTTTACCCTCAAGGATACCAGTTCTTGGCCATCTTTACACTCAGGGACCCCAATTCCTGTCCCTGTAAACCCTCAATGACACCAGTTTCTGTCCCTCTTTAACCTTAGTGACCTCTGTTCTTGTCCTTCTTTACCCTCAGTGTCCCCAGTTCCTGTCCTTCTTTACCATCATGTATCCCAGTTCCTGTCCTTCTTTACCCTCAGGCAGCCCAGTTCCTGTCCTCCTTTACCCTCAGTTACATCAGATCCTGGCCTTCTTTACACTCAGTGACCCAAGATCCTCAAGGACCCCAGTTCCTGTCCCTCTTTACACACTGGTTCCCCAGTTCCTATCCTTCTTTACCCTCAGGGAACCCAGTTCCTGTCCATCTTTACCCTCATGGACCTCAGTTCCAGTCTCTCTTTACCCTCAGGGACCCTAGTTCCTATCGCTAATTACCCTCAGGGAACACAGTTCCAGTCACGCTTTACTCTCAAGGACCCCAGTTCCTGCCTCTCTTTACCCTCAGGGTCTCCAGCTCCTCTCCCTCTTTACCCTCAGGGTCCCCAGTTCCTATCCTTCTTTACCCTCAGGGAATCCAGTTCCAGTCACTCTTTACCCTCAGGTACCCCAGTTCCTGTACCCCTTTACACTCAGGGACACCTGTTTCTGTCCTTCTTTACCCTCAGTGACCCCAATTTCTGTCCTTCTTTACCTTCAGGGACCTTAGTTCCTCTCCTTCACCCTCAGAGACCGCAGTTCCAGTCTCTCTTTACACTCAGGATCCCCAGTTCCATTCCCTCTTTAACACCAGTGATCTCAGATCCTGTCCATATTTACACTCAGGGACCCCAGTTCCAGTCCATCTTACCCCTCAGGGACCCCTGTTCCTGTCCTTCTTTACTCTCAGGGACACCAGTCCATGTTGTTCTTTTCCCTCTGGGACCCCAGGTCCTGTCTCTCTTTCCACTCAGAAACCCCAGTTCCTTTCCCTCTTTACCATTAGGGACCCCAGTTCCTGTCCCTCTTTACCCTCATTGAACGCAGTTTCTGTCGTTTTGTACCGTCAGGGAGTCCAGATCTTGTCCTTCTTTACCTTCAGGGATCCCACATCCTGCAATTCTTTAGCCTCAGGGACCCCAATTCCTGCACCTCAGGGATGACAGTTCCTGTCTTCCTTTGCCTACTGACCCCAGTTCCAGTCCTTCTTTACACTCAGGGATCCCAGTTGCATTCTCACTTTACCCTCACGGACCCCAGTTCCTGTCCTTTTTACAGTCAGGGACCACCTTGTCTCTATTCACCCTCAGGGACGAAACTTCCAGTCCATCTTTACCCTCAGGGTCTCCACATCCTGTCCCTCTTTACCCTCAGGGATCCCAGTACTTGTTCTTCTTTACTCTCAGGGATCCCAGTTCCTGTCCTTCTTTACCCTCAGGGTCATACAGTTCCAGTCTCTATTTACCCTCAGGGACCAAACTTCCTGTCCATCTTTACCCTCAGGGTCTCCAGCTCCTGTCCTTCTTTACCCTCAAGGAGCCCAGTTCCTGCACCACTTTACCCACAGGGATGGCAGTTCCTGTCTCTCTTTACCCTCAGGGAACACAGTTCCACTCTCACTTTACCTGCAGGGACACCAGTTCCAGTTTCCCTTTAACATAATGGACCCCAGTTCCTGTCCCTCTTTACCCTCATTGAACCCACTTCCTGTACTTCTTTTCCCTCAAGGATACCAGTTACAGTCTCTCTTAACACACAGGGACACCACTTCCTATCCTTCTTTACCCTCAGGGTCACACAGTTCCAGTCTCTATTTAACCTCATGGTCCAAACTTCCTGTCCATCTTTACCCTCAGGGTCTCCAGCTCCTGTCCCTCTTTACCCTCAGGGATCCCAGTTCCTGTCCCTCTTTACCCTCAGGGATCCCAGTTCCTGTCCTTCTTTACTCTCAGGGATCCCAGTTCCTGTCCTTCTTTACCCACTGCGAGCCCTGTTCTAGACCCTCTTTACTATCAGGTACCCCAGTTCCTATCTCTCTTTACACTCAGGGACCCTAGTTCCTGTCCTTCTTTAGCCACAGGGACCCCAGTTCCTGTCCCACTTTACCCTCAAGGACCCCAGTTCCTGTCCCTCTTTACACTTAAGAATTCCAGTTCCTGTCCTTCTTTTCCCTCAGGCTCCCCAGTTCCTGTCCTTCTTTACCCTCGGGAATGCCATTTCCTGTCTCTCTTTACCCTCGGGGACTCCACATCCTGTCCCTCTTTAGCCTCAGGTACCGCAGTTCCTGTTCCTCTTTACCATCAGGGAATCCAGTTCCTGGCCACTTTACCCTCAAGAGACCCCATTTCCAATAGCCCTTTACCCTTAGGGACCCAAGTTCCTGTCCCTCTTTACACTCATGGTCCCCAGTTTTTGTCCTTCTTTACACAAGAGGACCCCAGTTCTTGCCCCTCTTTACCATCAGTGAACAATTTCCTATTCTTCTTTACCCACATGGACCGCGATTCATGTCTCTCTTTATCCTCATGCACCCCAGTTCCTGTCCCTCTTTACACTCAGGGATCCTAGTTCCAGTCTTACTTTATCCTCAGGGATCCTAGATCCTCTCCTTCTTTACCCTCAGGGATCCAGGTTTCTGTCCTTTTTATCCTCAGGCACCCCAGTTCCTGTCCTTGTTTACGCTCAGGAACCATAATTCCTGTCCTTCTTTACCCTCAGGGACCTCAGTTCCAGTCTCTCTTTACCCTCAGGGACTCCAGTTCCAGTCTCGCTTTACCCTCAGGAACTGTAGTTCCTGTCCTTCTTTACCCTCAGGGATTGCAGTTCCTGTCCTTTTTTATCGCCAGGGACGCGAGATCTTGTCCCTCTTTAACTTCAGGGATCCCAGTTCCTGTCCTTCTTTACCCTCAGGGATCGCAGTTCCTGTCCTTTTTTATCGTCTGGGACGCGAGATCTTGTCCTTCTTTACCCTCAGGGACCCCAGTTTCTGTCCTTCTTTACCCTCAGTGACTGCAGTTCCTGTCCTTCTTTACCCTCAGGGACCCCAGTTCCAGTCTCACTTTACCTTCAGGGACTGCAGTTCCTGTCTCCCTTTACAGTCAGGGATCCCAGTTCCTTTTCTTTTTTACCCTCAGGGACCCCAGTTCCTATCCTTCTTTACCCTCATGGATGCCAGTTTCTGTCCATCTTTATCCTCAGGGATCCCAGTTCCTTTCCCTGTTTACCCTCAGGAACCCTTGTTCATGTCCCTCTTTACCCTCAGGGATCTCAGATCCCGTCTCTCTTAAACCTCAGGATCCCCAGTTCCTGTCCTTCATTACCCTCAGGCAACCATTGCTGTCCTGCTTTACACTCAGGGATCGCAGATTCTGTCCATCTTTACATACAAGTACCCCAGTTCCTGTCCTGCTTTACACTCATGTACCCCAGTTCCAGTCTCTCTTTACACTCAGGGACCCCATATCCTGTCCCTCTTTACCTTTAGTGACCCCATTTCCTTTCCCTCTCTACCCTCAGGGACCTCAGGTCCTGTCCCTCTATACCCTCAACGACCCGTGTTCCTGTCCTTCTTTACCCTCAAGGATGCCAGTTCCTGGCCATCTTTACACTCAGGGACCCCAATTCCTGTCCCTGTAAACCCTCAATGACACCAGTTTCTGTCCCTCTTTAACCTTAGTGACCTCTGTTCTTGTCCTTCTTTACCCTCAGTGTCCCCAGTTCCTGTCCTTCTTTACCATCATGTATACCAGTTCCTGTCCTTCTTTACCCTCAGGCAGCCCAGTTCCTGTCCTCCTTTACCCTCAGTTACATCAGATCCTGGCCTTCTTTACACTCAGTGACCCAAGATCCTCAAGGACCCTAGTTCCTGTCCCTCTTTACACACAGGGACCCCAGTTCCTATCCTTCTTTACCCTCAGGGAACCCAGTTCCTGTCCATCTTTACCCTCATGGACCTCAGTTCCAGTCTCTCTTTACCCTCAGGGACCCTAGTTCCTATTGCTAATTACCCTCAGGGAACACAGTTCCAGTCACGCTTTACCCTCAAGGACCCCAGTTCCTGCCTCTCTTTACCCTCAGGGTCTCCAGCTCCTGTCCCTCTTTACCCTCAGGGATCCCAGTTCCTGTCCTTCTTTACTCTCAGGGATACCAGTTCCTATCCCTCTTTCCACTCAGAAACCCCAGTTCCTTTCCCTCTTTACCCTCAGGGACCCCTTTTCCTGTCCCTCTTTACCCTCAGGGACCACAGTTCGTGTCCCTCTTTACCTTCATGGACCCCATTTCCTGTTCCTTGCAACCCTCAAGGACCCCAGTTCCTGTCCTTCTTTACCCTCGGAGACCTGAGTTCCTGTCCCTTTTTACACTCACGGACCCCAGTTCCTTTCCCACTTTACCCTCAGCGACCCCTGTTTCTGTCCTTCTTTACCCTCAGGGATCTCATTTCCTGTCCATTTTTACACTCAAGGACCTTAGTTCCTGTCCGTCTTTACCCTCAGGGTCCCCAGATCATGCACCTCTTTACAAACGGACCCCAGTTTCTGTCCCTCTTTGCAATCCGGTACCCAAGTGTCTGTCCCTCTTTACCCGCTGGGTCCCCAGCATCTCCTTCTTTCCCCACAGGGACCCCAGTTCCTGTCCCTCTTTACCCTCAGTGATCCATTCCTGTACCCCTTTACCCTCAGGGAGACCAGTTCCTGTCCCTCTTTACCTTCAGTGATCCCAGTTCCTGTCCTTCTTTCCCCTCAGGGACCCCGGTTCCTTTCCTTCTTTACCCTCAGAGTCCCCAGTTCCTGTCTTTATTTACTCTCTGGAACCCCAGTTTCTTTTCCTCGTTACCCTCAGGGACCACATATCCTGTCCCTCTTTACCCTCAGGGACCCCAGTTCCTGTCATTCTTTACCCTCAAGGGACCCCAGTTCCTGTTCCTCTTTACCCTCAGAGATCCCAGTTCCTGTCCCTCTTTACCCTCAGGGACCACAGTTCCTGTCCTTCTTTAACCTCAGGGATCCCCGTTCTTTCCTTAACCTACCCAATTCACTCTATAGTTTATTGTAATTCTCTGAAGAAAACAAATGAATAAAACACGTTGCAGTATTAATGGAAATAATATCCCATTGTCTAGATAAACTGATGATCTTGGATACCCATATTTTCCACGTGCCAGATTATCAGAGCTTTACTGAGTTGACCCACTTGCTGTTTAAGAGATCATGTCAAGAGGCAAATGCAGTTCATGCATGTCATTGAGTCAAGCAACACAGAACAGGCCCTTCAGCCCAGTTCATCCATGCTGGCTAAAATGACCTGTGGACTAGTCTCATTTTCCTGCATGTGGTCCATATCCTTCTAAACCACACCTTTCCATATACCTGCCTGAATTCTGCCATTGTACCCACTTCCATTCCTTCCTCTGGCAGCCCAGTTCTGGTGATTTTCCAGTTCCTGGGATTTAATCTGAAGTCATTTATGTTCCTCGGTCAGACACAAAGATCCTGGGGATTTTCACTAAAAGAGCCCCCTTCTGCCCCCTCCCTCCACTGGAGTCCAGCACTAATTAGCGACTTTTTCCACTGGCATCCCAGTTAATTGGCCCTGCAGTGTCCTGGGATAGGAAGACCTTGTGCTGTTTCTACAGGTCCACCCTTAACTGGGACACTAATTGCTTTTCCACTGAAGACACACATCCCTGGGGATCAGAGTATTCTCCCTTCAACTGGAAATGGGTGACTTTCTGCTATCCCTTTTCCACTGGTTTTATCAGCAAATGTCGGGGATAAGAGTAGGGTTAGAGGCATTTAATCTCCGGTGTGAAATGATGTAATTTGACGCCGACATTCGGACAGAGTCCCTTTTCCAAGGGACCCTGTCCCAGTTAATTCCTGGGACAGGGTGCCAGTGGAAAAGGGGCTAGTGATAACACGCACTACAGCTGTTAGACTCATGCCAACACAGTGATGCACTCTATTTTGGCACTACCTTGCTGACATTGTTACCTGGCAACCTCAGCAGCTCCTAGAATAGAGATATACCAAGAAACCTTGTCCATGAGCAAGCACAGCACTGACAGCAGTAGCCTGGCAATAAGGCTCATGGCCAAGGATCTGAGATGCCTAAAAGGGGGAGGCCTTTCATCTTTTCTCTTGTGCCAACTTGGCTGATGAATCAGACCAAGTGGCAGAATGGGGGGTGGGGGTGAGATGGGAAGGGGAGAGGGAATATGAGAATGCACAGTTTGCTCTGAATTGCTCTGTTGGGGTTAATAGGGTTTTTTTTTTAAAAAGAGCTCTGAGAATTAGCTGGATCACTGCTCCATCAGTGAAACACATTGGCATCTTCATCTGAGAGGCAGAGACAGTCGATTCGTGAACATGACCAAACATCTGAGTACATTTCCTACGCTCCTGTCCTTAAAGTTCTGTTATTCTAGATCAGCCATTCCCAAAGTGGGTAAGTGAGGCCGCCACTCTAGGGGGCAGTGGAAAGATCCAAGAGAGGAAAGAAAGGGCAGTTGGAATGTTTGTTTGTACCTTGGTGACGTGGTCTGGACAGAACACGCACCACATACCAGCCAGATTAGACAACAGAAAGCCGTGGGGAATGGTGATCATAGCATTTTCATGCTGAAAGGGCCAAGTCTCTAGGTTTGTAAGCATATCTTCAGCCTGGGACAGTGATTGGCTGTGATGGTGACTGCCTGGGATGGGATCGCAGAGACAGGACCGCTGGAATGTGACTGCCCAGGACAGTGACTGACTGCTTGGGATGGTGACTACCCGGGATAGGACTGCTGGGACGGTGACTGCCTGGGATGGGACCAATGGGATGGGACCACTGGAATATGACTGCCCAGGATGGTGACTGACTGCCTGGAATGATAATTGCCCGGGATGATACTGCTGGGATGGTGACTGCCTGGGATGGGACCACTGGGACGGGGCTGCTGGCATATGACTGCCCAGGTCAGTGGCTACCCAGGATGGGACTACAGGGACAGGAATGCTGGAATATGACTGCCCAGGATGATGACTGACTGCCTGGGATGGTGACCACTCGGGATGGGACCGCTGGGACAGTGACTGACCGGGATGGGACCGCTGAGACTTTGACTGTCCAGGATGGGACAGCTGGGACGGGACCACTAGGACAGTGACTGCCTGGGACGGTGATTGCCTGGGATGGGACAGCTCGAATGGGGACCAACCGTGTAATATCAAAACCCATGCTATTCAAAACCGTGTTATATGAGGTATACCTGTATTTACATCTAACTGTAACTTCTAATGTTAAGTCATTCTTAAGTATTTGATTTTTTTTAGTTTCACATTTTGTTATAGTGTTCTGTTCTTTTCCTCGTAATTGCACTGTTATTATATTTCCTTACGTTTTTTTCTGCTGCATTTTGTTGTGATTGGCAGGATTTTTACAAAGAACTTATATTTTCTGTTGCAGAATAAAATTTGGCCACAGCACAGCAGACAAAAAAGAAGTGGGGGTGTTATGGAGTCCAGGGGACCCCAAAATCCAGCGGCAATAGATATGCCACACAACACAGGGTTACTTAAACAAAAGTAGTTTTTAATTATCTTTTCTTTGGCTTGGCTTCGCGGATAAAGATTTATGGAGGGGTATGTCCACGTCTGCTGCAGGCTCGTTGGTGACTGACAAGTCTGATGCGGGACAGGCAGGCACGGTTGCAGCGGTTGCAAGGGAAAATTGGTTGGTTGGGGTTAGGTGTTGGGTTTTTCCTCCTTTGTCTTTTGTCAGTGAGGTGGGCTCTGCGGTCTTCTTCAGAGGAGGTTGCTGCCTGCCGAACTGTGAGGCGCCAAGATGCACGGTTTGAGGCAATATCAGCCCACTGGCGGTGGTCAATGTGGCAGGTACCAAGAGATTTCTTTAAGCAGTCCTTGTACCTCTTCTTTGCTGCACCTCTGTCTTGGTGGCCAGTGGAGAGCTCGCCATATAACATGATCTTGGGAAGGCGATGGTCCTCCATTCTGGAGACGTGACCCACCCAGCGCAGTTGGGTCTTCAGCAGCATGGATTCGATGCTTGCGGACTCTGCTAGCTCGAGTACTTCGATGTTGGTGATGAAGTCACTCCAATGAATGTTGAGGATGGAGTGGAGACAGCGCTGATGGAAGCATCTAGGAGCCATAAGTGATGCCGGTAGAGGACCCATGATTCAGAGCCGAACAGGAGCGTGGGTATGACAACGGCTCTGTACACACTGATCTTTGTGTGTTTCTTCAGGTGGTTGTTTTTACAGACTCTTTTGTGTAGTCTTCCAAAGGCGCTATTTGACTTGGCGAGTCTGTTGTCTATCTCGTTGTTGATCCTTGCATCAGATGAAATGGTGCAGCCGAGGTAGGTAAACTGGTTGACCGTTTTGAGTTCTGTGTGCCCGATGGAGATGTTTGGGGGGGGGGGGCTGATAGTCATGGTGGGGAGCTGGCTGATGGAGGACCTCAGTTTTCTTCAGGCTGGCTTCCAGACCAAACATAATTATAATTGAACAAGAAAACAGAATTGAACTTTAACTTATTACTTAATGTACTTACTTAACCTAACTACTTAAACCCTCCTCTACTACTAATGTATGTTTAAGATTAGAAGAGTTCTTTTGATCACAGTCCAATCTCATGGGTTGCAGGCGATTCTTGTACTGTGCACAGAAGTTAGCATTAACTAAGTTCACCAGTCTTTGGTGCTTAACAGGCAAAGGGTTACCACTCAGGAGGGTTCTTGCTGGTTTTCAGAGAGAGGTTCCTTTCCCAGGACATCTGCAACTGATTCCTTCTAATCAGTCTTGCTGACAAAACTGGGTTCTCCAGATGATCCTATTTCTTTCAGGTCACCTTTGACACCGCAGGTCTTCTCCGTTGACCAGGCAGCCTTCCAAAGTTTGCCAGCTTTGTCCTTCTGGAAGTTATTTCTATGACTCCTCTCTCTGCTTCACATCCTCCTTCTCTGAGAGCAAAACTGTTCTCTGCCTGCAAAGATCACATGCTCTCCCAGGCAAGCTACTGGCAATACTTTGTTGCCTCCTGCAAAATGCATTCTGCAAAAGTCCTGCAAATATTGTGTTTTAAAATGTGTGTGTGTGTGCAAGCTGCTCTAACAATTCCTCCCAAACCACCTCTACATACTCTGTCACAGAGGCAATATATAGAGTGAAAACTGTGAAGACAACATGGTTATAGGTGAGATGTAATTTTATCCTCTTGTATTGCTAAATAAATTGGTTTGCTATAAGTTTTATTTGTGAAATACATACGCTTGTTTATAGCATTTGATTAATTTGTGGTTTTAAATGTGGAATAGACCTAATACCAAGAAAGAGGCGTGTGTTTGTTGTGTGTGCAGGGAGGGGTGCTAAGGATATGGCCTGGGAACTAAGGGGGTTATCAACCTGATAAAGTTTAGGAACCACTGATCCAGATGGATTAACTTCCTTAAGTGAGGAGACTAGAACAGAATGCAGCGCCCACACTGGGTGGTCATTTCGTTAGGCACCTTTGCTCTGCCTGCAGCAACAGAAAGGACCACCCAGTGGCCAACCATTTTAATTCCACGCACCATTCTCACCCTGACATGCCTATCCTTGCCTCATACACTGACAAACCAGGGCCACCTATGAATTGGAGAAACACCTTGTATCCCTTCTTGGCAGCTTCCAACCAAGTGGCATTAATATCAACCTGCAATTTCTGTTAACCCCCTCCCGCAGTCTCTCTCTTTTTATTTCATCCATCCCAGCTCCCACCCCTTTCCCCCTTCCTTCCCCTATCAGAAAGCTCCCCTTCTTAGCCCTCTGCTCTCTCCCCATCACCCTCCAACCTTTATCCACCTATTACTGCTTACCTCTCAGCCTGCACTCCTCATTTTTTATTCAGGTACCTATCTAGTTTTCTTTATTCCCGACGATGTTGGACACTTATGACTTCCTATGGATTCTGTGTGATCTGGTGAGTTCCTCCAACACTTTTGTGTGTCTTGAACCCCTCTCCTTCATCAATTCCATCATTACCACCTGCTGTTTTGGCAAATCTATTAGCATATTAAAGGACCCATCCCACCCCGGTCACGATCCCTTCCCCTGCCCCTCCACAAGACAGAAAAAAACATGAAAACAAAGCATCAGAATGAGGGCTAGCTTCTTTCATGCTGTTATCAGACTCTTACTTGAACCTCTCAAGGTGATCCCTTGCATTGTTTAAACCGACGGTTCTCAACCTTTTTCTTTCCACTCACATACCACGTTAAGCATTCCCTTACTAATCACAGAGGAACTTTGGGGGACATCCGATGCGCTCTAGTATTTGCCAAAGCCCTTTCCTGCTCACGGTGTCGAAGGCTTTGGTGAGGTCAACAAAGGTGATGTAGAGTCCTTTGTTTTGTTCTCTGCACTTTTCTTGGAGCTGTCTGAGGGCAAAGACCATGTCAGTAGTTCCTCTGTTTACGCGAAAGCCGCACTGTGATTCTGGGAGAATATTCTCGGCGACACTAGGTATTATTCTATTTAGTAGAATCCTAGCGAAGATTTTGCCTGCAATGGAGAGCAACGTGATTCCCCTGTAGTTTGAGCAGTCTGATTTCTCGCCTTTGTTTTTGTACAGGGTGATGATGGTGGCATCACGAAGATCCTGAGGCAGTTTACCTTGGTCCCAACAAAGCTTGAAAAACTCATGCAGTTTGGCATGCAGAGTTTTGCCGCCAGCCTTCCAGACTTCTGGGGGGATTCCATCCATACCTGCTGCTTTGCCACTTTTCAGTTGTTCGATTGCCTTATATGTCTCATCCAGGGTGGGAACCTCATCCAGCTCTAGCCTTAGGGGCTGTTGAGGGAGCTGGAGCAGGGCGAAATCTTGGACTGAGCGGTTGGCACTGAAAAGAGATTGGAAGTGTTCTGACCATCGGTTGAGGATGGAGATCTTGTCGCTGAGGAGGACTTTGCCGTCTGAGCTGCGCAGCGGGCTTTGGACTTGGGGTGAGGGGCCGTACACAGCCTTTAGAGCCTCGTAGAAACCCCTGAAGTCGCCAATGTCCGCGCTGAGCTGGGTTCGTTTGGCGAGGCTAGTCCACCACTCATTTTGGATCTCCCGGAGTTTGCGCTGAAGATGGCTGCATGCGTGACGGAAGGCTTGTTTCTTCTCTGGACAGGACGGCTTTGTAAGGTGAGCCTGGTGGGCAGCTCGCTTCTTTGCCAGCAGCTCCTGGATTTCCTGGCTGTTTTCGTCAAACCAGTCCTTGTTTTTCCTGGAGGAGAAGCCCAGTACCTCTTCAGTGGATTGCAGTATGGTAGTCTTCAACTGATCCCAGAGGGTTTCAGGGGACGGGTCCGTGAGGCGGGTTGCAACGTCGAGCTTTGCTTTGAGGTTTGCCTGGAAGTTTCCTCTCGCTTCGTCTGACTGCAGGTTTCCAACATTGAACCTCTTTCTGGGGGCTTTATTGTTCCTGGGCTTTGGCTTGAAGTGAAGGTTGAGCTTGCAGCGAACCAGCCGGTGGTCAGTGTGGCATTCCGCACTAGGCAAAGTTCCTCAACATGATTATCCAACTGCACGAAAACCAACAAGGTCGGGTCAGATACAGCAATGAGCTCTCTGAACCCTTCTCCATTAACAATGGCGTGAAGCAAGGCTGTGTTCTCGCACCAACCCTCTTTTCAATCTTCTTCAGCATGATGCTGAACCAAGCCATGAAAGACCCCAACAATGAAGACGCTGTTTACATCCGGTACCGCACGGATGGCAGTCTCTTCAATCTGAGGCGCCTGCAAGCTCACACCAAGACACAAGAGAAACTTGTCCGTGAACTACTCTTTGCAGATGATGCCGCTTTAGTTGCCCATTCAGAGCCAGCTCTTCAGCGCTTGACGTCCTGCTTTGCGGAAACTGCCAAAATGTTTGGCCTGGAAGTCAGCCTGAAGAAAACTGAGGTCCTCCATCAGCCAGCTCCCCACCATGTCTACCAGCCCCCCCACATCTCCATCGGGCACACAAAACTCAAAACGGTCAACCAGTTTACCTATCTCGGCTGCACCATTTCATCAGATGCAAGGATCGACAATGAGATAGACAACAGACTCGCCAAGGCAAATAGCGCCTTTGGAAGACTACACAAAAGAGTCTGGAAAAACAACCAACTGAAAAACCTCACAAAGATAAGCGTATACAGAGCCGTTGTCATACCCACACTCCTATTCGGCTCCGAATCATGGGTCCTCTACCGGCACCACCTATGGCTCCTAGAACGCTTCCACCAGCGTTGTCTCCGCTCCATCCTCAACATCCATTGGAGCGCTTACACCCCTAACGTCGAAGTACTCGAGATGGCAGAGGTCGACAGCATCGAGTCCACGCTGCTGAAGATCCAGCTGCGCTGGATGGGTCACGTCTCCAGAATGGAGGACCATCGCCTTCCCAAGATCGTGTTATATGGCGAGCTCTCCACTGGCCACCGTGACAGAGGTGCACCAAAGAAAAGGTACAAGGACTGCCTAAAGAAATCTCTTGGTGCCTGCCACATTGACCACCGCCAGTGGGCTGATAACGCCTCAAACTGTGCATCTTGGCGCCTCACAGTTTGGCGGGCAGCAACCTCCTTTGAAGAAGACCGCAGAGCCCACCTCACTGACAAAAGGCAAAGGAGGAAAAACCCAACACCCAACCCCAACCAACCAATTTTCCCTTGCAACCGCTGCAATCGTGTCTGCCTGTCCCGCATCGGACTTGTCAGCCACAAACGAGCCTGCAGCTGACGTGGACTTTTTACCCCCTCCATAAATCTTCGTCCGCGAAGTCAAGCCAAAGAAGAAGACTAATCACAGAGTAACGATGGCATAGGAGGCTGCGGACTCAGGAATCTAAAGCTAAACGGATCGAGCAGCATCAGTGGGAACAAAGGTCTTTTGAACCAAGACTCAGGTTTCAGCTTGAATAATCAACCGTTGCTTTTCTCCCACTGATGCTGCCCAACCCGTTGAGTTCCTCTGGCAGATTGTTCTCAGTTCCTAGAAAGAATAGCTGGGTGATGATCAGATAAGTAGCTATTGATCCCTCTGTTCGATTGGGACCTTGTGTTAACCTACTGCTCAGATCAGCTAAATTAGCATGAGCAGGCATGGAACCTGTTTTGCTCAAAAACTGATAAGCAACAACCAGAGACTGGCTCCACTTCAATGCAGTTTACTAAATACCTGGTACCATTTATTAGACTGGAACTCCAGGCGTGGTTAATTATTGTCGGAATTAATTCGATTAGTAACCTCACAAGAGGAGTTATTAAGATTTTTTTTAGATTTTTTTACATTTTAAATTTAGATATACAGCATAGTTACTGACCCTTTCGGCCTACACCCAATTTACCTATACTCCCAGTATGTTTTGAATGATGGAAGAAAATTAGAGCCCAAGGGGCAAACCCACGCAGACACAAGGAGAACGTACAAACTCTTTACAGACATTGGGGGATTCGCGCCCTGGTCCCGATCGTTGGCACTGTAATAACAGTGTACTACGCTAACTGTGTCACCCCTGGGAGCTACAGAGTCCTAGCATGGGAATTGGCCCTCCAAGTACAAACCCATTGACACCAATCTTACTCCAACCCATGTTATGTTGTCATCAGCTTCCACCCCCCTTCCCCCCACCAGGATTCACACCAATTTACAGTGACTCGTTAACCAAACAACCTGTAGGCTTTCAGGGACTATCGCTAGTTATTAGTTATTTAACATCTATTTAATAGTAGGGGTACTGTGGAAAATACCAACATTGTGTTGGTATTTCCTGGTTTGGAAATTCAAGTGCCCGAGGCACAGAATGCCACAGAAACTAACCAAGAACATCAAGTACTCCTGCTCCTGTCCATTGCAAACATTCATGTGAGCCACTGACTCAAGCTGGGAGCCCATCACCCTGCGTCACAACCTATCAGGCTCTTGAAATTCCCCATACTATTCTAACCCAAATCATGATCTAGTCTGGGACTGAAAACAGGGCAGTCTGCACTATTGAAACATGATTTTTTTTCTTGCACTAACTGCCACTGTGAATTTTTTTTTATTTTGTGGCAACCCACTTACCGGCAAGTGAACCAGCTCCCCACACTGCTACAACTGTGGGACAGGACGGGTTTCCAGCCTGAGCGACGGGATTGGGAGTGTATAAAAGCACAGAGTAAATCTCTGAATAAGTCAGTTCTGAACTCAGCTCTACAATGTGTACATCGCTTCCTTTCATAGCTCAGTGGGTAGCACTTCGCTACATTGGAGACCCCAAGGGTCCCAACAATATTTGGACCCGAGGGAGGAGAACTTTTCTTCACTACACAGAGTTTCTCTAAAACTGTCAACATTTTGGACTTCATGTCCACATGCGTGATTGGATCAGGTGGAAACCAATTACAGTTGCGGCAGCTAACATCAGGTAACACTACGTGGTATGTGTCGTGGATCCTGAGATGGCATTTCGGGTCTCTGATTTCCCCCAACAGCCCCCAGAGGATGGCAAGTATGGGGCACTCAAGGAACTGTTCATCCGTACTTTTGGCCTCTCACGGAATGAGCGAGCAGTCCACTTGCTCCATTGGATGGCTTAGGAGATAAAACCCTTTCTGCACTAATGAACGACATGCTGGCACTAGTAGAAGGTCATAGACGCTGACTGATGTTTGAGCAGGCCTTTCTGGAGCAACTAAGGGATGACATCTACACGTGTCAGGCCGACAAAGATTTCAGTAACCCATGGAGGTCATAGCCCATGCGGACGTATTGTGGCAGGCTAAGGCAGGAAACTGGAGCATCCGTGGGATGAATCTTCAGATCCCGCACACAACAGCAGTCCTGATCGAACCCAGCAGCAGACCGGCAGTCAACCAGAAGACAACGGGACAGAGATAATGTCCAATGGTGCTTCTATCACCAAAGATGGGGCACGGATACTTGCCACTGTCGACCTCCCTGGGTGTTCTAGGAAAACACTCGGGTCCAGTTGTTGCTAATGGCTATAGTAGCTGGCCATCAAGACAGCCTTTTGTGTCCGGGATAGACATTCCGGCCAATGATTCTTGGTAGATACAGTAGCTAAAACTAGCGTGCTTCCCCCTTCAGGGCATGATACATGCAACAGAAAGCCTAGACCAACATTGAGGGCCACAAACAGCAGCAATCTTTGGACATACGGCACGCATACCAGCCCACTGCTGTTTGGCGCCAGTCAGTTCACATGGACTTTCACGTTGGCCATGGTCATGCAGTCGCTGCTGGGTGCTGATTTCCTCTGGGCACACGGCTTACTGGTTGATTTGGAGGGATAAAGGCTAGTCCGTGCTGAAACATTCCAGAGCCTATCCCTAGGGGAGGCCAGATTACCGGCGCAACACAAGGTCTCTGCTGCATTCTTAGAGAACAAGTTCGTCAGGATGTTGGCAGAATTCCCCTTGATAGTAACCCCACAATTCACTTCAGCAATGCCAAAGCACGGGGTGCAGCAGACTAACCGCTGCATGCCCGAGCACGTAGGGTCCCTCCAGACAAGCTCCGTCTAGTCAAGGAGGAGTTTAAAATGATGGAGGAGATGGGACTTCTATGGCAGTCTGATAGCTCCTGGGCCTCCTGGTGCCCAAAGCAACGGATGGATGGAGTCTTTGTGGTGATTACTGCCAGTTGAACGAGGTTACCATACCAGGTCGCTACCCTGTGCTGCATCTACAAGACTTCACATCTAACTTGCATGGAGCTCACAACTTCTCAAAGGTGGACCTTGTCAGGCGATATCATCAGATCCCAGTCCACCTGGATGACATTCCCAAGACAGCCCTTATTACATCTTTCGACCTTTTTGAGTTCCAGAGGATGTCTTTCGGATTGAAGAATGTCACACAGACATTCCAACAGTTAATGGACAAGGTGGGACATGATCTGGACTTTTACCTTTATATACTTTGACCAATCACAGTCATCAGGACATTTGTCCCACCTGCATAAGCTCTTCACTTGCTTAAGTGAGGTCTGCCTGGCCATCAACATGGCCAAATGCCAATTGAGGTTAGCACCAATTGACTTCCTGGGCCATAGAATCGACAGGCATGGAGCGGCGCCACTGCCTGTGGAGGTAGAGGCAATCTGGGAATTCGCTAAACCCAACATGGTTAAGGACAGCTCACATCATGCACCCACTGTTTGCCCTAATGTCAGGCAAAGCAAGAGATGAGGATTCATCAGCTGTGTTTGAGAATGCTAAAGATGCCTTGGCTAACGTCGCGCTGCTGGTCCACCCAAGATCGGATGTCCTGACGGCCATAACAGTGGAGACATCAGGTACAGTGGAGACATCAGGTACAGTGGTCAGGGGGGTGCTGGAACAATACATTGAAGGACATTGGAAGCTGTTGGCTTTCTTCAGCAGGCACCAGAGGCCACCGAAACTCAAGTATGGCGCATTTGATCAGAACTTGTTGGCACTGTACCTCGCTATTTGTCATTTCAGATACTTCCCAGAAGGCAGGCGTTTCACAGCCTTTAGAGATCACAAGCCATTGACATTTGCCGGACTTCTGGTCGGCTTGTATAATTTGGAATTCACGACAGCCATCAAGCATATCTCAGGGAAGGCCAACGTCGTAGCAGATGTGCTATCCAGTCCGTGCAGACCCTAACCCAAGGGGTGGACTATATGCATTCATGGAGGCATAACAAGCAGGTGACAAAATCCAATAATAGGACAGCAGTCTCAGAACTGCAGCTGGAAGGCATCCTGGTGGACCCAGGGGAGTGGAAGCTCCTGTGTGACATATCTATGGGTCAACCTCGTACAATCATTCCTGGGGCCTGGAGGCAGCAGGTATTTAACACAGTGCACAGGTTAGCACATCCATCAGTCAGGATGACCATCCGAATGGTAGCCAGCAGGTTTGTGTGGCTTGGGCTTTGGAAGCAGATCAGCAATTGGGCAAAGACATGTATGCATTGTCAGACATCCAAGGTTCAGCAGCACACAAAGGCCCCGCTACATTCTTTTGAGTCAGTATGTTGAAGGTTTGACCACATATACATAGACAGTGTCACATGAGGCCCTGTTCCTGCTCACAATGGTGGATCGAATCACAAGATGGCCAGAGACAATTCCGACACAACTACGGAAACCTGCACCAGGGCCCTGATTGATACCTGGGTGGCGTGTTCTGAACTACTGGGACACATCACACCCAACAAGGGCACCTAGTTCACATCAGGCTTATGGTTGAGACCAATCTGCTGGGAACCCAATTGCACCACACGACTGCAGTACCCACAGTCCAACAGACTAGTGGAAAGGTTCCACAGGCATATGAAGTTGGCGTGTTTTGGACTACTGGGACACATCACATCCGACAGGGGCACCTAGTTCACATCAGGCTTATGGTTGACATTGGCCAACCTGCTGGGAATCCAACTGCACCACACGACTGCAGTACCCGCAGTCCAACAGACTAGTGGAAAGGTTCCACAGGGATATGAAGTCAGCCCTTATGGGGCACCTGAAAGGACCTAACTGGGTGGACAAGTTGTCCAAGGATGATTTAAACACCTCATCAGCAGAAATGGTCTACAGTGTGCTCCTTGCAATACCAGGAGAATTTGTACCAGGAGGAGGCAGCCGCAGCAGTCCCCCTACCTTCCCTCCCTCCTTCCCACCCCCCTCCAAACCCATTAAACGTTCAACATATACAATACAATAAAACATTAAACAATGTCATCACACAATGAAAAATAAACAAGAAAATTGTGTCATCTACTTTTAAACACTGGATCAGGTCATCTTGTCTTCTTCTCATTTTATTATTTTAGGGTGTGGAGGTCCACGGCAAGCCCTCTCTGTTGTATTCCAATTCCCAAATTTGTTCAAATAATGTGACTTTATTTTTTAAATTATATGTTATTTTTTTCAGTGTACCTTTGCTGTATTCTCAGGCTCTCTTCTGATTTCCAAGTTGACATTATACATTTTTTTGCTATAGCTAAGGCTATCATAATAAATCTTTTTTGCGCTTCATCCAGTTTGAGGCCTAATTCTTTATTTCTTATATTACTTAGAAGAAAGATCTCTGGATTTTTTGGTATGTTGCTTTTTGTGATTTTATTTAATACCTGATTTAGATCTTCCCAAAACTTTTTCACTTTCTCACATGCCCAAATTGCATATACTGTTGTTCCCGTTTCCTTCTTACAACGAAAACTTCTATCTGATAATGTTGGATCCCATTTATTTAACTTTTGGGGTGTGATATATAACCTGTGTAACCAATTATACTGTATCATGCATAACCTCACGTTTATTATATTCTTCATAGTTCCAGAGCATAACTTTTCCCATATTTAATTTTTTATCTTTATGTTTAAATTTTTTTTTCCCACATTTGTTTGGGTTTATAGTTTATTTCATATTTTTCCTTCTCTTGTAGCTTGATGTACATGTTCGTTATAAATCTTTTTATTATCGTTGTTTCTGTAATCACATATTCAAAGCTGCTTCCTTTTGGTAATCTCAGTCTGTTTCCCAATTTATCCTTTAAATAAGCTTTCAGTTGGTGGTATGCAAACATTGTACCGTGAGTTATTTCATATTTGTACTTCATTTGTTCAAATGTTAATAAATTATTTCCCAAAAAGCAATTTTCTATCCTTTTAATTCCTTTTCTCTCCCATTCTCTAAAGGGATTAGTTGATATTGTGAAAGGGATTAGTTGATATTGCATCAATATTAATTTTGGTAGTGGGTAACTTGTTTTTTTTTCTTTCTACGTGAATCTTCTTCCAAATGTTGAGCAGATGGTCCAGTACTGGTGAACTTCTATATTGCACCAGTTTTTCATCCACTTATAAAGTATATGTTCTGGTACCTTCTCCCCTATTTTATTTAGCTCTTTCTTGGACCAATCTGGTTTTTCCCTTGTTTTTTTTTTTTTTTTTTTTTTTTTTTTTAAATTTTTTATTTTTCACACCATAAATCACAATAGCCATGATATACACTTTTTCTTTTCCACACATTTACAGTGATTTTTTCTCCCTCCCCCCTCCCTCCTCCCAAGCCACCCCCCCACCCCCCCCCTCTCATCCATTTTAGGTATACAATCTAGGTTGCATTAATTCAGTTAGACAATGTTGTCATTCAACAGAAATACACCAGAAATTCTACTGAGTCCATTCTTTTCTTTTCTTCTCCTTCCATCAACTTAGGTAATGTTTGTTCCCGGTAGGTTTTCGCTATTGTATTTAATGTAAGGCTCCCATACTTGTTCGAATATTTCAATATTATTTCTTAAACTATATGTTATCTTTTCTAATGGAATACATTTATTCATTTCTATATACCATTGTTGTATTTTCAAATTATCTTCCAATTTCCAGGTTGACATAATACATTTTTTTGCTACGGCTAGGGCTATCTTGACAAATCTTTTTTGTGCATCTTCCAAGTCAATTCCAAATTCTTTATTTTTTATGTTACTTAGGAGAAAGATCTCTGGATTCTTTGGTATATTGTTTTCTGTTATTTTATTTAATATCTGATTGAGATCATCCCAAAATTTTTCTACTCTCTCACATGTCCAGATTGCATGAATTGTTGTTCCCCTTTCTTTTTTACATCGAAAACATCTATCAGATACTGTTGGGTCCCATTTATTTAACTTTTGCGGTGTAATGTTTAGTCTGTGTAACCAATTATATTGTATCATACGCAGCCTCGTATTTATTGTATTTCTCATCGTTCCAGAGCATAACTTCTCCCATGTTTCCTTTTTTATCTTTATATTTAAATCTTGTTCCCATTTTTGTTTAGTTTTACCATTTGTTTCCTCATTCTCCTTTTCTTGCAGTTTAATATACATATTTTTTATAAATCTTTTGATTAACATTGTATCTGTAATCACATATTCAAGGTTACTTCCCTCTGGTAAACTCAAGTTGTTTCCTAATTTATCTTTCAAGTAGGATCTCAGTTGGTAATATGCCAGCGCTGTATCTCCAGTTATATTGTACTTATCTCTCATTTGTTCAAAGGATAAGAATCTACTTCCTGAAAAACAATTTTCTATTCTTTTAATCCCTTTTTTTTCCCATTTTCTAAAGGCAAGGTTGTCTATTGTAAAAGGGAGTAGCTTATTTTGCGTCAATATTAGTTTTGGTATTTGGTAATTTATTTTATTTCTTTCTACATGAATCTTCTTCCATATATTGAGGAGATGGTGTAATACTGGAGAAGTTCTATGTTGTACCAATTTTTCGTCCCATTTATATAATATGTGTTCAGGTATCTTTTCCCCTATTTTATCTAATTCTAGTCTCGTCCAGTCTGGTTTTTCCCTTGTTTGATAAAAATCTGATAGGTACCTTAATTGTGCGGCTCTATAATAATTTTTGAAGTTTGGCAATTGTAAGCCTCCTTGTTTATACCATTCTGTTAATTTATCTAGTGCTATCCTCGGTTTCCCCCCTCTCCATAAAAATCTCCTTATTATTTTCTTTAACTCTTTGAAGAATTTTTCTGTCAGTTGTATTGGCAATGCCTGAAATAAGTATAGTATCCTTGGAAAAATGTTCATTTTAATACAGTTTATCCTTCCTATCAGTGTTAGTGGTAGCTCTTTCCAATGCTCTAAATCGTCCTGTAATTTTTTCATTAGTGGATTGTAATTGAGTTTATATAATTGGCCTAGATTTTTGTTTATTTGCACACCTAGGTATCTTATTGCCTGCGTTTGCCATCTGAATGGGGATTCCTCCTTAAATTTTGAGAAATCCGCGTTATTCATAGGCATTGCTTCACTTTTATTTACGTTTATCTTGTATCCCGACACTTCTCCATATTCCTTCAATTTCTTATATAGTTCTTTTATTGATAGTTCTGGTTCTGTTAAGTACACTATCACATCATCCGCAAACAGACTGATTTTATATTCCCTGTCTTTTATTTTTATTCCTTTTATATTATTATCTCTTCTTATCGATTCTGCTAGTGGTTCTATAGCTAGCGCAAACAATAATGGTGATAGTGGGCATCCCTGCCGCGTTGACCTGCTTAAGTTAAATTGCTTTGATACATGTCCATTTACTGTCACTTTCGCTAACGGTCCCTTATATAATGCTTTAATCCAATTAATATACTTCTCCGGTAAACTGAATTTTTGCAATACTTTGAACAAGTAATTCCATTCTACTCTGTCGAAGGCCTTCTCTGCGTCTAAAGCAACTGCTACTGCCGGTGCTTTATTTCCTTCTACTGCATGAATTAAGTTAATAAATTTACAAATATTGTCTGTTGTGCGTCTTTTTTTGATAAATCCAGTTTGGTCTAAATTTACCATTTTCGGTACCTGTTCTGCTAATCTGTTCGCTAATAGTTTAGCTATTATCTTATAATCTGTGTTTAGCAGAGATATTGGTCTATATGACGCTGGTGAGAGTGGATCTTTCCCTTGTTTTAGTATCACTGTAATTATTGCTGTTTTACATGAATCTGGTAAGTTTTGTGTCTCATCAATCTGGTTGATTACATCCAGGAGGGGCGGTATTATTAGGTCTTTAAATGTTTTGTAGAATTCTATTGGGAGTCCATCCTCTCCTGGTGTCTTATTATTTGGTAAATTTTTTATTATCTCTTGTATTTCTACTGTTCCAAATGGTTCTGTTAATTTATTTTGTTCCTCTATTTGTAGTTTTGGTAGTTCAATTTTAGTCAAAAATTCATCTATTTTCCCTTCTTTCCCTTCGTTTTCGGTTCGGTATAATTGTTCATAGAATTCTCTGAAGTTTTCCTTAATTTCTTTTGGATTATATGTAATTTGTTTGTCTTTTTTCCTTGTTGCCAATACCATTTTCTTAGTTTGCTCTGTCTTAAGCTGCCATGCTAAGATTTTGTGTGTTTTTTCACCTAGTTCATAATATTTCTGTTTTGTCTTCATTATATTCTTCTCCACCTTATATGTTTGTAATGTTTCATATTTTATTTTTTTATCCGCCAATTCTCTTCTTTTGGTTGTATCTTCCTTTATTGCTAATTTTTTTTCTATGTTTATTATTTCCCTTTCCAACTGCTCTGTTTCCTGGTTATAGTCCTTCTTCATCTTGGTTGCATAACTTATTATTTGCCCTCTAATGAATGCTTTCATTGCGTCCCATAGTATAAACTTATCTTCCACTGATTCCGTATTTACTTCAAAGTACATTTTTAATTGTTTTTCAATAAATTCTCTAAAATCCTGTCTTTTAAGTAGCATGGGGTTTAATCTCCATCTATACATTCTTGGAGGGATGTCCTCTAGCTCTATTGCCAATAACAGGGGTGAGTGGTCCGATAATAGTCTAGCTTTATATTCCGTTTTCCTAACTCTCCCTTGAATGTGGGCTGATAACAGGAATAGGTCTATCCTTGAGTATGTTTTATGTCTAGTCGAGTAGTATGAGTATTCCTTTTCTTTTGGGTTTTGTTTCCTCCATATGTCCACAAGTTTCATTTCTTGCATTGATTTAATTATAAATTTGGTTACTTTGTTCTTCCTGTTAATTTTTTTCCCCGTTTTATCCATACTTGGATCCAAATTCAGATTGAAATCCCCTCCTATTAGTATGTTCCCTTGCGTATTAGCTACCTTCAAAAAGATATCTTGCATAAACTTTTGATCTTCTTCGTTAGGTGAATATATATTAAGTAGATTCCAAAGCTCTGAATATATCTGACATTTTATCATAACATATCTCCCTGCTGGATCTATTATTTCCTCTTCTATTTTAAATGGCACATTTTTGCTAATTAATATAGCCACTCCTCTTGCTTTTGAATTATACGATGCTGCTGTTACATGTCCTACCCAATCTCTCTTTAATTTCTTGTGCTCCAATTCAGTTAAGTGTGTTTCTTGGACAAATGCTATATCTATTTTTTCCTTTTTCAGTAAATTTAGTAGTTTCTTCCTTTTAATTTGGTTATGTATTCCATTAATATTTAGAGTCATATAGTTCAGCGTAGCCATTTTATATTTTGTTTATCTTCTCTTTCCGTTTTTCCATCATTACCTTTCCTCCTTTTCCATTTCTGTTTTCTTATTTTCAACTCTTTACCAGACAACATTCCTACAACATCCAACATTTTCCTTATTCTCCTATTTCTATCTTCTTTATCCCCAATCTCCCCTTCCCCTCCTGAGTTGCCCTTTATCCCTTGTCGGACAACCGCATCTCCCCTCTCCATTTGGATTTGCGAATCCACTCGCAAGCGTCAACTGATTTTGCAGTGACGCTTCTTTTCCCCCACCCAGCCCCCCCCAGAAAAGATTTCGCTTTTTATATGTCACAAAGGTCACTCTTTTAATTCCCTCCTTATTCTCTCTATTCCATTACCTTCTCTTATTAATTCTTGTCTATACTCTCTATATTTTCCTCTAATTACAGATACTTTCACATATGCCCATTGTCTCTATTCACTCTTATACCTCTTTACCCGCATACATATCAATCGTGGTCATTTTTACCCTCCTTACCCTTCTTCATCCCTCAGTCTATTTTTGTCTTTACCCACATACATATCAATCGTGATAATTTTTGCTCTCATTACCCGTCTTCATCCCTCAGTCTATTTTTGTAATTGTTCTGCAAATTTTCGTGCTTCTTCTGGATCCGAGAATAGTCTGTTTTGTTGTCCTGGAATAAATATTTTCAATACCGCAGGATGCTTCAGTGTAAATTTATATCCTTTCTTCCATAAAATCGCTTTTGCTGTATTGAACTCTTTTCTCTTCTTTAGGAGTTCAAAGCTTATATCTGGATAAATGAAGATTTTTTGCCCTTTATACTCCAGTGGTTTGTTGCCCTCTCTTACTTTTTCCATTGTCTTCTCCAGTACCTTTTCTCTTGTAGTATATCTTAGGAATTTTACTACAATAGATCTTGGTTTTTGTTGTGGTTGTGGTTTAGGGGCCAATGCTCTATGTGCCCTTTCTATTTCCATTTCTTGCTGTAGTTCTGGACATCCTAGGGCCTTAGGGATCCATTCTTTTATAAACTCCCTCATATTCTTGCCTTCTTCATCTTCCTTAAGGCCCACTATCTTTATGTTATTTCTTCTGTTATAATTTTCCATTATATCTATTTTTTGGGCTAGTAATTCTTGTGTCTCTTTAGTTTTTTTATTAGATTCCTCCAATTTCTTTTTTAAGTCTTCTACCTCCATTTCTGCTGCTATTGCCCGTTCTTCCATCTTGTCCATTTTTTTCCCCATTTCTGTTAAGGTCATATCCATTTTATTTATTTTCTCTTCTGTGTTGTTTATTCTTCTTCTTAAATCATTGAATTCCTGTGTTTGCCATTCTTTAAATGACTCCATGTATCCTCTAACAAGAGCAAGTATATCCTTTACCTTGCCTTTCCCTTTATCTATTTCACTGTACTCTTCCTCTTCTTCTTCCTCTGGGTTGACCATCTGTTGTTTCTTTGCTGCCCTTTCCTCCTCTTCTTTCTTGTTTCCATTGTCTTCTGTGGTCTCTTCTTGCTGCAGGTGTTCTGCAGCTGTCGTTGCCGGCTGTGGAGATCGACTCCCCAGCTGGTCCCCCCTCCCGTCGGTGTGTTTTTTTGCATGCGCATCGCGCATGCGCGAGGAGTCGCGCATGCGCGGTTGCGCACTTTTACTCGGCTCTGTGAGCCATTGTTGTAGTTCTCTTTCTACCGACCTGAGGTAGTGGGGCCCTCTCTCCACAGCGGGCTTCTTCGGACAGGTAAGGCCTTCACCTTTTTCCTCCGTTGTCTTCTCTTCCTCTCTTCTTTCCGTTGATTTTGATTTTTCTCCTTTTGTCTCCATCTTCTTTCCACCTTTATACTCACTTTTCTTTAACTTGTATTTCTGTGCCTTTGTATTTTCTCTTGTTTTTCCCGACTTTTCTGGAGAGGGCTGGAGTTCACCGTCCGGCCACTACTCCATCACGTGACTCCTCTCAGGTTTTTCCCTTGTTTGATAAAAATCTGATAGATACCTTAATTGTGCTGCTCTATAATAATTTTTAAAGTTTGGTAGCTGCAAACCACCTTGTTTGTACCATTCTGTTAATTTATCTAATGCTATCCTCGGTTTCCCCCCTTTCCATAAGAATTTCCTTATTATTCTCTTTAGTTCATTGAAGAATTTCTCTGTTAAGGGAATTGGTAACGATTGAAATAGGTATTGTATCCTTGGGAAGACATTAATTTTAATTCAATTTACCCTCCCTATCAATGTTAGTGGCAATTCTTTCCAATGTTCTAAGTCATCCTGTAATTTCTTCATTAATGGCTGATAATTTAATTTGTATAGGTGGCCTAAATTATTATCTAATCTAATACCTAGGTATCAGATTGCTTGTGTTTGCCATTTAAATGGTGATTCTTTTTTAAACTCTGTGTAATCTGCATTATTCATTGGCATTGGTTTACTTTTATTTGTGTTGATCTTATACCCCAATATTTCTCCATATTCCTTCAATGTCTTATGTAGTTCTTTTATTGATATTTCTGGTTTTGTTAAGTATACTATGATGTTATCTGCCAATAAACTGATTTTATATTCCTTCTCCTTTATTTTTATCCCTTTTATTTTATTTTCTATTCTTATCAGTTCTGACAATGGTTCTATTGCTAAAGTGAACAGTGAGGGAGATAATGGACATCCCTGCCTAGTTGACCTACTTAATTTAAATTGGTTCGATACATATCCATTTACAGTCACCTTCACCAATGGTCCCTTATATAATGCACTTATCCAATTAATATATTTTTCTGGCAGGTTGAACCTCTGTAATACTTTGAATAAATAATTCCATTCTACCCTGTCAAAGGCTTTCTCTGCGTCTAAAGCAACAGCCACTGTTGGTATCTTTTAAATTAACGAACTTACAAATATTATCCGTTGTTCGTCTTTTCTTAATAAATCCAGTTTGATCTTGTTTTACTAGTTTTGGTACACAGTCAGCCAATCTGTTTGCTAATAGTTTTGCTATTATCTTATAATCTGAATTAAGTAGAGATATTGGTCTATATGATGCAGGTGTTAGTGGATCTTTCCCCGTCTTTGGTATGACTGTAATTATTGCTGTTTTACATGAATCTGGCAAGTTTTGTGTTTCTTCTATCTGGTTCATTACTTCCAGGAGAGGAGGAATTAATACCTCTTTAAAGGTTTTATAGAATTCTATTGGGAGTCCATCCTCTCCAGGCGTTTTATTGTTTGGCAGGTTTTTTAATATATCCCATATTTCCTCTATTTCAAATGGTTTTATCAATTTGTTTTGCTCCTCTTCTTGCAATTTCAGTAGTTCAATTTTAGCTAAAAACTCATCTATTTTGTCTTTTTTCCCTTCGTTCGGTATAATTGTTCATAGAATTCCTTAAAGTTTTCATTGATCTCTGTTGGGTTATATATAATTTGTTTGTCCTTTTTCCTTGATGCCAATACAGTTCTTTTAGCTTGTTCTGTTTTAAGTTGCCAGGCTAATATTTTGTGCGTTTTTTCTCCAAGCTCATAATACTTCTGCTTTGTTTTGGGCCTGAATCTTTCTTCAAGGTATATTTGGCCAGTGTGTGTTCATGGCCCACAATAGCCTGCAACAAGCTATATCTCTAAATTAAGTTAAAAATTAAAATTCAATGCCAAGGAACCTCTCAACTCCCCCAAGTATTGTAATTGTTCATTCTCAAAATGACACCTGTATCAACACAATGGTCTCCCCCAGGGCCACGCTGGGTTACACTCATCTCCTGCAGTGAGGCTCCAACTTTAGGCTCTCAGGTGACCATATAAATCTCTTTTAATGGTCATGAAACTGCTCTAAAGAGCTTATTTTCTTCCATCACTTGGTATGTGGAAAGTTAACCATCTTGTACGGTGAAGGTTAAGTTCTTAGTTGTCTGGATTGTGAACACTTACAATGAACTTCTTGTCTGCTTTAAATAGCATCATTAAGTAATTTATATTCAGAAAAGCGAGTCTTCTATGAACATATAACTACACTATATACCATTCACAAGAACCAATTACAAATGTTAATACTTTCATTTCCACATTGTATTATTAAATTTTGATCTCACAATGCTTTGTGTGTAAGATGTATAGCTTATTAAAGTATTTCATAGAACTTTATAACTGTAAATTGAAAATAATTAACTGACCTTCATCTTGTCACTTTTCTCGCAGATTTTTCATTTGTAAAATGTCAGAAACATTTGGAAGAAAAGATTCATCTTTCTAATGGGGACAATTTGTTCACTCCGCAAGTATCATTTTGGTCGTTTAAACCTTTATTTTGCTATGGCCCCCTTAGGACTGCTCAAAGTTTAAGGACTTCCATCCCTGTGAACCAGTTCAGTTAATTGGTTTCTTCTGTAATACTCGCCCACCAACTACATAAAAAATCATTAAAAAAAGCTATGACTCAACAGTGAGGCTGTGTAGTTGACAAGCCCGACTCCTGCGCAAACCTTGCCACAGGGTGAGAAGGAGGCAATTGGAGCCTGCCTGGAGGATATCTCGTGAAGCGTTGGATAACCAGCAAGGGATGATGCAACAAGAACATGGAACAAAATAACGGGAACAAACTCAGTGGAACCAGAACCAGGACCTTTACCCAACGGATTCACACTAACCATTAATTGTACCTCTATACCAATCCCGGTTATCAGGAATTGGTCCATAGCGGTCTAGGCCTTTTGTTTGTCCAAGTACTTTAGTTTGAGTCTCTGTTCCTCCCTCCCTTCCTCACATTCCAATTACTCTCTGAGGTACCTTCCTCAGAACCCCTCTTCCCCCCTTATCCTAAGTCTGCTGCCATCGAATTCTGGAGACCCACATTCATGCAAAAGATTTCCTGCTATTCACCCTGTCTATGGCCCTCATACATTTGTCAACTCAACCAGGGCATGACAGAGTCCCTGCTGCTCCAAGTTAAGGAACTCACAAGTGGTACACTTGCACTTACACCACTATTCGGGACCCCAAACAGTCCTTCCAAGTTTGGCAACACTTGACGTGAATCTGCGAGGGCTGGGTGGGGGGGGAATTTAATTTACTGCATCTAGTGCTCCTGATGTGACCTCCTCTACATCAGGGAGACTACATGTAGGCTGGGAGATCATTTCTTTTTTGCACCTTTGCGCTGTCTGCTGCAAGAACCACCCAGTGGCCAACCATTTTAATTCCACATACTATTCCCACACCATCACATTTATCCATGGCCACGGTCTCATGCACTGCCAAACCGAGGCTACCTCCAAATTGGAGGAACATCACCTTATATTCCGTCTGGGCACTCTCTAACCAAACTGCATTAATATTGATCCCCAAATTCCATTGAACCTCTGTCCCAAGTATCTCCTTTATGCCTTTTCAAGCTCCCAGTCCCTTCCCTTCCCTCTCCTATTAGGGAGCTACCCTTCTCAGTCTTCTGCCCTCTTCCCCTCTCATCTCAGCTTCTACCCTCCCACGAGTATCCACCTATAACCTCTTACAGGTTAGCCTGAGCTCCTCCTCCCCTTCTCTTCACCTTCCCCCCCCCCCCACCTTTTTATTCAGTTAGCTGCATGTATTTCCTAATTCCCGATGAGGGGGCCAGGCCTGAAACTCTGATTGTCTTTTCATTCCCATGGATGCCGTGTGACCTGCTGATTTTCTCTATCAACCCTAGCATCTTCAGGTTTTTTCATTTAACTATTTTCTCCTCATAAGTGAAACACTCCATCCCAGGCAACATCCTGGTGTACTAGAGACACTGAAGATTTTCCAGCCCGAAACTTTGACCATCTTTTTTCTCCCACTGATGCTGATTGACTCATTGAGCTCCTCCAACAAACAGTTGCTCTAACAACAAAATTAACCTCCATCACAATGTCTTGGTCCAACCAAGTGCACATCACTTTTGTCTATTATGTCGGACCTACTGAGTTTTCCCAATCCTTTCTTTTCTTCAGCTCAGTTTTCCTTATCCTTCTCCTACTTGTGCAGATCCCACAATCTGATCTTCAACAGAACAACTGGAAGAACTCACCCAGTGAAGCTCTATCTGCATAGAGAGAAGATAGCTAAATGTTTCTGGTTAAGGACCATTCACCAGAACGAGTGAATTTATCAATGCAGAGAAGTCAGGGAGGGCAGTGAGTGGAAATAATGGATGGCCTGTAATAGGGTGACATGAAGGGCAAACCATTGAATGGACAGTTGTGCTCCTTTGTGCAATGACTTGCTCATTATTGCATTCAGTTCAAGACACCTCATTACAAGAAGGATGTTGTACCTTTAGAGAGGGTGCAGAGGAGATTTACCTGGATGTCGCCTGGATTGGAGAACGTGCTTATGAAGCAAGGTTGACAGAGTGAGGGATTTTCTTTTTGAAGTGTTGAAGGATGAGAGGTGACTTAATAGAGGTAGGTATTATAAGTGTCAGAGATAAGGCCAGCATCTTTTTGCTGGGACAACTATAGCAATGTTCAGAGAACATCTGTTTAAGGTGAGCAGATGAAAATTTATAGGAGATGTCAGAGGTACATTTTTTACTGAGAAAGTAATGGGTGCCTGGAATACATTGTTTGGGGTTGCTGGTATTATCGGGACATTCAGCAGATTCTTAGGAAGGCACAGGGATGTAAGGAAAGTAGAAGGTTATAATTGTGTGATAGGAAAGGATTAGATTGTTGCAGAGTAAATTTACGTAGTAGTATGGATCACCACAGCACAGAAACAGGATCTTTGGTCCTTCAAGCCTTTGCTGAACTAATATTTTGCCTGGTCCCACTGATCTGCATCCAGACTTTATCCCTCCATACCCCTCCCATGCATCTCTACCTGTGCAAATTTTTCTTTAATGTCAGAATTGAGACAGCATTCACCATTTCGCCTGGCAGCTTGTTCCACATTCTCTGTGAGAGGATGTTGCCCCTAATGTTTCCTTTAAACATTTCACCTTTCATCTTAACCCACGTCCTTTCATTTGTATCTATAGCTATTATAATTTTGTATACCTCTATCAAATCTCCCCGCATTTTTCTACACTCCAGGGAATAAAGTCCTAACCTGTTCAACCTTTTCTTGTAATTCAGATTTTCAAATCCCAGCAACATCCTTGTAAATCTCCTCTGTATTTTGTCTATCTTATTGACATCTCTCCTGTAGTTAGGTGACAAAAACTACACACTATGCTCCAAATTTGGTCTCACTAATGTCTAATACAAGTTCACCATAATATCCCAACTCCTGTACTCATTACTTTAACTAGACCAATGCGCCAAAAGCTCTCCTTACAACTTAGCTGCTACCTGTGACACGACTTGGGACAGAGGGTGTTGTGGGCTGAAGGGCCTGTTGTGTCCTATATTCGATGTAAGGAACATTTATCTGAAATTGGAGAAATCAGTGCCCAGATGAAAAATGAGGTATAGTTCCTCGAGCTTACATTGGGTCTAAATTTAACAGGGCAGGACCCTACAGACTCACACAGAGAGTGGCAGTCAATCAGAAGCAAAACACAAAATGCTGGAGGAATTCAATGGGTCAGTCAGCATCAATGGAAGGCAATAGATGTCAACTTATCAAGCTGTAACCCTTCATCAAAATTCAGGAGTCAATCAGAAGCTCAGAGCTATTCCTTTGACGGAGCATAGGTGCACATCAAAGTGATAACCCAATCTGCAATTGGTTCCTCCAAAGTAGGGGAGGCCACATTTTTCACAATGCAGTGCTCTGGACTGGAAGAGGAGCAAGTGAATCACTAGTTTATCCGGGTCCCTGGATGATGGGAAGAAAAGAGGTGTTGCACCTCCTCGGGTTTTCGGGGAAGGTGCCGTGGACGAGGAATCGTGGGTGGGGATAGAAGAATGGATCAGGGAGTCCCTGTGAAAGGAGATGAGAGGGGAAGTTGGGAATGGGATGCAGGTAACAATTAGCATTAACATTACCCAGACCAGAACTTAATGTGCTGCTAACTGCTGCTATTAAGCATTTTAACTCACCCTATTGCAGATGTTTCCTTACCTCATCCCTGCCCTATCTTCCCCCCATTGAAAATCAACCTGCATTCCTCTCTTTCCCAATTCTGACAAAGGTTTGCACATCAGAAACAGTAAGTGTTTCTCTCTCTACAGATACGGCCTGACTTGTTAAGTTTTCCCAGCATTTTCTCTTTTTTCTGTCAGATTTCCAACATGTTTTATTTTATTTTCATTTACTGCACACTGCATAGTGATTTTGATAATACAGGTCACTCTTGCCTTATGGCTGCTCAGATCATGGAAATGTTCCCTTCACAAATCACAACCTGGAAATTTAAAATATGGAATAAAATTTTGTCATGGAATTTATATGATTAAAAAAAGAAGCACAACATTATTTATTTCCAGCTTTCATTTCTTGATGCATATGCAGGTGATGTGACTTTGTGTTATCGTGTTAAGGGCTGTTTCCTAGAGGCACAATCTGCCTGTATTCTGGATTCCTACTGAGGCCAGGGAGTCAGGATACAGAATCAAGCAAAGATAACCCGGCTCAACGACTGTCTGGAGGACATAAAGTGCTGGATAGCTCAAAAATTCCTGCTGTTGAATGAAGGCAAATCCGAGATCATCCTATTCCACCCCCCTCCCCCACAACTCCACCAAAAGTATATCCAATACTCTTGATCACTTATCCACCCTCATCAAGTGCCTTGGTGTGATATTTAATTCCACCTTCAAGCTTGACAAACAAGTCGATGCAGTAGTAAAAGTTAGAATTTTTCAGCTCCGCCCTGAAAAACCTCGAGGAAGTTATCCACACCCTCATTTTCTCCCATTTAAACTACTCCAACTCTCTATATACAGGAATCAAGCACCTGGTGCCCCCCCCCCCCCCCCCACCACCCTCACTGGACCCCCTGCAGTTTGCACATAGATCCAATCGCTCCACGGATGATGCCCTTCACCCACATGGGAAATAAAGACTTGACTGCTGTTTATTGACTTCAGTTCGGCATTCAACATGATCATTCCTCAGTACCTGATAAGGAAGTTGAACCTGCTGGGTCTAAACACATCCCTCTGTAATTGGATTCTCAACTCCTGACGGGGAGACCTCAAGAAGTCCGGATCAGAAAGAGCAGCTCCAAGACTATCACAATGAGCATTGGCCTACTCAGGGCAGCATGTTCACTCTGTTGACCCACGATTGTGCAGCCAAACACAGCTCAAAACACATCATCAAGTTCTCTGGCAACATGACAGTGGTGGGCATCAGTAAGAATGAGGAGGCAGCAAACAAAGACGAAGTGTGGACACTAATGGACTGGTGCAGAGCAAACAACCTGTAGCTGAATGTTAAAAAAAGCTAAAGAAATGGTTATTGACTTCAGGGGGGCCCGGGAGGATCATGGTCCCCTGAACATTGACAGCTCCACCATTGAGGTCATCAAGAGTATCAAGTTGCTTGGAGTGCACGTGGTGGAGAATTTCTCCTGGTCCCTTAACACCAGCTCTATAGCCAAGAAAGCCCAGCAGCGCCTCTTCTTCCTGAGAAGGATGAGGGAAGTTCATCTCTCAATCCCCCAATCTCACTACATTCTACAGAGGATGTATTGAAAGCATCTTGTGCAATTGCATCATTGCCTGGTTTGGAAGCTGTACCACGTCAGACCGCAAGACTCTGCAGAGGATAGTGAAATCAGCAGAAAAGATCATTGGGGGCTCTCTTCCTACCATGAAGGACGTCTACAACACACGATGCAGGCGAAAGACAATAAACATTGTGAAGGATTCCACATACCCCTCATGAAAACTGTCCTCCCTTCTGCCATCTGCCACTTACATCCAGAGTGGGAAACAGCTTTCTCCCCCAAGCCATCAGGCTCCTGAACTTCCAGTACAGATGTACATTCAGTGTATAAATCTTAATATCTTAATATTTTAATGGGTTAACTGCTTTCCTAACTTATATCTGTGTAAATATGCTCCATAGTCCTGGAGAAATGGTATCACGTCCTACCGTGTGAGCATGGTATGAACAATGAATAAAATTGACTTGACTACACACACACACACACACACACACACACACACACACACACACACACACACACACACACACACACACACACACACACACACACACACACACACACACACACACACACACACACAACAATTTTGGGATTATTTACTTGGTTCTAGGATACTCTTCATCAATCTCTCAACCTGTGAGATAAAGCTATTACCATCCTGGCATTTGATGCTCCTTTACCTCTTTCCTGATAGTAGTAGGTCATAGATAGTGTGTGATGGATGGTAGGGATTCTCAATAATTCTTTGAGCCCTATTTAAGCAAGGTTCCCAGTAAATATCATCAATAAAGAAAATGGAGGAAAGGGGGGGATCCCAGTATAAATTGTAACCTCTTCTTGCAGAAGCTGCTGGATCTTTGAAACTTCTTTCTCAGAGGAGTTTAGGGGTTAAATAATTAGAAATATATATATAATTTTTAAAAACTTTATTTATTTGTTCAAAATGCAGATAGTAAATAACATATACAACAATGAACGTTATATGTTATAGAAAAAAAAGAAAAGAAAAGAAACCCTCCACCTTCAGCCAACTCTCCTAAGGAGAGCCATAAAGAAAGGAAAAAAGAAAATATTAAGGAAAAATTAAACATACATATTAAGATCTAATCAACGTAAATCAAAATGTAAATATTCTGAATATAACAACCACTTACTAATAAAAAAGCTATAGTTATCACGTGAAACATATGTAATTTTTTCCATTATTAAACAATATTTCATCTAATTATGCCATCTATTAATATCAATCATATTTGTATCTTTCCACGTACTAGCAATACATTTTTTCGCTACAAATAATGCTAAATATACAAAAGCAAGTTGAAATTTATTTAATCCCAAACCTTTCAGAGGTTACAAACTGCCCAATAAAGATACTATCGGATCTAAATGCATTTTAATCTTATACAGGTATTCGAAAAACAATTGAATTTTCTTCCAAAAAGATTATAAATATATATATATCTTCTTTGGCTTGGCTTCGCGGATGAAGAATATACATGACCAGACAGCATGAAAAAAAAGTTCCAACAGAATTACCACATCTAAAACACAAATCTGATTCACGAAAACCGTACTTTTTCAGTTTTTCAGATGTTAAGTATAATTAATATAAAAATTTATAATTAATCATTGCATAACGTGCATTTATCAGTCTAATTACACTATCATAACAAATATCTAACCAATCATCTTCGGAAAAAATAAAACCAATATCCACTTCCCATTTACTTTTGAATTTATCCCAACCCTTTTTATCCATGCCATCCTGTAATATTTAATACATAAATGAAATATAACCCTTCTCTGGTACCTTCATAAGAAAAGTCTCAAATTTAGTCATTTCAGGTAAAATCATATCTCTATCAAACACATGTTTTATCAAAGATTGAATTTAATAATAAAGAAACAAAGATTTCTTATCAATACCATAGTTGTCTCTCATCTTTACGCTTAATCAGACTGTTTAAACCTCGAACATTAAAAATAGCAAACCTCAACTTTGACATATCTACTAATATTATTAAAGACCAATAATATCTTTATATGAAAACTCAAATCAACGTATATAGGCCCTCCAATAGGAGAAAAAAAAATCACAAATTAAAAGCTAGATAAAATGAAAATAAAATAAATAAGAAAAAAAAATTAACAAAACCCCCCACCCCCCCCAAAAAAAACTACCAAAAGGTAGTAATCCCTAAACAAAATTTGGGTGTGGATCACCCACCAGTGGCTGATGACTAATAGAACCTAGAACAAATCTCTCCCTCCCCAGCCGAACAAAAAATAATCTCAAAATATCATAATAGCATAAAAAGTAAAACAAGAATAAGAAGATTCTTCTATTCATCCAAGAGGTTCCAAACTTGGAGATCCCATTTCAAAAGGAATTGGACTCTTTCCATTCCCATTTTTCCCATTTCTGCCATTTCTTCCGCTTCCAGAACAACTGGAGTTTTCTTTAGGAGACAATGGTGGACTACGTCTTTGTCCTCTTATATCTGGCAATGAATCAACAAAAATCATTGCTTCACGATCATTCTCAAAAAACCGAGATTGATAGTCTTCATAAAACACCTTCAACACTGCCAGATAGCGAAAAGTAGACTTTAACCTTTACGCCACAAAACTTTTTTAACTGGATTAAATTAACGTTGACGTTGAATGACCTCTTGACTCAAATCAGGATAAAAAAAAACTCTGCTATTCTGAATCAATAACGGAGTTTGTCATCGTCTCGCATTTTGCACTGCTAGTCGAAGTATTGCTTCTCTATCCAAATAATTCAAACATCGAATTATTACAGGTCTCGGTGGTTGACCAGGTAAAGGTGTTCTCCTTAAAGCTCTATGAGCTCTTTCCAGTACCAAGCCTTCAGAAAAAAATTCTTGCCCTAGTACTTGTGGGATCCAGTCTTTAAAAAATGAAGAGGATCTTGTCCTTCTATACCTTCTGGCAAACCAACAATTTTCACATAATTCCTTCTACTTTGATTCTCCAAATAGTCTATTTTCCTCTCTAACTCCTTCTCACATTCTCGCAATTCTATAACGGATTTTTCAACCTTCAACATTTTTTCTGTATTAGAAGCCACTTGCTGTTTACATTCCAAAAAAGCAGACTGAAATTTTTAAAAATCTTCACAAGATGCTTCCACACGTGCTTTAACTGTATTGAATTCTGAACTTATACTAACATTCATTTGAGCCAGCTCTTGCATTATAGGCTGAATGACAGCATTTAACTGCTTATATTGTAGCTCAGAAAAGCTCAGCCCTGCTTTCTCTAACGTAGTAGCAGAACCAGGTAACTGCAGCTCTTGCTGCAATTCAACAAAAGGCATTTTAGCGATTTTACTGTGGGTCTGGACTCCCAGCAACAGCACCCAGACTTCCTCAGGGGATCGACGCCAGGCTCCCCCCGCAGCTTGTTGTTTTTCCAGAAAATCACAGATAAGATCAAAATCTCCAGGTTGAAGTGGTGCCTGAAGCAATTCAGACAATGGAGTCGTCTTCCTGCGTGCTCCCTCCGTTAAAATTGGCAGGCTGCAAGAATCAGAATCCACTTCTTGGGAACACGCACCTTCTTCCAGAGAACGGGTAATTCCAGCGCTATCCTTCACTTGGTGAGTAGTAGACATTTTTTTTCAGCTCCCACAGGCAGTCTTTGTGGTTTAGGCACTAAGGAAGTTAAACCTGAAGCTGTAACAAGTTGTTTAGGCCCCAAATCTTCAACACTTCAAAAATGTAACTTCTTCTGCACTTGAGGTTTAATCTTTTATACCATTAATGGCCATAACCGTTCCTTAACACTTTAAACTAAAATTTAAAAAGTTTAAACTTGAAAACAAAGGGTTAAAAACGGGTACTTAAAAGTCCAGCCAGAAAGGTCAAGATCCCACATCTAGACTCTACGCCATCTTGTCACACCCCCAATAATTAGAAATATTTGAAATAGAGATGGATATGGAAGATCGAGTGATTGAGAGCTGCGTGGAACGAACACAGAAGGTGGCTCAAGCACCATCATAAGGTATGGCAAGACAGTCTTGATGGTCCAAATAGCCAACTCACTATCTTGTATTTTTGTGTCCTGGATCTTTTATGGAACAAGGCAGCTTCCTGCTGGTAGGTGTAATCATACCAAGAGGATTTACATGGCAATTGATGGAGTGCTGTAGAACAGAGTGATCTGGGAATATAAATACACAATTTCCTGAAAATGGCATCAGAGCCAGATAGGGTTGTAAAGAAAGCTTTTGGCATATTGAGCTTCATAAATCAAAGTATTAAGTATAGGAGTTGGGATGTTATGTTAAAGTTGTATAATTTGGGGTACTGTGTACAGATTTGGTCACCTAACTACAGAAAAGATAACAATAAGACTGAAAAAATGCAGAGGAAATTTACAAGGATATTGCTGGAAGTTGAGTTATAGGGAAAGGTTGAATAGGTTAGGACTTTATAGAGCGTAGGAGAATGAAGGGAGAATTGATAGAGAATACAAAATTATGAGGAGTTCAGATCGCATGAATGCAAGCAGACTTTTTCCACTGAGGTTAGGTGGGACAAGAACATGGTTGAAAGGTGAAATTACTAATTGCTCTACTCATGAACTTTGCAGGGGCCATGGGACAAGGATGTGATGCCAGGGCTCTATGAGGCATTGGTCAGACTAAATTTAGAGTAATGCAAGCAGTTTTGGGCCCCATATCTAAGTAAGAATGTGCTGGCATTGGAGAGCATTCAGAGGTAGTTTACGAGAATGATCCCGGGGATGAGAGCATTAATGTACGAGGAGTGTTCGATGGCTCTGGTCGTACTCACTGGAGATAAGATGGGGTGAGGGGGGGTCTTATCGAAACATGCTGAATATTGAAAGGACTGGATAGTGGAGAAGATGTTTTCAGCAGTGGGAGTGTCCAGGATCAGGAGGCACAGCCTCAGAATGAAAGATATCCCATTGGAACAGAGATGAGGAGAAGGAGATGAATCTGTGGAATTCATTGCCGCAGACAGCTGTGAAGCCAAGTTACTGGGTATATTTAAAGCAGCGGTCAAAAAGTCCTTGAGTATTAAGGGTGTTAAAAGATGTCGGGAGAAGGCAGGAGAATGGGGCTGAATGGAAAAGTGCATCAGCCATGATTTGAATGGCGGTGCGGACTCAGTTGAATGGGATAATTGTTCTCCTAAGACTTATGGTCTTTTTCGTAGAGTCCTGACCAAGCAGTCAAGATATCTTTCAATAATTCTGCAGGCAGTCTCAAAACGTTAAAGTCAGCCATGTGGGCAATTAAATTAAGCGTGTATTATCATATATATATGTATAACGTACAGATCCAACGAAAGTCTTACTGAAGCTTCCTAAATACAAAAAAACCACCAACAATTTAAGTATAATTAATACACAAGAATAGAAAATAAAATATAATTCATATAAATGGAAAAGAAGATAACAATAAATATTTATAGGTGGTCAATGGTGCAAAAATGTGTTCTTCAGTAGTATAACTAGATCTTTGGTGGTCTCATTGTAATGCTGTGGTTCAGGTGATTGGGGAGGTTTAAGAGCCTGATCACTGTTGGAATAACAACACCATCTCTAGGTTAAGCAAAAGTCAAATTCAGCTAATCCAAATCAATATTTTGCTGTGATTATCTAGGTCACAAGGAAAAAAGCCTTCAGTATTAATGCACGCTTCATCAACAGAATCAATAAAGAATTTCTGGCACGCTTAGCATAGTAGTTAGCACAATACCTTTACAGTGCCAGTGATCGGGTCTGGGGTTCGAATCCCGCGCTGTCTGTAAGGAGTTTGTACGTTCTCCCCCTATCTGCGTGGGTTTTCCCCTTGGGGCTCAAGTTTCCTCCAACCCTTCAAAACATACCAGAAGGTTTGCAGGTCAATTGGGTGTAATTGGTCAAAATGACCTGTTACCATGCTGCATGTCTAAATTTAAATTCAGTTAGAAAAATATTGGAAGTTTCAATTTTGGGGTAAGGCCTTGTGAGAAAATCTCCAAGTATACTCATGGGCCGAAATGGCCTGTTACCATGTTGTATGTCTAATTATTTTTAAATAAAAAAAAATACTTTCTACCCAACTTGACAATCCCACCAGTTCTGGATGTTAAGGAGATCTAGCAAGGAAAGCACTCAGAGTTGAATGTCTTATTGACACTAAGGGCTGATTTTACCAGCAGTGAACTTGGAAACTAGAATTGTAAGTCAACCACCATGTATCCTTTGCTATTAACAAAATGATTCACCTGGTCTCTCTCTGGATCACGCACTGGGCTCTCAGAGTGCACAGATGGAGGCTGCAAGGAGAACCAGCACGATCAGAGTGCGTGGACGACTGCCAAGAAGCGATGAGGTAAAAAAAAAGAAAGGCCAGAGGAGAGGAGAAAAATGTCAGAAGGGAAAGAGAAGGAGATGTGTAAAAGATGGAGAAGCCTCTAAGTGCTCTTGTTGAAATGTACACGCCTTGGAGATGTGTGGAGCGAGGGTCGCTTGTACACCACGGAAATAATGTGGGAACTGATACAACAACAGAAGAAACAATGAAGCAGCAAAGATCATTTGTTTCATGGTTTAACCCTGCCTTATAATTTTGCTTTGCTCGCTATTGAGTTTGGTGAAAAAAAAAGGCAGCCGTGGAGCTTTATGTAGAACACTTGAGAAATGTATTAATTATGCACCAAACACTGAGGCTGATAGGAGAGGGGAATTAAGTTGACATGCTTTCAGAGTTAAGGAGGATTTCGAGCAGCCAGCTAAGGGGCAGCCGTTTCCGAGGTCCTCACGACAACCCCCTCCAACCATATCCAAAAAAAAAATCCCCAGACTTGAATTCTGTTTTAATCAGCCAACAACCATATGTGGCTTTGACACTAAGGCTGTTTGGCGTCCTTCTGATAAATGCATATCACTCATTTGCATACCGTAACAGCTACACTTTAATCAGCCTTCTAATCCCTGATGGTATTAATGAATTTTTTTTTAGTATCATGTTTGCTAATTCAAAAATGATCAGCGGCTTCTGTGAGTCTTTTTTGTGGGAAATAATGGACGAGCTGAGAACTCCTGTTATCCTGCGTTTGCAAATAATTAAGACTACAAAGGCTACAAATCAGTCTGAATAGGCTCACAAAGATGAGCTTTGCACAAGGCTGTTTTTTTTCCCAAAGAGTTTAAAGGGATCCTTTGCCACATCTTAATGTGAAGCGAAATATCAAAATTCACCATGTAATTAAAATGTCTATCCTAGTGTAGCCCATATCAGCACACTCCGCTTTCAAAAAAAGAATTGCACTTCAGGCAACATAACTGTCATTCAATTCTGTAACTAAGCACTCACGTGCTTAAATCTTTACCAGGCCTGCGTGGTATATAATCATTCTCTTTTTTTCAAAAAAGAATGTAAATATACCTTCCTCTCACGCAGCTCAATAAAGGCGCACAGTTAGAATCTTGGGGGCTTTTTTGGTTGTTTTTCCTCCCTCCCTCCTTCCCTCTCTCTCTCTCTCTCTCTCCAGATTAAAACGTTCCTGGCAGAAGTGAGAGAGAAGAAAAAAAAAGAAGAGAATTTAAAAAAAAATAAGAATTTAAGGATTGTGCAGCGGGGAGGGGACTGGGGAAAAAACATAGTGTCAAACCAGGCATACATGCCCAGTGATTTATATAATTCATTTGGGCCATTAGTTTTCATTAAAGATCAAATGAAATGGGTACTTTACTTACTAAGAGGCCTTTGGGGAGCTGAATTGCGGAGAAGAAAGAAGATTAAACTTTACATTCAGCCCAAAATTTAATTCAGAAGTAATCAATCGCATAATGGGTTAGCAACTGTAGCAGGGTGATTGAAATGAAATTACCATATTTTTAATCTTAATTTTCCACACTGTTTATCTGACACTGTCAATATAAAATACAAACAGATAATGAAATAGCATTATATTGACACTACAATCATCTCCCGAGCAGCCCTCAGTGATTAAACTGCTGGAATGTTTGATTACATTTTGTTGGCTGGCATTACAAATGACAAGGATGCTTCACAGGGACTTGCAGTAGGGAGGAAAATGAGCCCATCCATCAAGGAGACTTGGCAGATTTCTCTTTCAGTCAATAAGCTGCCAACAGTCAGGATGTCCTGTCAAAACATTTAGCAAACAAGGTTTTGAGAGAGAAAAAAAAGGAAAAAAAAAGATTATTTTGAGGGGGGGGGCGGGAGTGATGGTAGTGAATGTTTATAGTGATGGTTATGGGGGGTGTGAATGAAGGAAAAGTGGGGGGGGGGGTGATCCTCTGAGACAAGAAAGTAGTCAACAAAATGCAATACATAGGGATTTCAGGCAGACAGAAATGAAAATTGACATTGTTAAAAAGAATACCAGACTTTCTTTCTCTGTCCGTGTCATTCTCTGGCACTGCACGAGATAAGGGGCTTGTAATGAGGATTGTAACATGCAAGACAACAGATGGTTGGTGACGGACAATGAGTGAGGGGAGTGTATGTTCTTGTGTGGGGGGGGGGGGTTGGTTGTAGTGGTGTGACGCTGTCACCGAGAGGGATCCTAAATTTGTCAGCTGTTGTTAATGGCATGATCTCTTTCTATTACAAATTTGTGGAGGTTTCATTAAGTGGTGAACTATCCAACACAGTGTGGGGCGGTTGTCAGTTGAGCGACTGCCACTTTGGAGCAAATTTCTTCCAAGTAGCAGTCCGCCACACCCATCTCCAGTGCATGCACCTCGGATACTGAAACTGGACTGTCGTGGGAGTGCCGAGTTCACTGAGCTTCAGCCAATAGGAACAACTTACCTTTGAGGTGAAGAGTCATTTGGAAGATCAAACAGGGTGGCTGAGATTGGAGTTGGAATCACTGAAGGAATTATCTGGAATGCATGTGGCTGCAAAGGAGGATGCAAAGCCTTACTGACTCTAGCTGGGAGTGGGCGGGGATCCCATCATTTGATCCTCTGACAAACACCAGAGAGACCAGCGCAGTGTGCTGAGAGAGCATATAGGCCAACCTCTGGCTCCTCCTGTGCGCTTGACCTCTTTATGGGTGTTGCATTGGTTATTGAGACAAGGGTGCTATGGGAGAGGTTGAGGCATGCACAGGATAAAATAACATCATAAATGAGTCCCTGGGGTGTGTGTGTGTGTGTGTGTGTGTGTGTGTGTGTGTGTGTGTGTGTGTGTGTGTGTGTGTGTGTGTGTGTGTGTGTGTGTGTGTGTGTGTGTGTGTGTGTGTGTGTGTGTGTGTGTGTGTGTGTGTGCTCTTTTTATATAGGAGAATAATTCTATCAGCCGTGTGGTGTTCACCTTCACCTTCATGGTCCTTGTGAGATCATGACATTTTATGTGACTTTCCTCTGCTATGGATTCATATTCCTGGAAGAGACAACACAACACTTCCTACCTGATTCTACCAATGGCGGGGCTTGGTGAGTCTGCCATGCTTAGACCCACCAGTTCACAATCCCACTGCTCCCCTGAATACAAGGTCTCTCTCCTGGCACAAAATTCTAATGAATTCATACTTCAAAATTAGTAATCTCTTGCTCTCCCCTGCTTCCCTTCTCCTCTCCTCTCAGCCCCACTCTCCTCCACTTATGTTGCTGTTGTCAGGCTTCCTTGGGGAACAGGTCTTAAAGGGCTGTGGCTCATTCTAGGCTGACACACAACCAAGTGTTGGGCCCTGGTCTCATCAAGAGTGGTGCAGATTCCATTCAGAGTAAAAATGAATCCAACACAATATTTCGACCAATCCCATAATTCTTTACAATTGGGCCATCTGTAAGCAGACCAACAATAGATGAATTCATGTTCTATGCGTTTCTTTTGAAAGTCCAATCTACTGTTAGGTCCTTTGGTAAATTTTGAACTGAATGATAACTTTGACCCACAGAACTGATTCTCAAATTTAGATTTTCAATGGCTCTTTGCTTTTCATCTATGGTATATATCTTCTCCATCCTTGTCATGGTGGAGAAGCTTGTGTGGTTCTGAGATACTGTCTGGAGCTATCCATGGTAAGGTAAGTTCCCTGATAAAGAACAATCCAACCAGGACCTCAACAATGGAACAGGAGGATGAAGATACTCTGAACTCAATGGCTGAGCAGGTTGCCACAAGTCCATTAAAATGGTTTTAATGCCATTGGAAATATTTGTGTTGGTTTGTGAAGTATCGTGTGCTTCTTGAGTGCAACATCAAATACATGTTAAACAAATACATGCACTGGCGTCTTCGCTCTGTGGGATCAACGGAACGAAGGCCATCATCCTTGACCAAGGGATGGCCACGTCGACGACTATATATATGTTTATACTGGCTCGTTGGTATGTTAAGAGGTGAGTTAGGAAGTACGTTGCTTGATCAACTTCTAGCCAGTTTGTTCCTTTGAGTTATCTCATCGGAGGTGAGTTTTATTAACCTTTGGGAGATATTTGCTCACCTGGTTCAGGTGACTCCTGCTTCTGTTTCTCATCATCACCCTGTGCAATGACAGAGTACTGGAGTCAAACAGGCCTCTCAGCCCATTCCCCCCACCCTCATTCACCCCCTCACCTCTTCAATTGCTCAGCTGCACCTTAAGAGCAATTTCCAGTAGCCAAATAATACACCAAAATGGTATATTTTGGGTGTGGGAGAAAACCAGAGCATCCAGGGGAAATACATGCAGTCACAGGGTGAAAGTGCGAACTCCACCTCAACAGCATCTGAGATCAGCTTGAACCCGGGTTACTGGGCCTGTGAAGCCAGAACTCCATGAGGCCTCGTTTTGTTTCTAGCGCTTGTGACCATGATTCAAGATCCCTTTATTGTCATGTAATAGAACAGAACACGTGAGGTAGACAAAGAGTCACCGTTAGTGTTGCCCGGCAGCCCTTACAACAGGGGAGCAGTCTGTGGGAGCTCACTGGAGCGTCGCTCCGACACCTCATGGGGACGCCGCGGCACCTCATGTCTCCGGGTGGTCCCCTCCCCCACCAATGAACACTATTCTGGACAACAAGGAACATGTTTCATCCATGACTGGTCATCCTCCTTCCTTGTCCTGCTGTTTTCTCTCAATTATATAGTGTCAAATACAACATGGCGACCACCAAGGCTATATCTTGTGAGACCTCCTTGTTGCCATTTTTGGTGAGCTCTGGAACCTATAGTAGCCCTGCACCCCTGCCTTACCATAAGAGAGAGAGAGAGAAGCAAAAGAAAGTCCATTTGGAGGCACTGAGAGTCTGTGGACTTGACTCTAGTGCCCCCACAGCCGCACAATTTCCTGTCCAATTCATTGGCATCTAGTGCTCCAAATCCAAACCTCTGAGACGATCAAGAGGCCTTCAGCGCTTGAAGGTCTTTGGGAGCCATTGTTACTCTCAGCTCCCTCTCAGATCCCGGCTCCGATACTTGGTTCCAGCAGCCCACAACCTGTGTGGGACCCCCACCTGCAAGTCGCCCGTAACCTGTGTGGGTTCCTCAGCTGCTGAGCCCCTTGCTGGTCCGCTTCCATGGTCACCGTCCTGTAGGGTCATTCCTTCTGCTTCTCCTTCTCAATGGGGGCTGTTCTTTTCTCTCTGGTGTCCTGCGATGGTCTGCTGATCCTCAGAGTCTGCAACCCCTTGTGGCCGCTGCCAAGCACAGGTGCCGCCATCTTGGGCACAGACCTCCACGGTTGGAGGATTTTATATGCAAACACTGTTGGCTCCTTTAACAGTTGGCATTTAAAGTCTGCATGGGACCATCGACATTAGGACAGAGGGGTTGTACTCTTTGGAGCAGCGCTACCTCTCTACTCTCCATTCTCCTGGGTCCACACCAGTGGCATCACTGCATTACAGAAAATCCAGCAACACTACCATTTTTTATTATAATATTGCAGCCTGCACTATAGTCTTGACCACTGTATCACAATGTTAGTCCCGGGGCTGTTCTGCCTGTCAAGACCTTGGAAGGTACTTTTCTGCAAAGAAAATCCTCAGTCAGTGACTTATTGGCACCTGTTTCCCTTCCAAGTATAAAATACTGTGTTGCTGGGCAGTGTACCATTTGTGGACTGATCAGAATCTGAATTTATTGTCTTGAACAAGGCACGAAATTCAATGTTTTTCAGCAACTCCATCAAGCAAAAACATTCATATCAACCTCCTTACAACAATAAATTAAAATAGTGCACGAAAAGGCAGGCCGTGTCTTTGGTTCATTGACTATTCAGGAACCTGCTGGCAGTGGGGAAGAAGCTGTCCTTGAACCACTGAGTGCTCGTCTTTAAGCTCCTGTACCTTTTTCCCGATGGTAGCAGAGTGAAGAGGGCATGGCCTGGGTAGTGGGGGTTATTGAGGATAGAGACTACTTTTTTAAGACATGCAGATGTCCTCAATGGAGTGAAGTCTGGTACCTGCGATGTCGCAGGCCGAGTTAACAACCCTCTGGAGTTCATTCTTGTCTTGAGAGTTGGCACCTCCATGCCAGACAGTGATGCAACCAGCCAGAATGCTCTCCTGTAGAAGTTTTCAAGAGTTTTCGGTGACATAACAAATCTCAGACACCACACATAGTATAGCCCCTGGCATGCCTTCTTCATGATTGCATCAATGAGGAGGCTCCAGGACAGATCATCAGAGCTGTTGACACCCAGGGATTGACCCTCTCCACTACTGAGCCCTCGATAAGGACTGAGTTGTGTTCCCCTGACTTCCTCCTGAAGTCCACAATTGTCTCCTTGCTTTTGCTAATGTTCATCGCAAGGTTGTTGTTGTGACACCACTCAACGAGCTGATCTATCTCCCTCCTGGACGCTTCCTCCTTGCTGTTTGTGCCGACAACTGTGGTGTCAATGGCAAATTTGTAGATAGCACTGGAATTGTGCCTGGCCACACAGTCATGGGTGTATAATGAGTAGAGCTTAGCTTGGAGATTAGACAGGATCACATGCTTTTATACCGACATGAATAGGCACTTGGAGAATGCCCCAATAAAATAATGTAGCCCCTTGAATCTTTTTGATGTCTATTCTGAGCCAGAAGACCAGCACCTCTCAGTTCGACCATTTTTTTCCAACAGATATCAGGCTCTTGTACCTGCCCTTGTTATACTGTTTAAGGACTGCTGACACCATAAGAGGACTGTCTGCATATTGTAATGGCACTTATTTTCTCTTGCACCCTGGTAAATGTGATTATTTATTGATTACCTACCTTTTATATTTACACACAATCTGCTCGAGGAACTTAATCACCAACAGTCAATGATTCTGACTGCATCAGGGTTGTTAAAGATCCATTGCCTTCAACAGATGTTCACCTGCTGGGTCCCACCAGTGAATTAGGTGTTGCTCCATTTTGCCAAAACCTGCAGTCGCTATTTTTATTTTGTACTTCACAAAATGTTGAAAATATCATGAAGTATCATGATTGTTCTTTCTTCGTTGCTGTCTTTGAGACTCATTTGATGTGATTGGCTCTACAGGCTTTATTCTGTTGCAGGAGTGAGCCCAGAGGTGTTGATATTTGGCTGTAAATGTCATCTGAATAGGAGAAGTCCAGCCTAGAGAGTCAATGGGATCCTTTATCAGATTAGACTCACACGGAATGAAAAATTGAGATTTGTTCATGTATTACCCCAACATCCACAATGCCACAAATCAATCAATCAATCAATCAATCAATCAATCAATCAATCAATCAATCTATCTATCTATCTATCTATCTATCTATCTATCTATCTATCTATCTATATCAGTATATATGTCTGTTTATCTATCTATCTATCCAGCTCTGCATATATTTATCTATACCCATAGGGCATATTTCCTTCTGATAAAATCTTGCTTGATGTTGATATGATTTTACTGCTCTTTTGTGTTAAGTTCTAACCACGCAAATGTTACTGTAGATACATGTTTAATTGAAAAAGTCTCCATGAGGCAGCACGTTTAGCATAGTGGTTAACGCAATGCTTTTACAGCGCCAGCGATCGGGACTGGGGTTTGTATCTCGTGCTGTCTGTAAGGAGTATGTTTCCCCGTGTCTGTGAGGGTTTTCCTGGGGGCTCCAGTTTCCTCCTACCGTTCGAAATGTACCAGGAGTGCAGGTTAATTTAAAAAAAAATTTTTCACGCTATGAACCATATTAACCAAAATACACACAAACATTTCCCTCTTGAATATACACAGTGTCATTTTCTCCCCTTTTCCCCCCTCCCTTCCCTCCCTCCTTCCATTAAACATTTAACATGTACAATACAATAAACCCATTAAACAATGTCATCACACAATGAAAATAAACAAGAAAATTGTGTCTACTTTTACACTCTCGGTCAGTTCATTTCATCATCATCTCATTCTATCATTTTCGGGGGTGGAGGTCCGCGGTAGGCCCTCTCTGTTGTGTTTCATGTACGGTTCCCAAATTTGTTCGAATAATGTGACTTTATTTTTTAAATTATATGTTATTTTTGAGTGTAAGTTGGGCGGCACGGGCTCTTGGGCCGAAATGGCCTGTCACCGAGCTGTATGTCTAAATTTAAGAAAATTTATAATCCAGCATTGGTTCAGTTAATGCTTCTTGCCTGTTGATGTGCAGAGTTTTCCCATCTTCCTCTGTTCTCCAAATCGAATTCTGAAGAAACTCTTGCACTCCATTTAACATCTCTATTTACCAGACTGCCCTGAGTTCTGTCACTAAGATTTGCACCAGGGAAAGAATGTATAGAGTGGTTGTGACTGTATACACTGATGTAAAATGAGTGATTATGCATTGGCGACTCTTTTACATTGCATAATTTTCATCTCGCTGTGAGAGCTTGAGGTGCACAATTGCTGCCTTATTTCCTATATTACAATCCATGGAACCAATCGTGGCAACCTTACCATGAACAGACAATTCACTAACAATTTGCCTTGTGGTTCTTGTAAGGACAACACAAGTTTAATCTCTTTTGGTGAGAGGGCACACTTACCACAGAAATGCTAAAACAGCTCTAACGCAGGCAGCATGGCTAGCGAAGCGGTTAGCACCATGCTATTAGAGCGCTGGGTTCAAATCCACTGCAGTTTGTGTGGAGCTTGCAGGTGCTCCCCGTGACCACATGAGTTCCTTCCAGGTGCTCTGCTTTCCTCCCATGTTCAAAGGTCATACAGAGTTAATTGGTCACATTGGTGTATTGGGGGGGCATGGGCTTGTGCACCAGTTACCGCACTGCATCTCCAAATTAAATTAGATTTTAAATAATATTAAACAGATAGGAACCTGGGGAGAAATATCAAGGTTATTAGCTAGGTGGGAATGTAAATTTACCTTCAAGAACTATCAATCTACTGATCTTGTTTTACTCGTAAAGGGCATATTGAAAATTTGACACTGACGTCTCTGTAGGTTCTAAAAGATAATCAGATAACTCCCCCATCAATGATGCCAATAACTAACAAGAAGATAACTACAAAATACCTATCTGTTGTTCTGAAGACGGCTTGTAAGTTGTCTGAAATACAATTTTATTTAGAGAGCTTTCCAGATGAGGAATAAGTTCCTTAAAAATGCTGGCATAAAAAATGTTTGGTCAAAATATGGATGTACATACAAAGTGGAGTCCTATAGAAAACAATTTACCTCTTGACATCCCAAAGTCTTTAGAAACCTTTGTAAGGTGTTCCTGGAATAAGAAAGGAATTTATTTGCCTTGACTCAAAAGGAGCTCCATAGCATCCAGGACAGAGTCCACGTGATTGGCACGCTATCCATCAGTCGAAACATTGCTTCCCTCTATTGCTGGTACGTAGTTGGCTGTGGTGTTCAATGCACACCAGTTCTTTGTTTAAACTACTTCAGCAGCACCTCTCAAAACCCAGGACCGCTATAAAAAGAAGGGCACGTCAACAGGGTGCATGGGAAGCTCACCAGCTGAAGGTTACACACTGCCCTGAGTTGGAAATACACCACCATCATTTCTCGGGGTAAATCTCCATCCACGAGCATGGTGGGATCGCTTATCTCAGAAGCATTGTGGCACTTCCCACCATCTTCTCGGGGCAATTTGCAAGAACATATCTCTTGGTTCTCCCAGCCTCCCTATCTTATGCTGAATTTCGATGGAATGGTGGGGAGTTGTGCATGCAGGTTGGACTTGTGGTGTAACACCTTTGGACAATGTCAAAGAAGTTCAGTACAGGGTTTTGTGCAGAACATGCCCATCTTTTCCTTTGTATCACACAGGTAATAATCAATATTATGAGTTTATTGCATGCACGTTGTTGAATGTACATATCCACCAAAATTCTTACTTGCTGCAGCCAAACAGATACTTTGCAAAAGAAAAACTTAAGGAACAACTATAATGAGAGATGTAACTGCATTCAAAAGAGCCAATGAATATAAAAATGATAGATAATATTTTACTGTGATGCTAGAACTAGAGCAAAAAAATGACATTATAATTATACAGATACTTGTAATCCTTTTGTAGAGTCAGCCCTGATTTGTATAGCAAGGGAAGGTTCAAGAGCCTGATAGCTGTTGGAAATAAACTGTCCTTGATCATCAAAGTGCTTCTGTAACTTCTACCTGAAAGTCAAAGAGATTGTGACTGAGGTGATGGGGGTGGGGGGTGGGTGGGGAGTCATCTATGAGGCAGCACCTCGCAGAGATGTTGCAATCGATCAAAATGGGAAATCCCAGAAGCACACTGGTGGACCTGACCACACCACCCCTCCTGATGACTGGATCTCATCTCCCCCGTACTGCAAGCTGAGGCCGCCAAACATCTCAGAGCTGGGTGGAAACTCAGCCTGCTTGTTAGCAAGTTCAGGTTGCTCCCATTATGGCAACAGATTAGTGGTGAGAGGGTTTGGCAGCAATCCAACAGATGGTGAGGTTTATGGAAGTCCACCTCGGGTGACTGATGTGAACTCTTAAATAAAACGGGCTCTAAAAATAATCCAGGAAAACTTAGGGCAGTGAACCTGACATCAGTAGAAGGTGTGCAAGGAGATTGGCTATACTGTACAAGCATTTGGATAGACAGGGACTGATTAGAAATAGTCAACATGGATTTGTGTGTGGTAGGCCGTGTTTAAGAATTCAAGATTCCTTTATTATCATGTAATAATAATGTAATATAGCGCAAACTGTTCTTTCGCCTGCTGTAAGGCAGACAAAGAGCCACCATTAGTATTGCCAGTGTCCCTTACAGTAAGAGAAAAGGAAGCAAAAGAGAGACCCTTCAGAGATACCAAGTGTCCATAGATTCCCCTCCAGCTCTCCTGCAATCTCTGCATCCGCACAGATCCCTAGTGGTAAACCAAGCTCCAGATTAAAAAAAAACTCTGGTACGATCAGGAAGCCTTCAGTGCTTGAGGACCTTGGGGAGCCCTTGCCCTCACCACCCTTTGAATCCTGGCTCTGATACCTGATTCCCATGAGCCAGACACCAGCAACCCTTAGCCTGTGTGGGACTTTCGACCATGTTTCTAGCAGCCTGTGTGGGTCCTTCAGCTGATGACCCCCTCGCCAGTCTGCTGCTGTGGTTACCGCCCTGCAGGGTAGTCTCCTATGCTTCTTCATTTCAATGGGGCATATTCTCCCCTCTTCTGGTACTGGTCCGCTGCTCGCCCGGAATCGGCAACCTACCGTGGTCACTGCTGAGCACAGGCACCGCCATCTTGGGATTTTTAATTAAGAACACTGTTGGCTCCTTTTACCAGCTGTTTGAAGCCTATATGTTGGTGTTGGGATTAGGTCCGGGTGGTTGGACCTTGTGGAGCAGTGCTGTTCTCTGCTGCCCACTCTCCCAGGTCAGCATCAATGGCAGTGTCGCAGTATTTTTTGTTTTTAACTAATCTTACAGAGGTTCTCGAGGAAGTTACCAGGAAACTTGATAAGGTTCTCAATGCTCTCTACATTGATTTTAGTAAGGTCCATACATATACCATATGGGAGGTTACAGGAAAGCTCGGTTGCTCGGTATTCCTGGTGAGGTGGTAAATCTGATTTGACATTGGTTTTATGAGAGAAGCCAGAGAGTGGTAGTGAATGATAGCCTCTCAGACTGGAAGCCTGTGACTAGTGGTGGGCCTCAGGGATCGGTGCTGGGACCATTGTTGCTTGTCATCAAGTTCAGTGATCTGGATGATAATGTGGTAAATTGGATCAGTAAGTTTACAGATGACACTAAGAATGGAGATGTTGTGGACAATGAGGAAGGCTTTCAAAGCTTGCAGAGGCATCTGGACCAACTGGAAAAATGGTAGATAGAATTTAATGTAGACAAGTGTGAGGCGTTGCACTTTGGAGGAACAATCCAAGGTAGGATATACATGGCAAGCAGTAGTGTACTGAGGAGTGTGCTTAGAAAAGATTTCAGATTTATTGTCAGAGTACATACATGACAACACATGCAACCCTGAGATTCTTTTATCCTGCAGGCATGCTGCCATCAGGAAAGAGGTCTAGGTGCCACAAGACTCACACCACCAGATAGAGGAACAGTTGCTACCCAGCCGCCATCAGACTTCTCAACAACAAACACAATCAGAGTCTCATTTAAAGACTCTGACTTGTGCACTTCATTGATTTTCTTTTTGTTCTCTTTGTATTGCACAGTCAGTTTGTTTACATTTGTTATCAGTTTACATGACTTTGTTTATATGTCTTACACTGTGTACAGTTTATTTTTTTGGACTATCAATTAGCAGTAATTCTGCCACGCCCGCAGGGGGTTGTATGTGATGTCATGTATGTTCTTTGACAATAAATCTGAAATCTGAATTTTATGGTGAAGTTGTATATGATATTGGTGAGGTCAAATTTGGAGTATTGTGTGCAGTTCTGAGTGAAAAGAAGAAAAGTTTAAGGGGCACATGAGGGGGAAATTCCTGCAGAGGGTAGTGGGAGTGTGGAGCCAGCTGAATTGGTGAGCGCAGGCTCAATTCTGACACTGAAGAAAAATTTGGATAGGAGTGGAGGGATGTGGAGAGATGCATGTCAGAGGGACTGGGCAGAATAATAGTTTGACTCAGACTAGTGTGGCTTGTTTCTATGCTTCTATGTTCCATCTGGGCACTCTCTATAACCAAATGACATTAACATTGACTTATCCAATTTTTGTTGACCCTTCCCCGTGCCTCTCTTTCTTTCCCTATCTTGCATAGGTCACAGATTACAAACTCCTTTCAGATAGTTATCGATACAAACGTGGGCCACTGGTGCTCTAATACCCTTACTGTAATTGGGAAAATTATATTTTGGACCAAATATTATAATTTTATGCAAATAAGAAAAATCTGCATTAACATCTCTCTTGTTCTCTTTTTCTTTGGCTTGGCTTCGCGGACGAAGATTTATGGAGCGGGTAAAAGTCCACGTCAGCTGCAGGCTCGTTTGTGGCTGACAAGTCCGATGCGGGACAGGCAGACACGGTTGCAGCGGCTGCAGGGGAAAATTGGTGGGTTGGGGTTGGGTGTTGGGTTTTTCCTCCTTTGCCTTTTGTTCTGCTAGTACAAAAGGCATTGTCTTTGGTGGTGACACCTTGTAGCTACAGTCCACTTTTTTCCATTTAGCTACAAGCTAAAAGTGGACTTGTCATGTTTCTGGACCGGTGGTCCCTGAGTCTACAAGACTTCAGTCTGAGTTACCCACAGCATTCGCCTTGCAGGTGTCCAAGGGCAATTTTAATGGTAACAATGAAATGACATTTCCAGTTGTAAACTACATTAAGTAACATTTTGCATCCCATGCTGATGTGATGGTGAAGTTGTTACACATCCAATGACCCAGGTTAAAATGTTCCTGAATCGAACTTGGCTGAATGGTAAGTATTAATTCACTGGTGACTTATAAATCTCATTGATTGCTAGGATTCAGGGGGTCAAAATTGTCCTAAGAAATCCTACCCATTTCATCCCTCCTTCTCTTTGGTTCCATTCCCTTCCACTCACATCTCCCCTCATGAGAGACTTTCAGTCTCTCCTCTCCTCCCCCCCTCCTCCCTCCAGTTCTGCCTAGTCTCTCTTTACACCACCATTCTCACCTTATTAGATGCCAGCACTGTTAGCCTTGGTTCTTCTAACAAAATGTATAGGGGTTGTAAGTTAATTGGCGTATTCGGGCAGCACAGGTCTCATTGGCAGAATGTTACCGTGCTGTATGTCTAAATTTAAATTTTAAAAGCTTTATGCTCCTGTTAGGTTAAAAGAAGGGGCAAAAGGTTTGAGAGAGCCGTGGTTTTCAAAGAATATTGGAAACTTGGTTCGAAGAAAAAGGGAGGCGTACATTAGGTATAAGAAGCATGGAATTAAGGAGATGTTTGAAAAATATATTGAATGTAAGAGGAATCTTAAGAGAGGAATTAGGAAAGCTAAAAGAAGGTACGAGGGGACTATAGCAAGCAGGATGAAAATTAATCCAAAAGGGTTCTACAAATATGTTAATGGTAAAAGGAAAGCGAGAGACAAAATTGGTCCCTTAGAGAATCAGAGCGGAAAACTGTGTGTGGAGCCTAGAGAAATGGGGGAGATATTGAACAGTTTCTTTTCTTTGGTATTCACCAAGGAGAAGGCTATTGGGATATGTGAGATAAAAAAAAGCAAATTGGGTAAATATGGAGAATATAGTGATTACGAAAGATGTAGTGTTAGGGCTTTTGAGGAATATAAAGGTGGATAAGTCTCCGGGACCAGACGGGATCTTCCCCAGGACATTGAGAGAAGTAAAGGAGGAAATAGCAGAGGCTCTGACAGTAATTTTCCAAATGTCATTAGAGATGGGGATAGTGCCGGAGGATTGGCGCATTGCGCATGTGGTTCCGTTATTTAAAAAGGGTTCAAAGAGGAAGCCTGGCAATTATCGGCCTGTAAGTTTGACGTCTGTGGTAGGTAAATTAATGGAGAAAGTTCTTAGAGATAGTACTTATAAATATCTGGATAGACAGGGTCTGATCAGGAGCACTCAACACAGATTTGTGGGCGGAAGGTCCTGTTTGACCAATCTGATTGAATTTTTTGAAGAGGTGACTAGGAATGTGGATGAGGGTAGCGCGGTGGATGTTGTCCATATGGACTTCAGTAAGGCCTTCGATAAGGTACCACATGGAAGGTTAGTTAGGAAGGTGCAGTCTTTAGGTATAAATTTTGAGATAGTCAAATGGATTGAACATTGGCTGAAGGGGAGAAGCCAGAAAGTGGTAGTGGATAATTGTCTGTCAGGTTGGAGGCCGATGACCAGTGGTGTGCCTCAGGGATCTGTATTGGACCCATTGTTGTTCGTTATATACATTAATGATCTAGATGATGGGGTGGTGAATTGGATTAGTAAATATGCAGACGATACTAAGATAGGTGGAATAGTGGATAATGAAGAAGGTTTTCAAGGATTGCAGAGGGATTTGGGCTGCTTAGAAAAGTGGGCTGAAAAATGGCAGATGGAATTTAATGCTGATAAATGTGAGGTGCTTCATTTTGGTAAGAAGAATCAGAACAGGACATAAGTAGTAAATGGGAGAGCATTGATGAATACAGAAGAGCAGAAAGATTTAGGAGTAACGGTACATCATTCCCTGAAGGTAGAAACTCATGTGAATAGGGTGGTGAAGAAGGCTTTTAGTATGCTGGCCTTTATCAATCATTGCATAAATATAGGAGTTTGGAAGTGATGTTGAGATTGTATAAGGCATTGGTGCAGCCTAATTTAGAGTTCTGTGTGCAGTTCTGGTTGCCTAATTATAGGAAGGATATAAACAGAGTGGAGAGAGTGCAGAGAAGATTTACCAGAATGTTACCTGGGTTTAAGCATCTAGAGTATAGGGAGAGATTGGGCAGATTAGGTCTTTATTCTTTGGAGCGGAGAAGGTTGAGAGGGGATTTGATAGAGGTATTTAAGATTATGAAAGGGATAGACAGAGTGGATGTGGATAGACTATTTCCATTAAGAGTAGGAGAGATTGAAACAAGAGGACATGAGTTAAGAGTTAAGGGGCAGAGGTTTAGAGGTCACATGAGGGGGAACTTCTTTACTCAGAGAGTGGTAGCTGTGTGGATTGAGCTTCCGGGAGAAATAGTGGCGACAGAGTCAATTTTATTATTTAAGAAAAAGTTAGACAGGTATATGGATGAGAAGAAGGTGGAGGGTTATGGTTATTGTGCAGGTAGGTGGGACTAGAGAGGAGTGTTTGGTTCGGTGCGGACTAGAAGGGCCTAGTGGCCTGTTTCCGTGCTGTAATTGTTATATATGTTAGAACAAATGAGGGAAGTGCCCACGAGGAAATTCAAAGGAGGAAAGGAAATGTTCTCCTCAAAATGTTTTGAGCCCAGGTGCTAAAGCAGAGTACTGAGTGCCTTTGGGACACTTGAAGCTCAACATGAACTGGGGAAAATGATCTTGACCACCAACCAGGTTGCAATGTTTCAAGACCCTGACTCTGGACTTCTGCCATTCAGTTTAACAAAATAAATCAGGTAATGACAGGGACTGATGATTGCCTTAATGACACATGTGGCTTACAGCCTCGATGACATAAAAACAGGGCAACATCTGAAGTTTTTGCTTATTGCTATGGATTTTCACTTCACCAGAACTGATCATAAAACTCTTACAATCATTTGAATAAAATTAGAATGCATGCCATGCCAGCTAAAGTTATTAATCAAGTCTCCCCTCCGCTCTGTCCCCAACCTCACACTGCACCCAGCATACTAAGCCATTGAAGGTGGATGGAAAGAATGTTTCCCTTCCAATCTCACACAGGACATCACCCCAGCTGTAAAAAAACAAGGTTTATACCACACGGCCAACTCATAAGCCAGAAGCTCTCTGAAGGTTTTTATTTGTTTGATAATCTAAAGCTGAAAGTGCAGTCTGGCCTCCCCTTAGCTACATGCTGGACTAACACTTCCTGATCATCGGAGGGAATTTTATGGAAAACATCAACTTTAAAGCAAGCTATTCACGTATGCACCTTACTTGGATTCGGTTAGTGCCACAAGACAGCAACCTGAGTTCGAATTCAGTGTTGTTTATACGTTCTCCCCATGACCGTGGGTTTCCTCCGGGTGTTCCATTTTCAGATATACATACAACACAGTAACAGGTGATGAGTCCGTGCCACCCAATTTATACGCCATTAACTTACACCCCCAGTACGTTTTGAACATGGAAGGAAACCAGAGCCCCTGGAGGAAACGCACACATACATGGGGAGAATGTGCAAACTTCTTACAAACAACACAGTATTCGAACCCTGGACCCAATTGCTGGCGCTGTAAAGGCGTTGCGCTGACCATGCTGCCCCACGTATCCTCTCAAGTTCCAAAAATGTACAGAGTTTATAGGTTAATTGGTGGATTTAGGCCACAGGGGCCTGTTACCCTGCTGTATATCTAAATAAAGTGTTTTAAACCAGATGACACTGGTTGATGTTTGTCTCCCTTTATTGACTGAAAAGCAGGTCACAAGCATAGAGGTTTGATTTTCTATTCCAGCTTTCCTCCTTCTTCCTGTGCGAGGGTGCTGTCACTTCTCTGGGATCGCTTATGGGTGCCAATACCCCACTGTCTCATGTGAGGGCATTAGAATAGTACAGCTGGAGCAAGGCTGCTTCACAGTGCCAAGTTCAATCCTGACCTGGGCTGTTGTCTGGGTGGAATTTGCATGTTCGCTCTGTGACCACTTAAATTGCCCCCAGACACTCCCAAAAGTGTGTGTGTGTGTGTGTGTGTGTGTGTGTGTGTGTGTGTGTGTGTGTGTGTGTGTGTGTGTGTGTGTGTGTGTGTGTGTGTGTGTGTGTGTGTGTGTGTGTTGTGTGTGTGTGTGTGTGTGTGTGTGTGTGCACGCCTGTGCATGCAATATGCATGTGTGCGATAATTAGCCACTGTAAATTGCCCCTGATGTGTAGATGAGTGGGTTCAATCTGGGAGACTTGATGAGAATGTGCAATGCATAAAAATAAACTTGATCAGTGTTGGATGAGTGAAGTGTGGTTGATGGGCAGCCTGGACAGTGGGGTGAAGGGTCTCTCCATGCTGTGAAACAATGTGTTGTAACCTTGGCAGAGAACAAAAGTCAGATCATTACCATTGAATCAGAGGACCTGGACCAAGTCCTGGTAAAGGGGATTAGTGTAGATGTGAACTCAGTAATGAGCATGAACAAGCTGGGTAAAGGTAAAGGTTCCATTATTGTCACAGTATAGCTTCTGTTTCAGTGTGGGATGAATCTGAGATGATGCATCTAACAGACAGGCATTTAGACAGCTTCCTGAAACACTATGGGCCTATTCTGTCTATCGCTCTTTTGCACTTTGGAGACCAGAACTAGAAGCGAGAGTAGGCCATTTCCCTTTTATTTGCTTCCCCACCATTTTATAAAATCCAGGCTGATCTTTTACTTCAATACCACATTCCTGCATTAATTCAAAATCTAAGATTTTCTTAATATCTTGATCTCTGCTGTAATGAGAGTTTTACAGCATTGAGCTGAGTCCGTGGAGCCATAGGGGCCAGATTCAATTCCCTTCTGAATACATCCAATGACCTGGCCTCAACAACTTTCTGAGGCAGGGAGTTCCACTAGCTCACAACTCTCTAAGTGAAGAAGAGTTTCCCCATCTTATTCCTAAATAGGCTCCCCTCATCCTCAGTCAGCAACCTTCTGGACTTCCCCAACATTGAGAACATTCTTCCTGCATTTCACCTGTCTCGTCCTGTCAAAATTGTACATTTCTCAATGTGATCCCCTCTCGTTTGTTCAAATTTCCATGAGCATAATCTTAATCTATTCAGTCTATTCTTGTCCATTCATCTCACTTCTTCCTCTCTCTCATCCTTTTATTTCTGCTCCGTTTACAGTCCCAAATTCATGCCAGTATTTACCCCACAATTTCAAATTGTGTTAATTAGTTTTTGTGAGGCACATTATGGAAGATCTTCTGAAAATCCAAACACATTGCACATTCTAAGTCAACTTGGTCTACTGTGCTAGAGTAAACCTCATAAAAAATCCGTGCATTGGTCAAATATGAGTTTCCGTTCTTAAATTGACTCTGCCCACTTCAGTCTGTCCCTTCTCATTATTCCTGTGGATGAATGTCTATGTTGGGTTAGGGCAGGGCTATAGCTCAACCTCTTGACATGAGGTTCTGACATGAAGACTGAGGAATTGGATAAAGCATGGTCAGGCATTTTAATTTTTTGCTTATTATAAGAAAGAAAGCCTTTCAGCACATTAATTAATGGCGTCTGCTGGAGTTTTCCCGTCAATCCCATTTCCCCACATTCCCATCAACTCCGCCTGGATTCGACCACCAACCATTTGCAGCAGGCGGTTGGTTAACCGACTAACCTGCATCCTTTTGGATGTGGTAGGAACATGCAGTCACAGGGAGAAGGTGGAAACTCCACATGGACAGTGCCAGAAGCTACCTTTGGTAAGAAGGTACAGAAGCCGAAGGCCAACACCTCCAGGTTCAAAAACAGTTTCTATCCAACAGTAATCAACCTCTTGAATCTCCTCCTGTTACACTGATCATGGACTATTCCAACTGAACAAAAACACTGTCTGCTCATCTACATGACACTTTTTTGCACCAGGATTACTATGAATATTCATCTTTCATGATGTATTATTGCCTTTTTTAATTCAATTGGGTTTACTATTATAACTTATTTTACAAATATCTTAATTTTTAAAAACTTTAAATTTCAAAATACAGCACAGTAACAAGTCATTTCGGCCTACAAGTCTGTGCTGCCCAATTTACACCCAATTAACCTACACCCCTGGTATATTTTGAATGGTGGGAGGAAACACGAGCCCCCGGGGAAACCCCACACAGATACAGGGAAAAAGTATAATCTTCTAACAAACAATGCAGGATTTGAACCCCGGTCCAGATCGCTGGCACTGTAAAGACCTTACATCAACTGTACTGCCCCTGCAGCAAGTAAGAATTTCAGTGCACGTATATATTGTAGGATTTGTATGACAATATATTGGTCATTGTCAAGTCAGGATTTACCGAGGTGTCTAGAGTGTGGTAGCAGAATACGTCAACTTGAAGGGGAAAGGGATCAGGTGAGCAGAGGAATTGAATCCTGAACTTCTTCTCTGAATCTGTGCAATAAGTTGATGTATATCCAGAGCCCTCTTGATGCATTGCATGTGGCAGAAACCTTGCAGGTTTCAAGGTTTGTTCAAGTTCATTGTCATATTCAGTCCAAACTTATTGGGGGGGGTTGTGGTTAATGGGGTGTAAATTGGGCAGAACGGACTTGTGGGCCAAAATGGCCTGTTACTGTGCTGTATGTCTAAATTTAAATTCAAAATTTAAATTTTGAATACAGTGAAAAAAAATTGTTTTGCAAACTGTCCAGCACATGGGCTCAGGGAAAATATGTCTGAATTTTTCGTACTTGCCCGTGACTGGGATAGAATCAAGACTTGCTCTCAGATCACTGCTCATCAGGTGGACTCACCTTTTACTCCTTTCACTTTGAATGAACTCTCTCATATATGCCAGTTTTAAAACATTAAACATTCAATCTAAAATAAAGAGATACTCTTAAGAATCAATTACAAAGTTTGAATTACTTTTGCTCCATGAACAAAACGTTCAAAGTGAATTTGTTTCCATGAATTTAATGACTAGATTGGTTCTGTGTAAAAGAGAAATTTATTCTTTTGTAGGGGAATGGTATGTAATGGATTAATTTAGTTTGCTCAAATCTGACAGGATTTGAAATATTTGGGATTCTGTTGTAATTGTTGTCAGTTGCCATATATGTAGGTTTGAAGAATTATGTCCATGTACAAATTATTACCTGTAATAAATAAATATGTATGCATATGACAGTTTCTAGAATATGCTAATTTCAAGGTAGCTCTTTCTTTGACAAATTTTTAATTTTCTCCCAGCTCACTGATTGTACATCATGGGAAAGTTTAATGATATATTTATTTATAAAAATACTAAGACTTCTACTTATGATCTATCAACATGGCTCTGAGACATACTCAGTTCTCCTGTTCAGAGAATTACATTAAACATTCCCAGCCCTCAGTGATGGACAGACACAGTCCATTCTGTACACACAATGATGGACACACAGTCCATTCCCCATACTCAGTGATGGTCACACATAGTCCATTCCCCACACTCAGTGATGGACACACAGCCCATTCCCCACATTCAATGATGGACACACAGAGCCCATTCCATACACATAGTGATCGACACACAGGCCATTCCGTACACACAATGATGGACACACATTCCATTCCCCACACACAGTGATGGACACACACACAGTCCATTCCCCACACACAGTGCTGGTCACACAGTCCATTTCTCACACTTGATGATGGACACACAGTCCATTCCCCACACACAATGATGGACACATAGTCCATTCTCCACACACAGTGATGGTCACACATAGTCCATTCCCCACACTCAGTGATGGACACACAGTGGTGGATACCCTATTCGTTACCAGGTCTGTGTTCTACACACTGTCTATTCCCAGCACTCTGTATTGAACACACAGTCCATCACCAGGTCAGTATTGTACACAAAGTTCATTTCTAACACTTAGTCTTATACACAATGTTCATCCCAGGTCGCAGTGTCATCTACAGAGTCTAATCTCAGGATTTAGTGGTGCATACCCACCTGTCAGGAGTGTGCACTTTTAAGAGTTCAAAGGTGTACTCACCTTCCATTCTCAGTCATCAACGGCCCTATAACAATGTGGATCATGTAATTGGTTGTAGGCTCCTGCAGTAAAGGCGCTGAAATGCTCGCAACTCTTGATGACTACATAAATTTTATTTCAACACCAGAAAGATTGCAAATAGAGAAGCAGTGTTCAGTGGAAAGCTTAACTGGATTTTCAATGACCCTACTTCTGCTAATTCATTGGTTTTCAAACTGCCTCCCTAAACTCGGTGCACTGTGATTAGTAAAGATTGGGAACCACTGCTCTAGACCCAATTGTCACTGAAATATTTTGCTGGAGAAAAATTGTCATTCCCTCATTTCCTTTGGAGTTCTGAAACCGTGCACATAATGAGTCAATGAGGTACGATTAAAACAGTGGTTTTCAAACTTTTCCTTCCCACTCGCATCCCACCTTAAGCAATTGCTTACTAATCGCAGAACACCCTATGGCTTAGGGAATACTTAAAGTGGAATATGAGTTTAGTGGGGAAGTTTGAAAACCACTGTGCTAAATAAATTCCTGTGCAGAACATGTTGACTCACACAGCTGACAATACTATTTGCCATTCAGAAATAGGTCATTTGGCCCAAAAGAGCCACGTTCATTTATTACTGTCACAAGCCTTCTCCTACTCCCCTTCATCCAATCCCACTTTCCACCATATTCTTCTCTACCATTCTCAGAATCAGAATCAGAATCAGGATTTATTGTCATGAACAAGTCATGAAATTCGGTGGTTTGATCCAGGTCCATAGTGGAAACATTCATATTATAACCACCTTACACAAAAAAGTAAAAATAATTTTGCACAAAAAGTAAGGCAGCGTCTTTGATTCATTGATCATTCAGGAATCTGATGGCAGTGGGGAAGAAGCTGCCCATGTGCTGCTGAGTGCTCGTCTTTAGGCTCCTGTACTCTTTCCCCAAGTAAAGAGGGCGTGGCCTGGGTGGTGGTGGGGGTCTTTGAGGTTAGAAGTCTTTACTTTAAGACACTGCCTCATGTTGATGTTCTCGTTGGAGTGAAATCTGGTGCCTGTGATGTGGCAGGCCAAGTTAACAACCCTCTGGTGTTTATTCTTGTTCTGAGATTTGGTGTCTCCAACCAGCTAGTATGCTCTCCACGGTACACCTGTAGAGGGTTTCGAGAGTCTTCACCCTTTGCTGATCTAACTTACTTTTAAGCTGATCCTTGCTATGATCTTCAGCAACCCCAATGACTGCTTTTCTGAATTTCTCACTAGATTTCGATGTTGTTGACCCTCACCACTGCCCTCACCCACAAATGGAAGTGCATTCCTCCTTTTGACTTACTAACCCCTTTAATAGTCTAGGTCACCTCTATAGAATCACCTCTCATCTTCCTAGTCTATTCTCTGACACATATTATCCTGTAGGTCAGAACTTCTGCTGGTCTGTTATAGGAGGCTAATAAGAAGACAAACATTACCAATAGAATAAACAAGTGATAAGTCAATTAGGGTTGTGAACCTGATGACAAAAAAAATTGAACCTTCTCAAAAAAGTGTTCCTTCAAATGGTTGTGGCCTGAATTGTTGATAATTCTCTCCCAAAGATGCTTCCCAATCCATTGAGTTCATCCAGATCCCAACATCTATGTCTCCCATGCGTTTCCAAAACAAAAATTCTGATGCTGGTCTGGTCTCACCTGCCAAAATTGCGCTGAGAGTCACATCTTCTGTCTTGGATGTAAGCAATGAGAAGGCAAATATTCCAACTGGACAGCATTATTATCGACCTGCAAATCACACTAACATTTTCCCTGTGCTTTCTCTCTCCCTCTCCCTCCTTTCCTCCAGCTCCCCATCCTTCTCCTATCAGCTACTGTTCTTAGTCCTCTACCCTCACCATTTTGTTTTTTCTATTCTGCCCTCCCACCTGCATCCACCTGTCAGCCTGTGACCCTCCCCTTTCCCCTCCCCCCCTCCTCCTCTCCTCACCTTTTTATTCAGACATCTACCTGGATTTTCTTATTTCTGACCAAAGACTCAGGCCTGAATTATTGGTTAATTTTTATTTCCTTTGGTTGCGGTGTGATTTCTCCCACCTATTTGTGTACTATGTCACAATATTACTTCTGCTCAAACAGGCATGAAGGTTACTCCAGAGTGTTTGCAGAGTACATCGAGTGCTGATAAAGCTCAGGGTTTTATTATTTTCTCTCTTCTAGTTTTACTCATTAACAGACTCAGTTGACGATAAACTCATATTCGATGCACTGTGTACCTCGGTACAGCAGACAGGATGAAGCAACACAATACTCCCGACTGGACAACACGTCTTTAGTGTTCCCCAACACACAAAACCTCGACAATTGAGTGGCATTCTTAATGAAGGAGGCTGACCTGGTGGGAGCATGAAAATCAAGAGGACACAAGTGTAAGGTGAGAGCAAGGAGGTTTAAAGTGGCTCTGAGGGGGAAGGTTTTTGGACACAGAGGGTGGATGAACTCGCACAGCAGGTGAACGGAGTGGACCCCACAAGCACTATATTTAATAGACATGCCGACAATCAAGGCATAGAAGGATATAAGCCTAATCTTGACAAGTGGGATGAGTAGATGCCAACAGTGAACACTGGCATAGTGAGTCAAAGGGCCCTGTTTTCGTGTTGTATGACTAGCATTCTAAATATTCAAAACCACACCTTCCTCTGGATTCATTCTATAAAGTGTTATAATGTTACAATACTTATGATAGAAGATGAACATTATCATGTAAATTCCATTCCTCTTTCATTATAAATACAACATATTTTTGCGATGCATATTAGGCTTGGGAATGAAATGACACAGGGTTGAAATCACACCAGTTTGCAGGGGAATCTCCCTTGCAGCTCTGATGTAAACGCGGCATCTGATGGTTTAATTGTGCCAACAGCCAACACTAGAGGCCCCAAACTTATTGTTTGTTTACCCTGACACTACTTAACCTTCAATTATCAGGGCTCCATTAGAGATTTTGTTTGCTGATGGATATAATAACTTCCAAGAGGCCTGGCGTGCAAACACAGGCCTATTGTCTGAATCTTAGAAAGCTGCAGATGCCATACTCTAGAGATTTTGCGAGGTTAATGATATCACAAGCTGTTCAAATAAATAAATGATGATGAGCCAGACCCTGATATAAATCTTAGCCTTAGCACTGATTTGCCTATTTCTGCCACCAGTTGCAAATGACTCTCTGCATCAGTACAGCCGGAGGGGGTGGCAAAGCCATTTTTATCATTTCATTTGCTTGCTATGCAGGCCCACTACTTGTTTTATCAAGGGACATCATTGGAGCAGTGGGAACAGGACTTAGAGGAATATCGTCTCTGATAATTCAACAGCACATTCTGGGAGAGAGGTTTCAGGGCGCAAGATAGTTTCTGGTGAAGGATTATCCAATCATCACCAATTATCCCACTTTGTGGTACATGAAATGCGATCAATTTGCTGTTGTTGCTGCCTCTGTCATCACGCAAAGTACTTTCTCATCTCTTGAGCTCCTGGGCTTCTGGAGAAGTAGTTTAGAAGAGAATGTATTTTTGAACTGATCTAATACAATGTAGGAATCTGTATCTTAAAGCATCAGGGCTGATGAGGAAGTAAAGCTGAGCCTGTTGCCTTCTGCTGGACAAAAGCACATGGGAGTGAAATACAGCTGGGGAAAGAGACAGGAGGATTAACTTGCATCTGGGGAGTGAGGACCAGCGCTCCTCCGTGGGGTCCGACTGCCCGGTTGTTACCCTGGCGGCTCCGTACCCAGGGTAGCGGAGACATAGTGCACCTCCTGCAGCTCACCCGTAACCCCGACAGTCCCATACCCGGGGGAGTGGGGAGTTGAGACACAGTGCTCCTCCAATGGATTCTACTGCCCACTCTTTACACTGATGGTCCCTTATCTGGGGGAGGAGAGACACAGCACTCCTCTGTGGGGACTTATTGCCCAGTTGTTACATCAACAGTTCCATACCTGGGGGAGTGGAGAGTGGGGACACAGCACTCCTCTGCAGGGTCCTACTGCCTGGTCATAACAGAGACAGCATTCTTACCTAGGCGAGTGGAGACATACCAGAGACTCCTCTTTGGAGTCCTACTGTGATTTCATTTTGCCAAGGGATCAGTATAGGTTTCAAACAGCTTGTAAAAGGGGCTAGTGGTGGTCTTATAACTGGCGAACCCACAGAGATCCCTGCCAAAACCATGAGGGCTGTGGGCTCTAGGTGAGCAGAGGTGCAGAACAGGGCACCAGAGTGGGAGAACACTCCCCAGCTCCAACACCCCCACTGAGATGGAGAAGGCCACAAGATGACCCTACAGGGTTAGAGGGCAGAGCAGTGGGACAAACAAGGGGCTTGGAGACTGAGGGACTCACACCATGTCGTGGGCTGCTAAAGACTGGCTTGTGGGAACCAGCTATTATGACCAGGATCCATGGTGGTGCCATGGGTGAGCAGGATTCCTGAAAGGCCTCAGGCACTGACAGCTTCCTGATCATCACAGGGGTTGGACACTGGGAGCTCGGATTCACCACTGGAATGGATAGGAGGGCATGGAGCTACAGAGGTTGCCGGGGAGCACGGAGGTGAATCCCTGGGCTCTCGGAGTCTCTGAAGGCCCTCTCACTTAATTCTCTTATTGGTGGGGGGTGCGAGGCTAATGGACACTTCTTTGTATCTGCTTACAGCAGGCAAAGCTAAATTTGGTGCATTCCTGGGGAACACATCTGGAAGGGAGTAGATTAGAACCTATTGCGAGTGAATGCATAGAGCTACTGAGTGGTGCATTGATTCTTGGAACAGTGACCTCTAGCTCACCAGCAACAGAACATCATCACTGGTAATGCCCTGTGACAGGATGGTCTACTTGCCTTGAGAACAGAATGGCAGGTCATCATTTACCCTAGCCCATGCTCATGCAGCCTGCAGAGGTGTCACATTGGTGTAGCAGTGAATGGTACTGTATCATAACTCGAGAGATGTGGGTTCAATTCCAATCTGTGTGGAGTTTGCATGTTCTCTCCATGACCTCCAGGATTTTCTCTGGCTTCTTCTCAAAGATGTGCTGGTAGGGTAATTGGTTGTTGTAAATTGCCCCTTATGTAAAGATCATGGCATAGAGAGGGAAGAAGCTACAGGAGAACAGGGAAGTAAGGAGAGGGGGAGTGGGATAGACGTATTGATCCCCTGGGGGCTGGCATTGAATTGATGGCATCCTACAGCAGCTTCAGAAGATGGCCCACCTCCATCTTCTCAAAGGAAATAAGTGTTGGCCTTGTCAATTATTTCTGTGTCCTATTAAGTAAATGTGGGAGTAAAGCACAGGGTGGGACAGCCTCTGGAGAGTGAGGAGATTCCCCCTTTTATGTTCTCAGATGCTCAGCGGCAGCTCCAGTTGAATACAAGATCCACAGTGACCCCAGATAAGTTGGTGGTGGTGGGGGCGGGGGGGGAACAACTCACTGAGTGCTGGAGGGACTCAACGGGTCAGGCAGCATCCATGGAAGGAGGTGGACGGTCGACAATTCGGGCCAGCCACCCTTCCTCAAGACTGGGAAAAAAGAGGACAGACACCCGAATGAATGGGTGGAGAGGGGGAGGGGGACACGGACTGGCAGGTGAATACAGGTAGGAGGGCGGACATAATATAAGAAGCCAGGAGGAAGAGGCAGAGGACTAAGGAGGTTACACAGTGATAGGAGAGGGGGTCCTCCAGCACTTGGTGCTTTGTTACAGTGCTCCAGCACCTACAGCCTTTCTTGATGGCCTCCACCTTGGCGGTAGGAGATTTGGTCACAGTATTGCTGAACTGTTGATGACAGTCTTTTGTTCTGCTTCTCTTTCTCTGGGCTCCCTCTTTTCGATGACCGGACTAACTGCTGTGGATTTACCACGTGAGCAGACTGGCCCTTTATTTACTGATGCATAAGAAGGGCAGGTGAGAGGCACCATTAGCGTAGCAGTTAGCACCATGCCATTGCTGTGCCAGCGACCTGGGTTCGAATCCGCCGGTGTGTGTACCTGCCTGTGTTTCCTCTGGCTTCCTCCCATGTTCCAAAACCATATGGGGTTAGGGAGTGTATTTGGGTAAATACATTTAAATGTAAATTTCAGCTGATATCTTGAGCAAAGAATGAGAATCTGGAAGAACTGAAGAGGTCAGGCAGCATTACTGGAGAGATAGTCAGTCATTTCTCTCTGTGGCTATTTCAGATGGATTTTTTCCCCTCTGGATGATGCCTGACCTGCTGAGTTCCTCCTGATTCTTAATATTTGCTCAAGATTCTTATAAACCTTGACTGAATCATTGCAAGGTTGATGTTTGCCATGAATGACCGATCTGGAGCCAGGATCTGTCAGCCAGGACTGAATGAGGAAGGAATGATATCTTCCTGCAGAAGAAGCCAGTGGAGATTCCGTTTCAGGGTAAATTCAAGACAGATCTCAATATATATATTTTTTCCAGTCTTAAGAGAATCAAGATATGGGGCTGGTGAAGCAAAGTGTTGCTGACGTGAAAGATCAGCCATGATCTCATTGAATGGCAGAGCAGACACAATAATAATGAAAAGAACATTTATTATGTTATGTGCTCCAACTTTTCAGTTTTTTAATTTACGAGAACAGATTTAACAAACCTTGCAGGCTTTGAAGTGTCCGCAAAACTGAGTTGGCTGGCTGAAGACATCGCACTCCTAAATCAGGCACATTTGAAGAGAAGCAAGGCAGTGTCCCTAAAGCTCAAGTGCCGAGACCATGTGACCAACAGGTTACGACTGAATACACAGTTTTGCTCAGGGGCCATTTTAAGGAGACAGCACAGGAGCAAACAGCTCTCTGAAGAAGAGACGCTATGCTGGATTGGCCCCATACGTGGTCATAGACAATCTGTCTGATTTTCTCCTGTCTGTCATAAAGGAATGAGAAGACCACTCCATGACCAAAAGAGTAGAGTCATTTTTGTTCGACTGACCCATAAAAAGGGTTAAACTTGCATTAAAAAATACTGCGCTTGGATGGCGACCAGAGTAAGAGTCACTTGAGTTTGGCTGACCCACGAAAAGGGTTCTGGAAGCTTTGGGAGCCCCCTACACAAAGAAAAGGAGAGTTTTGGTTTGCACGTCTAAAAAGGACATTTCACTGGAAGCACCATAACAAGAGTTTGGTGAGTAAATCAGCCTTCTGTCACCCCTGGTCTGTATCACCATTAATTTCATCAATTTCAAGCCGACGTGTCAATGTTGGGATTTTCTGAAACTAAACTTGGAAATGCCTTTCGAGAATTGGGTCTTGAGCTGTGAGTTGGGCCTTGAGCTCCAGTGGCTTAGGGGTATTCCACACACACCAGCATATTCGCACATAGTTGGGGGTTAAGCTAGAGAAGGGTAGATAACTTTAATAATGTTTAGGTAAGTGTAAATAAATTAGATAAAATGTTATATCATTGTTGATTAAAAAATAAAATATTACTTTAAACATAACACTGTCTAGGCTAATTTCTCTAGCTGCTGTCTGGGACGTAATAATTGTCATGCACATCATTACAATGTACAAAGGCACTGAAATTCTTACTTGCTACAGCCAAACATAGAACAAGACTGGCCTTTCAGTCCTCAATGTTGTGCTGACCTATGGTGTATCTTACAGGTAGGTAAGATATATCAACAATCGTATACGTTAAATTATCCCAGTAGGGATAAATATTAAGGATATATAGATAAATATACATTACAGTTAGTGCAAGAGAAGAATACAGGTGTTTCTGTGATCCCAGAGTAGTTTATGGGGAGGCTAATAAGGGAAGGTTCAAGAACAGCCAATACCAACTTCTATTTCTGTGGAAACGGGACATCCTGACATCCTGAGTGGACTCCCAATGAGACCAACTTGAATGTTGTCCAAATCTATGGGATCTGAGGAAGGCTTTTTTTTGCCCACCCAGAAGATTTTACAATCTGGAACACACTGCCTGTGAAGGCAGGTCCTCCCACAACACTCATGAAACACTGGATGAGCCCTGGAATAACCAAAACAGATTAGGCTCCAGATCAAGAGGTGGCAAATGAAATTAATTTAATATTTGATGGCCAGCATGGAGATCTGGGCCGAAGAGTCTGTTTCTGTGCTGCATGACTCCACAACTCTTGTCAGGAATTCTTGCCGCAAGTGGCTGGGAAGAAGATCTCTGGCTTCCACGACTGGGTTTAAGAAGTGTACCTGATTTCTAGTGGATGTGCATGCAGGTGGCCTTGATGTGGAAGTCATGAATGACACACCCGATTCTTATGGAGTACAATGGAGGAACTCTACTCCTTCTGACCCCAACCTGTAAACAAGGGCTTTCAAACCATTCAGAAATACTTCCCACTCTCAAAAAAATTCAATCATATATGAAAAAGCAAATTGCAAAATATAGCAATAAAATCTATACTTTATTAAATAAAATTAATTTATTTAATAAAACTAAATGCTCGTTATTAACATGACAACATCATGTCACTTAAATTATCAATGTCTTTAATATTACAATTTGGCCTGTCGGATGATAAAAATTGTGATTAATTGTGTGATTATATACAACAAATGATGGTTTAATTGCAATTTTAATCGCACTGTAAAACAATAATGGAATACCAATTTTGAAGAGTGCGAAAGGAGAACTAAGAGAGAGAAGGGGAAGGAGCGAAAGGAGAGGATCTGCAGAAGAAAGGGAGGGAGAGAGGGTGTAAAGTGGAGGGTTAAGAGAGAGTGGGGAAGGTTAGGGTGAGGGACTGGGAGAAAGAGAGGAATATAGCAGGAATGGAGGGAGACTGGGAGGAGCAAGGGCAGAGAAGGAGACTGGGATTAAAAGGGGAAGGAATGGAGTGGGGGGGATGTTGAAAGACGGTGAAAGAATGAGAATTATAGCAGTGTAAGAGGCTGTGAGAGTGGCGGGAGAGAGGAGAGAGGCGGTGTAGAGGAAAGAGAAAGGTGCATAGCGAAGGAATTGTAGAAAAAGAGAGGAATGGAGGAGAGGGACAAGGAGGGGAACGGAGCTGAAGCAAGAGGAGCGGAAGTGGAGAGAGATGGTAAAGAACATAGGAGAGGGCAGGGCAGGCGTGAAGCCATGAGCAAAGGCAGATGGAAGGAATAAAAGAGGGAAAGAGACAATTAGAGAGAAAGAAAATGGCAGTGAATTAAACTGTCCCAGCAATGAATCTCACTCCATTCCATTTCCCCTCCCTTGATACATACTTCTCCACTTCACTTCTCCACTCTCTTTGTTCATCTGTCTTCGCATTCTCTCACTTCCCATTTTTTCCCTCCCCTTTGATCTTTCTTTCCTTCTCTTTTGACTCTTCCCCACTTTCTCCCCTGTCACTTCTCCCTTTACGGAGGGTGGCATCTAGTGCAATGATGTTACAGCACCAACAATCAGGACTGGTGTTCAAATCCTGCATTATCTGTATGAATTCTCCCCGTATCAGCGTGGGCTTCCTGGGCGCACCGGTTTCCTCCCACCATTCAAAGAATGTACCAGGGGTTGTAGGTTAATTGGGTGTAATTGGGCACATGGCCTCATGGGCCAAAAGGGACTGTTACTGTGCTGTATGTCAAAATTTACTCAGCAGCTCAGGTTAAGATCTGCTCATGCTCCCACTCCTCAGGTCAGCGTGGCCCAGCGGTGTAGGGCCAACGGAGAGGGCATTGAGTGGGGCTGGCACTCTTTAGCCTCTGGGGCCAGGGAGGAGGTTTGGCCACAGAGTTGGTAGGAGAACAAACATCTGGGCAATGCACTGATTGAAAACTGTAAAGCTCATACAGAGTCAGAAGAGGAAGTGGTGGGCACCCCTAATGTTTGAGAGATTTGTTGGCACAGCACAGTGGCACAGCTGAATGCAACGCTGCCTTACAACGCCTTGGATCTGAGTTCAATTCTGACCTTTGCACATCTTTCCTGTGGCCATGGGACAGTGGGGATAGTGTGGGCTTTTGGTGAACTGACCTCTTGGTTGGAGAACCTGGGAAGGAATTGATGGCAATGTGGGAAGAGCAAAATCCAAGAAGATTCGATTTTCCTTTGTTATCTTGTACAACAAATTCCGAACAGTCTCTGCTTGCCCTGTAAAGACGCACAAAAAGCCACCTCCAGTTTGGTGATTCTATCACTAAGAGAAGGAGAAGAAAATAAGGGTCCCTTCAGAGACACCGAGTGGATCCTATCACCTCCTCCGATGCCACCACCCCCTGTGCCCGCATAATGTCCATACCCGCATTGCTTTCCGTCCTTTCCAGTGGTGAACCTAAGCTGCAGGCATCCAAGTCGCCTTCCTCTGCCCCTGGTTCCAGATCCCCGATACGATCAGAAAGCTGTCAGTGCCTGAGGCCCTTCATTGGCACCCTTACAGATCACTGTCTGGATCCCTGGTGTGAGTCCCTCGGCCTCCGAGCCCCTTGGTGGTCTCGCTGCCGGTCTCTCCTATAGCGTCCTTTCCCAGGTTTATTCTTCCCAGGGTGGTGGGTGTTCTCCTGCTCTGGTGCCCTGCTCCTCTGGAGGCCACACTCCTCATGGTCTGAGCTGCAGAGTATGGGTGTCACCATCTTTGCTTCAAACCTCTGTGGGTCTTCGATGTAAAATAACCGTCACTTGCCCCATTCCATTGCCCCAAGCTTTAAAACTGCATGAGACTGTTAGGTGAGATGGCAGATGGAAACTGAAATGGGATTGATTGATGGTGAGTCTGAATGAGTTGTTAATGGCTGGTGTGGACTCAGTGGGTTATAGGAAGTGAAACACGAACATCTATAGACATCGTGGTGGAAGGAAAAACAGAACGGTGGAGAAATTCAGCAGGTCAAACAGGGTCCTTTATATAGCGAAGGTAAAAATGACCTTTGCTATATAAAGGACTTGGTCTGACCTGCTGAGTTTCTCCAAAGTTTTGTTTTTACAGTGGGTCATAGGGCCTGTTTCTGTGCTGGATGATTATCAATGAGGAAGCGCAAGCGTCAACGCCAATATTAACCCATTATCTGTTGCCTCACTGATCACCAGTCCTTGCTATGAGTTTTGATTGCTGTGTTTCTTAATCTTGCAACAATGATCCCTCTTTAGCACCTTTCACACTTGCATCCGAGAAAATCGGCCATTCAGTGTCCCGGGATAGGAATGGTGGTTTGGCCTTTCTCACGAGAACCCTCCCATCTGGGACATTGAACGCTTTATTGCTTGCGAGGTCTATCCCCGGCATTTGGTCTGTTCTACCTTTAATAGGAAGTGCCTGCAATGCATTTCACACTTGCCTGATCTCAACGCCGATGTCTGCAGATGCTGGGGATTATACTAGGGGTTGAGGCTGGTAATCCCCAGCGTGAGATGACGTCATCTGATGCCGGTGTTCGGCAGATTTTTCTTTCACACTCGTCACTTTAAAGGCCGATTGGCATTTGGTTCCTGGGATCACTGGCAAGTGTGGAAGGGGCTTTTTAGAAGTAAGTAATTGGCTGTAAAATATTTTGGGAAACAAGGTATTTAACATTTCCAGTTAAAAAGAAAGTCTGCAGAATGCTCAGCATTCATAGGAAACAAAGGGTAACCAAATATGGCTTTGTCCTAGCTGATGAAGGGCCCAGGCCTGAAAGGTTGGCCACCCTTTACTTCCTGTGGAGGCTATCTGACCTGCTGAGTTTCTCCAGCACATTTGTGTATTGCAGAAAACCCTCTTCAAGAATTTTTGCAAAACGCCAGACAGTGCATCTCCGCATTTTCCAAATCACTGTGGTGTGTCAGCCAACATTCTTCACAAACTTTGTTCACGGATAATGCCAGAGGCCATGTCACCGCCGGGCCTGCACTGAAAGGAACTGGTCTATCATCAGAAGTATCCACTCAGTGACCAGCTTCACAGAGTGGCTATCAATCTTTTACTTTAATATCAAAGTTCAAATGTATTGACAAGGTGCACACATTACATGTGTTCTTCTTCTTTGGCTTGGCTTCGCGGACGAAGATTTATGGAGGGGGTAAAAAGTCCACGTCAGCTGCAGGCTCGTTTGTGGCTGACAAGTCCGATGCGGGACAGGCAGACACGGTTGCAGCGGTTGCAGGGGAAAATTGGTTGGTTGGGGTTGGGTGTTGGGTTTTTCCTCCTTTGCCTTTTGTTACATGTGTATAACCCTGAGATTTGATTTTCTGTCAGGCTTATCAATTTCTATTCCAGTAACCAAACTGCTAACAAACTGTATAACAGAGGATGTAAACATGAATATACAGTAATAAATAATGAGCATATGAATCTTTAAATGTCTTTAAGTATATCTTGATGTTAAGACAATTACACCAGCTGAATTTCCAAACCCTGCTCAGAGGGAGGTGGCCTTGTTGGCTTTCACTGCTGAGGGATTGGTGTTTAGGGAAGTGTCCACTTGTACCCACATCACCTCCCTCAGCACCATTCGGGGCCCTAAACAGTCCTTCCAAGTGAAGCAATGTTTCACGTGAATCGTGAATCTGCAGGTCTTATCTACGGCATCCAGTGCTCCCGCTGTGGTCTCCTCTACATCGGAGAGACAGGGCGCAGACTGGGAGATCGCTTTTTGGAGCACCTTGGCTCTGCCTGCCGCAATAGCGTGGATCTCCCAGTGGCCACTTATTTCAGTTCCCCATCACATTCACTTACTGACATGTCTGCCAATGGACTGCCAGACTGGTAAATTGGAGGAACAACACCTCATCTTCTGACTGGGCACCCTCCAACCAGATGAGATTAATATTGACTTCTTTGGCTTTCATTAAACCCCCATCCCACCCCCTTCTTCCCCTGTTGTCTCTCCATTCCCTGTCTCCTTTCACACAGACATGATAAATTCCCACCTAGTCCCTTACCACATCCAATTAACACCTTTTGTTGGTCTGGATCTCCCCCATTGTTTGAATTCTAAGACTTTCTGATATAACCTGCTTCTGCAGTTCATCATTCTTTGAAAGTGGATTCTCATGTAGATAGGGTAGTGAAGAAGGCTTTTGGTATGCTGGCCTTTATAAATCAAAGCATAGAATATAGAGGCTGGGAGGTGATGTTGAGACTGTTCAAGGCATTGGTGCGACCAAGTTTGGAATATTGTGTGCAGTTCTGGTCACCAAATTATAGGAAGGATATTATTAAGGTAGAGGGGGTGCAGAGATTTACTAAAATGTTGCCTGGATTACAGGATCTAGAATATGGAGAAAGATTGAGTAGACTAGGTCTTTATTCATTGGAGTGTAGAAGGTGGAGGGGGGATTTGATAGAAGTATTTAAAATTATGAGGGGGATTGATAAAGTGGATGTGTGAGAGATAATGGAATATGGGAAGTCAAGCAAGTGCTAAATAGGAATGAATTAGGATGGGGTGAAGGGATAATGGAATATGGGAAGTCAAGCAAGTGCTAAATAGGAATGAATTATGATGGGTTGAATAAGGGTGGAGTAAGAATGGAATGTGAGGAAGGGTTAAGCAAGTATAATAGAATAGGGGTCTAATAGCAAGTAGATAGATTTAGCAAGTCCTGGGGGTTGAGATTTCTGAATAAAAACAAAGACATGACACTTCCTGGTAAACAAGTTTACAGAAAGGCACATAAACTGCACGTAGGCAGAATTACCTAATGCTAAACCAATCCAGGAGGCAGAAGAATGTTAAGGGATTCTGTACTGAAATAGAATGTATAAAAAGTTGGGTAAGCCCCAGTACGTGTGTGTATTCTCAGGCCCAAAACATCGGCAGTATATCTTTGGTTCCTATAGTTGCTGGAATGACTGGCTGAGTTCTTCCAATATTAGAGTGCATTTGATACATCAGACACGTTAATTTTTTAAAATCTAACAAACAACATGGTAGAAATCCCATCCAGCCTGTGGTGATATGTAATTACACCACTAGGTCACCAGGGGTCATCCCGGTGACCTTGTATATAAAGGAGTCCAGAGCTACTGTAGCCTTCTGGGTTCATCTTGCAGAGAGACAAGACCTCTTAGCGTACATATTAGTTTATTAAAGCTGACTTATACTCGCACTGCTGGTGTGGTTATTGTCGCTGCACAGCCCATACTGCCCAATTACATCTGATAAACCTAACAAACCCTATACATCTTTGGATCATGGGAGGGAACTGGAGCACCCAGAGGAAACCCATGTAGGACACAGGGATAAGGTTAAAAACTCCTCACAGACAGCTGCGAATTCAATCCCGGGTCACTTGTTCTGTATTAGCATTGCACTAACCACTCTGCTAACTGTGCCGGCCTGAATATGAAGGGGATGGAGGGACACAGCCACAGAGTTTGAGGAAAGTTTGAACGTTGTGTTCGCGAGCTGAAGTGATGTCCTGTTCTATGTTCTTAATTGTACTGGGTGTTGTGAGAACACATCTGCAATACTGTGTACAGTTATGGTGACCTTATTTTAGCAAAGATAGAGTTACTTTGGAAGTAGTTGAAAGGAATGACAAGCCTAAACCTAACTCTAACAATCTGTTGGGATGAGAGAATTGGCCTGTCATGAGAGATTAAACAGTTCAAGTTTTTATTCTCTTTTTGAGTTTAGACGAATGATGGGTGATCTCATTGAAGCATATAAGATCCTGACATCGTAGACGTGAGATGTTTTCCAAGTGGGAGTCTCTTGAGTAAAAGATGGTAAAAGATAAGGGACTGGTCATTTAAAATTGAAGTGCATAAAAATTTCATGCAAAGGGTCGTGAATTCTGGGAATTCTCTAGCCCAGACAGTCATGTTCACTTTGAATGGCGGGTTGGGCCCAGTGGCCTAATCCTGCTCATATTTGCATTTGCTCCTGCCGTTGGATCCTGGAAGTGTCCACTGACATCTCTCCTCCATTATGCCATTTTCTGAAGCTAACCTGCTCGCTGTGGTTTGTGGTGGCTGTGAATAATTGAGAGGAAGGCGTTGTGTTCAAGTTATTCACATTTCTGGGCAATGCCAAATTGGGAGCCGTTGCATAACATGAATATTAATGACCTCAAATCCCAAAGGAGACTGAGGAGAAAATAGTAAGTGGGAAACACCCGCCTTTCAATAGCTCACTGTACTGACTTGCAGGCTGCAGAAAGAGGGGAAACGGTAAGGCTTACAATGTAGAAAGTAACAAAGGTGAGGACTGCAAAGGCTGATTTACTGGTGGAACAAAGGAAGAAGATAGCCCTCAGTCCCACCTATTAACCAGAGTGAGAGCAGGATGGTGCAATGAGTCTCGATTTCAGTGAAGGGCGGAGAGTGAGAGAAGTGTAGTGGCAGCATTTGGATTTATTTATTCTGCATATTTGTATCACATATTATTCAAGCATAATTGGCTTCATATTGTGCAATGTGGTTAGGATATGTAATACTCACAGGAGCCCATTTTGCTAAATCTTTCCCTTTGGGTATTACAAAGCTAAAATTTAACCTTTTTCATTTTCTAACTATGTGTTTGAGTTGTTAAAAAAACAGTGACAGGTTAAATATTAAATTAACAAGGAAAAGTAAGATATTCTGCACGGCAAAAAAAAATAAAGCCTATTATGGGAGCAGGAAACTCAAGGCATCTATTTTTAGTTTTCCATCGTTCCATCGTCAAAATATAAAAGGAATTCATGGGGGCTTTCTTTATTTAAGATGCTGCATTAGTCCTTACAGCAGTTAGTTTTGATATTTCAAAGCTGCTAGCTCAATAAATGACTGGAACTGCCACATCTCTGTTCTCACCAGAAGAAATCAATGCTAATCCTATTACAAGGAGTTATCACCCAACCCAGAAACGCTTGCTAAAAAAACTGAGATGTCAAAGTAGGAAGGGGAAAGGAGTCAGCCTTCATTCACCTTCAAACGAGCTCTGATAATTTGCTTCTTTGGTGAGAGACAGCCTGACGTATTCACATAATGCTCAGATCAGACCCTGCTGCTGTAAGCAAGATGTACTTCGTACAATCATTTCACTTGCGTCTTTTACTTCACAGAAACTCGATGGTCTAAAGTTTCCATCACATGCACACACACACACACACACTCACACACACACATACACACACACACACACACACACACACACACACACACACACACAAACACACACACATGCACACACACACACATAGACTCATACACACTCTCTCACACACACACACACATAGACTCATACACACTCTCTCTCTCTCTCACACACACACACACACACACACACACACAGACACTCACGTACACAGACACACACATTCTCTCTCACACACAGACACTCACATACACAGACACACACACAATCACAATCACACACACACAGACACATACATATGCACACACACACAGACACACAAACACACACATTCTCACACACACTTCCTCATACACACACTCACACACACACAGTCACACACACACACACACACACACACACACACACACACACACACATACTTACACACACACTCTCTCTCTCACATACAGACACTCACATACACACACAGACACACAAATGCACACACACATACAGTTTTGAAGCTTGTTTTTATATTTATACATGTAGATGGCAGATTTGTGGAGCATTGGGAGAAAGATTAGGGGTCTTTCCCAGACTCTGGAGATGAGGGTGGGGGAAGAGAGGGGAGGTAGTTGAAACAAAGATTGGATTTGTTCACTCTTCATGATTCCTGACATCGTGGAGCTCTTAATAATGAGTGGCACAGTGGTACGGAGAGCAGAGACACTGCCTTGCAGCGCTGGAGACCCCATTTTGATCATGGCCTCAGCTGTCTTCTGGTGGAGATGGTACATTCTCCCAGTCAGTCCGTGGGATTCCTCCCCCCTCCCCCACTGGATGCTCCAGTCTTCGCCCACATCCCAATGATGTCTTGGTTGGTCCCCACAATGCACCCCACCCCCCCCCCCCCCCCACTCTCCACAGTGTGTAGACGATCAACAGAATCTTGGGTGCAGGGAGATGATGTAAATGTGGGAGGAATAAAAAATAGGATAAGTGCAAATGGGTGGTTAATGGTGAGCACAGACTTGATGGGCAGAATGGCCTCTTTCAGTGCTGCATTTCTGTATGATCTCACCATTTTGTCCACTGAAATGAATTATTGACCTAATTCGGTTCTGACTACCCAACAAATGCCCACGGAAGATCCTGATTTAAAAAAAAAACACAGTATATCATAGACCCTTTGGCCCACAATGCTGTGCTGACCAATGTAAACCTACTCTACCAACAATCTAACATGGTCTCTCTGTCTTTCCTGCGTCCTATCTAAGAGTCTTTTAAATGGCCGAATGAACTAATCTCCACCACCACCCATGGGAGAAAATTGAAAATTTCAAACAAGGTCGTGCCAGGACAGTTGGTTGGTGTGATGGAGAGTTAGTGCAATGGAGCAATTTAGGGAAGGGACATCACACAAATTACATATCAACTATGGGATTACCCCTTTAGAAGACACAGATGTGGCTTCACAAACCTGACCTGGAGTATTTCAAACCAGAATACAGATGGGTAGAAATTCATTAACATTCATAGAGGTGTAGAAAATCGTGAGAGGAATCGATCTGGTGAATGCAGCAAGTCTTTTGCCCAGAGGAGGGGAATTGGTAACCAGAAGACATAGGTTTAAAGTGAGTGAGGGAGAGATTTGGCAGGAACCTGAGCTGGTACTACTTATTATCTTTTTTCCAGGAGGCACCAAATTTAATGCATACTGTAGTTTGTGTATCTTATGTACTTGTCTGCCTGCAGCAAGGAAGAATTTTGGAGCATCAGTACATTGTGCCGAAGCAGTGACAATAAACTCTTGTCTCATCTCATCGCCACATCACGATTTATAGCATTCGCGTCCTGTTTGACTTGCAGGACTTTACAACCAAAATGCTCGATCACACAAACCACATTTCCATCCCATTTCTCCATTCGCAGCACCTACTTGCTGATAAACCTACTGCTGGGTCTTTGCTTCTTCCTCATTTGGTAAGTCTGGTGTCGCCATGGATGTCAAGAATGGAACGAAACTCATCCTTGACTTAATGTCCCTTACTCCCATCACCCCTACACTCGCTGATCTGGTCTGAGTCCTTTGCACATTTCTACATTCAATGTGCTATTTTAATTTCAGTGGTAGCTTTCTTGGTTTGTACTTGAGCCAGCAGCTTTGGGATCCTGTGGAAAATCCCAACTGCGGTCCAACACAGCCCAGGGATGGACTCTGGTCAGCATCACTTGACGCAAGTATCACTTCGTTCCACTCAAGGGAGAAAGAAAAAGCAGAAAAGCAAATCAGAAATGCTCCTTTGGATATTCATAGTAATCCCATGAAGCAGCAGAGTGTTGGAAGAAAGAGGGAGGCACGGTTGGCGTAGAGGTTAGTGCAACAACGTTGCAGCACCAACGATCGGGACCGGAGTTCGAATCCCCCGCTGTCTGTAAGGAGTTAGTTTGTTCTCTTTGTGTCTGCATGGATTTTCCACGGGAACTCTGGTTTCCTCCCACTGTTCAGTTGGGCGGCACAGGCTCGTGGGCCGTAATGACTTGTTTCATTAAATTAAAAATGTAAAATGGATTTTTTGGATTCTTTTCACTGCCTGGCGGCAAAGAAACCAGTTCAGCCCTCAATCATTCATTGACACCCAGTTCCGGTATATTGTTTCATTGGTTTTCTCCGCAGAGCACCATAAAATGGGAGGCCACCACTTGTTCGAGAGGGAGAAGCAGAGGAGACGACCCATTGGGACGGTGACCACAGCGGCAGACTTAATGAGTGGTTCTGTGGCTTAAGAACACACAGGTAGCGGGCTGTTGGTGACTCCAGTGAGAAATCTTCACAGGCTCTGGGATGCTGGTGTCTGCAATCAAAGGACTCAGACTGGACTGCTGATTGCTGGAGACTGGATGAAAGGGTACCAGGTATCGGAACCAGGATGTGAGAGAGAGCCGAGGGTGCTGAGGGCTTCCTGATTGTGTCGGAGGTTTGGATCTGAAAAACATGTTGCTGAGGATTTGGGCTGAGGTCTATGTTGGCTGCAAAAACTGCAGGAACACTGGAGGTGAATCCATGGAGACTAAGTGGCGGGGTGGGGTGCAGTGGGGGGGGGGACTCTTTTCTCCTTCTCTATCCATAAAGGGCACCAGGCAATTTTTGCTGGTGGTGATTCTTTGGCTGCCTTACGGTAGACTAAAGTAAATTTTGTGTAATATTACATCTGTTTTATTCCATGACAATGAAGCTATCTTGAATCCCGGACTGTTCAGCAGCAGGGGGATGTGTTATGTCACCCATTGACTTGAACATGATCCTCCCGCATAAACACCCTTCATTCATTCCTTTCCCTTCCCTGCCACTTATAACACATTCATTTACTTCCATTCCAGGTCTGCTGAGGGTCCTTGACCCGAATCATCAGCTCTCTTCCTCTTTCCATGGATGCTGCCTGCCCCGATGAGCATTGCCAGCGTTCTCTGAGCTCGTTTCTGCCCCTGAATCTGATGGACAAGGGTGGTGGAGTTGATCCTCAGTGTTGGAAGTGAGTAGGGATGAAGACCTTAACAGTAGATCTGTTTTTAAGGGGAAGCTAGGTGTACTTGATGGGAAAAGGTTTCTTTATCTTTGGGTTTGATGAAGTAAAATGGGAGGAATTTAGGACAGCACACTCTGGTAATGATTTTTTTGGGCCAAATGACCAGTTTTTATGTTTTTTAAAATAATTTTAACGATACAGCATGGCCATGAAACACGTACTGCCCAATTACACCCAATTAACCAACCAACCCCGTCCGTTTTTGGAGGGTGGGAGGAATCTGGAGCACATGGAGAAAACCTATGCAGGCCATGGGGATAATGTACAAATGACACACAGACAGCACTGGATTGCTGGTGCTATTGTAGCATTGCTCTAACTGTGGTCGAACCAGTGGATAGCTGGTAGTACTGTCTATCATGCACACCCAGTGAATCTGTGACTCCTTACACCAGAATCCCCATAGTGGTTACACCCAGACCCCACCCTCAGTATCTGCCATGGAATTGGGCCAGCAACGTGAGATTAAAGCCTAATAATCACAATTTCTAGTCTAGCATGAGTTATTGATAATGCATCACTAACCATGCCATTTATTTGGTTATTTAAGCTTTCCATGATGAAGAAATTAGGGAAAACATGGGGGATGAGAGTTAATGGTGAGCACATTACTGAACATCATAGGGACTAGCCACATTCAGGCTGAAGGCAGTTACTCAGATTCACTCAGATCTGGCTTGGGCAAAAAGCAAATTGACTGAATCATTCCTGAATCTGGACTGCTGGCATTTCACAGATAATACAAGAATGCAAGGTAAGGGGCTAACGTGTGAAGCAGGAATTTGCCCGTGAACTTGTGAGTGTGAGGAGTAGCATGGTGCACCAGGAATAGTTAAACACGTCGAGACAGATGAGGAGAAGAGGATGGTATAAGGAGAACTTGGATCTGAAAAGAATAAGATAGCGCAGACTACAGGTGAATGTCTAGGGTGTGGGAGGTGTGGAGCACAGTCGGATGTGTTGGGTGTGAAGAGTGTGGAGCACAGTCAGGCGTGTAGGGTGTGGACAGTGTGGAGCACAGTGGGACATGTAGAGTGTGGAGCACAGTGGGAAGTATAAGGTGTGGACAGTGTGGACCACAGTGGGACATGTAGGGTGTGGATGGTGTGAAGCGCAGGTGGATGTGTAGAGTGTGCGCAGTGTGGAGTACAATTGGATGTGTAGGGTGTGAAGAATGTGGAGCACAGTCGGACCTGTAGTTTGTGGGTGGTGTAGAGACAACGAGATAGACAACAGACTCGCCAAGGCAAATAGCGCCTTTGGAAGACTACACAAAAGAGTCTGGAAAAACAACCAACTGAAAAACCTCACAAAGATAAGCGTATTCAGAGCCGTTGTCATACCCACACTCCTGTTCGGCTCCGAATCATGGGTCCTCTTCCGGCATCACCTACGGCTCCTAGAACACTTCCACCAGCGTTGTCTCCGCTCCATCCTCAACATTCATTGGAGCGCCTTCATCCCTAACGTCGAAATACTCGAGATGGCAGAGGTCGACAGCATCGAGTCCACGCTGCTGAAGATCCAGCTGCGCTGGGTGGGTCACGTCTCTAGAATGGAGGACCATCGCCTTCCCAAGATCGTGCTATATGGCGAGCTCTCAACTGGCCATCGTGACAGAGGTGCACCAAAGAAGAGGTACAAGGACTGCCTAAAGAAATCTCTTGGTGCCTGCCACATTGACCACCGCCAGTGGGCTGATATCGCCTCAAACCATGCATCTTGACGCCCCACAGTTCGGCGGGCAGCAACCTCCTTTGAAGAAGACCGCAGAGCCCACCTCACTGACAAAAGACAAAGGAGGAAAAACCCAACACCCAACCCCAACCAACCAATATTCCCCTGCAAACGCTGCAACCCTGTCTGCCTGTCCTGCATCGGACTTGTCAGCCACAAACGAGCCTGCAGCTGACGTGGACATTTACCCCTTCCATAAATCTTCGTCCGTGAAGCCAAGCCAAAGAGAGCACAATTGGACTGGTAGGGTGTGGACAGTGTGGAGCAGACTGGGAAATGTAGGATGTGGACAGGGTGGAGCACAGTCAGACTTGTAGGGTGTGGAGAGTGTGGAGCACAGTTGGACGTGTAGGGTGTGGAGTATAGTGGGATGTGTATGTGTGGATTGTGTGGAGTACAATTGGACGTGTAGGGTGTGGACAGTGTGGAACACAGTCGGATGTGTAGGGTGTGGAGTACAGTGGGATGTGTATGTATGGATTTTGTGGAGTACAGTCAGATGTGTAGGGTGTGGACAGTGTGGAACACAGTGGGAGTGTTGTGTTTGGAGAGTGTGAAGTACAGTCGGACGTGTAGGTTTAGAGCGGTATTGAGCACAGTCAGATGTGTAGGGTGTGGAGAGTATGGAGAACAGAAGGGCATATAGGGTGTGGACCACAGTGGGACGTGTAGCGTGTGGATGGTGTGGAGCACAGGGGGAAATGTAGGATGTGGACAGTGAGTAGCACGATGGGACGTATATGGTGTGGACAGTGTGGAGTACAGAGGGACGTGTAGGCTGTGGACAGTGTGGACTACAATGGGATGTGTAAATGTGGACAGTGTGGAGTATAGTAGGATGTGAAGAGTGTGCACAGTGTGGAGCACAGTGGGACATGTTGGGTGTGGAGCACAGTGGGACATATAGGGTGTGGAGAGTGTGAAGCACAGGTGGATGTGTAGAGTGTGCGCGGTGTGGAGTACAATCGGATGTGTAGGGTGTGAAGAATGTGGAGCACAGTCGGACGTGTAGGGTGTGAACAGTGTGGAGGAGAGTGGGAAATATAGGGTGTGGACAGGGTGGAGCAGTGGGACGTGTAGGGTGTGAAGAGTGTGGAGCACAGTTGGTTGTGTAGAGTGTGGAGTACAATTAGATGTGTATGTGTGGACGGTGTTAAGTACAGTCAGACAGTCAGATGTGTTGGGTGTGGACAGTGCAGGGCACAGTGGGACAGCTGGGGTGTGGACAATGTGAAGTACAGTCGGACGTGTAGGGTGTGGGTGGTGTGGAGCACAGAAAGGTATGTAGGATGTGGAGAGTGTGGAACACAGTGGGACAAGTAGGGGTGGATTACAGTGAGATGTGTAGGGTGTGGATAGTGTGGAGCATTGTGGGACAGGTAGGGAGTGGACAGAGTGAAGTACAGTCAGACATGAAGGGTGTGGGTGGTGTGGAGCACAGTATGACATGTAAGGTGTGGAGTACAGTCATACGTATAGGACATGGACAGTGTGGTACACAGTCAGACATGTAGGGTGTGGACAATGAGAAGCACAGTGGGACTTATATGGTGTGGACAGTGTGAAGCACAGGTGGGGATGTGTAAAGAGTGCACGGTGTGGAGTACAATCGGACGTGTAGGGTGTGAAGAATGTGGAGCACAGTCAGACCTGTAGTTTGTGGGTGGTGTAGAGCACAGTTGGACTTGTAGGGTGTGGACAGTGTGGAGCAGAGTGGGAAATGTAGGGTGTGGACAGGGTGGAGCACAGTCAGACGTGTAGAGTGTGGAGCACAGTGGGATGCGAAGCGTGTGGACAGTGTGGAGCACAGTCGGACATGTAGGGTATGGACGATGTGGAGCCCAGTGGGATGTGTAGGGTGTGGAGAGTGTGGAGTATAGTGGAATTTCTAATTGTGGACGGTGTGGAGTACAATCGGACGTGTAGGGTGTGAAGAATGTGGAGCACAGTCGGACTTGTAATTTGTGGGTGGTGTAGAGCACAGTTGGACTTGTAGGGTGTGGACAGGGTGGAGCACAGTCAGATGTGTAGGGTGTGGAGAGTGTGGAGCAAAGTGGGATGCGAAGCGTGTGGACAGTGTGGAGCACAGTCGGACATGTAGGGTATGGACGATGTGGAGCCCAGTGGGATGTGTAGGGTGTGGAGAGTGAGGAGTATAGTGGAATTTCTAATTGTGGACGGTGTGGAGTACAGTGGGACGTGTAGGATGAGGACAATGTGGAGTACACTGGGACATATAGGGTGTGGACAGTGTGGAGCAGAGTGGGACGTGTCGTGTGTGGACAATGTGGAGCACAGTGGGATGTGTAGGATGTGGATGGTGTGAATCACAGAGGGATGTGTAGCCTGTGGACAGTGTGGTGCACAGTGGGATGTGTGGGGTGTGGAGTACAGTGGGATGTCTATGTGTGGATGGCGTGCAGTTCAGTCGGACTTGTAGGGTATGGGCGGTGTGGAGCAAACTTGGACATTTAGGGTGTGCATGGTGTGGAGCACAGTGGGACGTGTAGGATGTTATGAGTGTGGAGTACAGTTGGAAGTGTAGTGTATGGGCGGTGTGGAGCACAGTCATTCTTGTATGGCCTGGACAGTGTGAAGCAGAGTGGGCGTGGAGGGTGTGGAAACTGTGGAGCATAGTGGGACATGTAGGATGTGGACAGTGTGGAACACAGTGGGATGCGTAGAGTGTGGAGTAAAGTAGGATGTGTATGTGTGAATGGTGTGGAGTACAGTCAGACGTGTATGGTGTAGAGCACAGTGGGACGTGTAGGGTGTGGACAGTGTGCAGCACAGTTGGGATGTGTGGGGTGTGGGCGGTGTGGAGCACAGTCGGACGTGTAGTGTGTGTGGAGAGTGTGGAGTACAGTTGGACGTTTAGGGTGTGGGTGGAGTGGAATAGGGGAATAAAGTGGGACGAGTAGGGTGTGGATGTTGTGGAGCACAGTGGGATGTATAGGGGATGGAGAGTGTGGAGCAGAGTAGGACATGAAGGGTGTGGACAGTGTGGAGCACAGTCGGATGTGTAGGGTGTGAATGATGTGGAGCCCAGTGGGATATGTAGGGCCTGGAGAGTGTGGAGTATAGTAGGATGTGTAATTGTGAATGGTGTGGAGCAGAGTAGGATGTGTCGTGTGTGGACAGTGTGGAGTACTTTGGGAGATGTAGGGTGTCAGCAGTGTGGAGCATATTGGGACGTGTAGGGTGTGGACAGTGTGGAGCACAATGGGACATGTAGGATGTGGCTGTTGTGGAGCATAGTGGGACATGTAGGTTGAGGACAATATGAAGCAAAGTAGGGTGTAGGCAGTGTGGAGTACAGTCAGACTTGTAGGGAGTGGACAGTGCAGAGCACAATGGGACGTGTAGGGTGTGGGCGGTGTGAAGCACAGTCAGGATGTGTAGGGTGTGGATGGTGTGGAGCACAGTGGAACATGAAGGGTGTGGACAGTGTGGAGCACGGTTGGACGTGTAGGGTGTGAATGATGTGGAGCCCAGTGGGATGTATAGGGCCTGGAGAGTCTGGAGTATAGTGGGATTTGTAATTGTGGACGGTGTGGCAAACAGTGGGATGTGTAAGTGTGGACGGTGTGGAGTACAGTGGGACGTGTAGGGTGTGGACAGTGTGGAGCAGAGTTGGATGTGTAGCGTGTGCGTGGTGTGGAGCACAGTTGGATGTATAGGGTGTGAAGAGTGTGGAGTACAATCAGACGTGTAGCGTGTAGGCAGAGTGGAGTACAGTCGGACTTGTAGGGAGTGGACAGTGCAGACCACAGCGGGACGTGTAGGGTGTGGGAGGTGTGGAGCACAGTTGGGACGTGTAGTGTGTGGGCGGTGTTGAGCACAGTTAGGATGTGTAGGGTGTGGACGGTGTGCAGCACAGTCGGACGTGTATGGTTTGGATTGTGTGGAGCACAGTGGGACGTGTAGGTTGAGGACAATGTGAAGCAAAGTGAGAGATGTAGGGTGTGGAGCTCAGTCGGATGAGTAGGGTGTGGACAATGTGGAGCACAGTGGGATGTGTAGGATGTGGAGTACAGTGAGGTGTGTATGTGTGGATGGTGTGGAGTACAGTGGGATTTGTAGGTTGTGGACAATGTAGAGTACAGTGGGATATGTAGGATGTGGATGGTGTGGAGCACATTGGGATGTGTAATGTGTGGAAAGTGTGGAGTACAATTGGAAGTGAGAGTGTGTGGGGGGGGTGTGGGTGGTGTGGAGGACATTGGGACGTGCAGGGTGTTGACAGTGTGGAATACAGTGGGATGTGTATGTGTGGACAGTGTGGAGTTGAGTCGGACATGTATGATGTAGTGCACAGTAGGACGTGTAGAGTGTGGATGGTGTGCAGCACAGTTGGGATGTGTAGGGTGTGGGTGGTGTGGAGCACAGTTGGACTTGGAGTGTGTGTGGAGTGTATGGAGTACAGTTGGACGTTTAGGTGTGGGTGGAGTGGAAGAGGGGAATAAAGTAGGACGAGTAGGGTGTGGATTTTGTGGAGCACAGTGGGATGTGTAAGGCCTGGAGAGTGTGGAGTATAGTGGGATGTGTAAGTGTGGACAGTGTGAAGTACAGTGGGATGTATAGGGTGTGAAGAGTGTGGAGCACAGTTAGATGTGTAGGGTGTAGGCAGTGTGGAGTACAGTCAGATTTGTAAGGAATGGACAGGGAAGAGCACAGTGGGATGTGCAGGGTGTGGGAGGCGTGGAGCACAGTCGGGACGTGTAGAGTGTGGACAGTGTGCAGCACAGTGGGACGTATAGGGTATAGAGAGTGTGGCGCACAGTGGGACATGAAAGGTGTGGACAATGTGAAGCAAAGTGGGAGATGTAGGGTGTGGACAGTGTGGAGCACAGTCGGATGTATAGGGTGTGAAGTGTGTGGAGCACAGTCAGACGTGTAGCGTGAAGGCAGTGTGGAGTACAGTTGGACTTGTAGGGAGTGGACAGTGCAGAGCACAGTGGGACGTGCAGGGTGTGGGTGTTGTTGATCACAGTTAGGATGTGTAGGGTGTGGACGGTGTGGAGCACAGTCGGACGTGTATGGTTTGGACTGTGTGGAGCACAGTGGGACGTGTAGGTTGAGGACAATGTGAAGCAAAGTGAGAGATGTAGAGTGTGGACAGTGTGGAGCACAGTGGAACATTTAGGGTGTGGATAATGTGGAGCACAGTGGCATGTGTAGGGTGTGGAGAGTGTGGAGTTCAGTCGGACAAGTAGGGTATGGACAGTGTGGAGCACAGGTGTATGTGTAGAGTGTGCCCGATGTTGAGCACAGTCATACGTTTACATGAAGGGTGTTGACAGTTTTGAGCACAGTCGGACATGAAGCTTGTGGACTGTTTGTAGTACATTTGGACATGTAGGGTGTGGACGGACAATGTGGATCATATTCGGAAGTGTAGGGTGTGGCAAGTGTGGAGCACAGTGGGACTTGTAGGATGTGGAGTACAGTGAGGTGTGTATGTGTGGATGGCGTGGATTACAGTGGGACTTGAGGGTTGTGGACAATGTGGAATTCAGTGGGACATGTAGGATGTGGGTGGTGTGGAGCACAGTGGGATGTGTAATGTGTGAAAAGTGTGGAGAAAAGTTGGAAGTGAGGGTGTGTGGGCAGTGTGGAGAAGAGTTAGGGTGTTGATGGTGTGGAATACAATGCGATGTGTATGTGTGGACAGTGTGGAATACAGTGGGATGTGTATGTGTGGACGGTGTGGAGTACAATGAGATATCTAGAGTGTGGATGGTGTGGAGCACAGTGTGACGTGTAGTGTGTGGACAATGTGGAGAACAGGTGGATGTTTAGCGTATGCGTGGTGTGCAACCGTGTCTGCCTGTCCCGCATCGGACTTGTCAGCCACAAACGAGCCTGCAGCTGACGTGGACTTTTTACCCCCTCCATAAATCTTCGTCCGCGAAGCCAAGCCAAAGAGAGGTGTGGATTACAGTCAGACAAGTAGGGTGTGAAGAGTTTGGAGGACAGTCGGACGTGTAGGTTGTGTCCGATTTGGAGCACAGTCGGATTGTAGTGTGTGGAAAGAGAGGAGCATGGTGGGACATAAAGGGAGTGGACAGTTTTGAGCACAGTCAGTTGTAAAGGGTGTGGACGATTTAGAGTACAGTTTGACGTGTAGGGTGTGGACAGTGTGGAGCCCAGTGGGATTGTTGGTTGTGGAAAGTGTGGAGTACAATGGGATGTGTAAGTGTAGATGGTATGGATTACAGTGGGACGTGTATGTTGTGGTTGGTGTGGAGAACAGTGGGACGTGTAGGGTGTGGAGAATGTGGATCACAATGGGACGTGTCAGGTGTGGAGTACAGTTGGATCTGTATGTGTGGACGGTGTGGAGTACAGTTGGACGTGTAGGGTGTGGACAGTGTGGAGTCCAGTGGGATGTGTTGGTTGTGGACAATGTGGATCACAGTCGAATGTGTAGGGTGTGGTGAGTGTGGAGCACAGTGGGATGTGTAGGGTGTGGGCAGTGTGGAGCACAGTTGGACGGTTTGGGTGTGGGTGGAGTGGAAGAGGGGAATAAAGTGGGATTAATAGGGCGTGGATGTTGTGGAACACAGTCGGATATGTAGGGTGTGAATGATGTGGAGCCCAGTGGGATGTGTAGGACCTGGAGAGAGTGGAGTATAGTGTGATTTGTAATTGTGGATGGTGTGGAGCACAGTGGGATGTGCAATGTGTGGAAAGTGTGGAGTAGAGTTGGAAGTGAGGGTGTGTGGGTGTTGTGGAGGAGAGTGGAACGTATAGGGTGTTGATGGTGTGGAATATAGTTGAACATGAGGGGGTGTGGGCAGTGTGGAGGACATTGGGACGTGTAGGGTGTGGACAGTGTGGAATACAGTGAGATGTGTATGTGTGGACAGTGTGGAGTACAGTGAGATGTATAGAGTGTGGATGGTGTGGAGCACATTCAGACGAGTAGGGTGTGAAGAGTTTGGAGGACAGTCGGACGTGTAGGTTGTGTCCGATGTGGAGCACAGTCGGATTGTAGTGTGTGGAAGGTGTGGAGCATGGTGGGACATAAAGAGTGTGGACAGTTTTGAGCACAGTCGGATGTGGAGGGTGTGGACGATTTGTGAGAAGTACAGTCCGACGTGAAGGGTGTGGGCGGTGTGGAGCACAGTAAGACGTGTAGGGTGTGGATGTGTGGAGTACAGTCTGACATATAGGGTGTGTCTAGTGTGGAGCTCAGTGGAATGTGTAGGATGTGGAGTACAGTGAGATGTGTATGTTTGGACAGTGTAGAGAACAGTCGGACGTGAAGGGTGTGGACATTGTGAAGCCCAGTGGGATGTGTTGGTTGTGGAAAGTGTGGAGTACAGTGGGACAGTGGGATGTGTAAGTGTGGACGGTGTGGATTACAGTTGGATGTATAGGGTTTGCGAGGTGTGGAGCACAGTCGGAGGTGTAGGGTGTGAAGATTGTGGAGCACAGTTGGATGTGTAGGGTGTGGGCGGTGTGGAGCACAGTCGGACTTGTAGGGTGTGGACACTGTGGAACACAGTGGGGCATGTAGGGTGTGGATAGTGTGGTGTAGACTCGGACGTGTAGGGTGTGTCTAGTGAGGAGCACAGTGGAATGTGTAGGATGTGGAGAACAGTGAGATGTGTATGTGTGGATGGTGTGGAGTTCAGTCGGACATGTAGGGTGTGGAGAATATGGAGCACAGTCGGATTATAGGGTGTAGATTGTGAGAAGTACAGTCCGACGTGAAGGGTGTGGGCGGTGTGGAGCACAGTAAGACGTGTAGGGTGTGGATGTGTGGAGTACAGTCTGACATATAGGGTGTGTCTAGTGTGGAGCTCAGTGGAATGTGTAGGATGTGGAGTACAGTGAGATGTGTATGTTTGGACAGTGTAGAGAACAGTCGGACGTGAAGGGTGTGAGCAGTGTGGAGCCCAGTAAGACATGTAGGATGTGGAGCATCCTGACATATAGTCTGACATATAGGGTGCATCTAGTATGGAGTGTAATGGAATGTGTAGGATGTGGAGTACAGTGAAATGTGTATGTGTGGACAATATGGAGCACAGTGGGGCATGTAGCGTGTGGACAGATTGCAGCACTTTGGGACATATAGGATGTGGGACGTGTGGAGCACAGACAGATGTGTAGTGTGTGGACACCGTGGAGCACAGTGGGATGTGTAGGGTTTGGACAGTGTGGAGCAAAGTGGGATGAGTATGGTGTGGGCGGTGTGGAGATCGTTCGGGACTTGTAGTGTCTGGACGGTGTGGAGCACAGTGGGATGTGTAGGATGTGGACGTTCAACTATTGAAGGGTGTGGAGTGTGTGGAGAATAGTGGGATGTGTATGTGTGGACAATGTGGAGCACAGTGGGATGTGTAGGGTGTGGACAGAGTGGAGCACAGTGGGACAGTTACTGTGTGGACAGTGTGAAATACAGTCAGACGTGTAGGGTTTGGACAGTGTGGAGCACACTGGGACATGTAGGTTGTGGACAGTGTGGAGCTCTGGTGGATGCATAGGGTGTGAAGATTGTGGAGCACAGTTGGACATGTAGGGTGTGGGTGGTTTGGAGCACAGTCGGACTTTTAGGGTGTGGGCAGTGTGGAGCACAATGTGACATGTAGGGTGTGGATAGTGTGGAGCACAGTGGGACGTGTAGGGAGTAGAGTACAGTGATATGTTTATTTGTGAATGGTCTGGAGTACAGTCGGATGCATGGTCGGAATTGAAGTGTGTGGAGCGTGTGGAGTACAGTAAGACATGTAGGATGTGGAGCGTGTGGAGTACAGTCTGACATATAGGGTGTGTCTAGTGTGGAGCTCAGTGGAATGTGTAGGTTGTGGAGTACAGTGAGATGTGTCTGTTTGGACAGTGTGGAGAACAGTCGGACTTGAAGGGTGTGGGCGGTGTGGCGCCCAGTAAGACATGTAGGATGTGGAGCGTGTGGAGTACAGTCTGACATATAGGGTGCGTCTAGTGTGGAGAACAGTTGAATGTATAGGATGTGGAATACAGTGAGACGTGTATGTGTGGACAATGTGGAGCGCAGTGGGACAGTTAGTGTGTGGACAGTGTGAAATACAGTCAGATGTGTAAGTGTGAACACTGTGGAGTGCAGTGGGACCTGTAGAGTATGGTTGGTGTGGAGCACAGTGGGGTGTGTATGGTGTGGACAGTGTGTAGCACAGGTGGATGTGAAGGGTGTGCGCTTTGTGTATTACAGTCGGATGTTTTGGGTGTGAAGAGTTTGGAGCACAGTCAGACGTGTAGGTTGTGTGTGGTGTGGGACACAGTCAGATTGTAGTGTGTGGACACTGTGGAGCACAGTTGGATGTGTAAGGTGTGGGCGGTGTGGAGCACAGTCGGACTTGTAGGGTGTGGATAGTGTGGAGTACAGTCGGATGTGTAGGGTGTGTTTAGTGTGGAGCACAGGGGAATGTGTACGATGTGTAGTACAGTGAGTTGTATATGTGTGGATGGTGTGCAGTTCAGTTGGACGTGTAGGGTTTGGACAGTGGGGCACGTAGGGTGTGGATTGTGTGAAGTACAGTTAGACATGTAGGGTGTGAGTGGTTTGGAGCACAGTCGTACATGTAGGGTGTGGAGTACAGTCTGACGTATAGGGTGTGGCTAGTGTGGAGCACAGTGATATGTGAAGATGTGGAGTACAGTGAGATGTATATATGTGGATGGTGTGGAGTATAGTCATATGTGTAGGGTGTAGACAGTGTGGCGCACAGTGGGACAGGTAGTGTGTGGATTGTGTGAAGTACAGTCGGACATGTAGGGTGTGGCTAGTGTGGAGCACAGTGGTATATGTAGGATGTGGAGTACAGTGAGATGTATATGTGTGGATGGTGTGGAGTATAGTCGCACGTGTAGTGTGTGGACAGTGTGGCGCACAGTGGGACAGGTAGTGTGTGGATTGTGTGAAGTACAGTCGGACATGTAGGGTGTGGCTAGTGTGGAGCACAGTGGTATATGTAGGATGTGGAGTACAGTGAGATGTATATGTGTGGATGGTGTGGAGTATAGTCGCACGTGTAGTGTGTGGACAGTGTGGCGCACAGTGGGACATGTAGGGTGTAGCTATGTGGAGTACAGTTTGATGCGTAGGGTATGGACAGTGTGCAGCACAGTCGGATTGTTGGGTGTGGACAGTGTGGAGCACAGTGGTATGTGTAGGATGTGAGGAACAGTGCGATGTGTATGTGTGGGCGGTGTTGAGCACATTCAGAAATGTATGTTGTGGACTGTGTGGAATACAGTGGGATGTGTAGGGTTTGGACAGTGTGAAGTACTTTTGGATGTGTAGGGTGTGGGCGGTTTGGAGCACAGTCAGTCATCTAGGATGTGGAGAGTGTGGAGTGCAGTCGGTCGTATAGAGTGTGGACAGTATGGAGCACAGTGGGATGTGTAGGATGTGGACAGTGTGGAGCACAGTGGGACGTGTAGGGTTTGGACAGTGTGGAGCAGAGGTGGATGTGTAGTGTGTGCACGGAATGGAGGACAGTGGGACTTGTATGGTGTGGACGGTGTGGAGTACAGTGGGACGTGAGTGATATGTTCAGTGTGGAGTACAGTGGAACGTGTATGGTGTGGACAGAGTTGAGCACAGTCAGACATGTAATTTGTGGAGCACGGGTGGATGTGTATGTTGTGCGTGGTGTGGAGCACAGTCAGAGGTGTAGGGTGTGAAGAGTGTGGAGCACAGTTGGACATCTAGGGTGAGGGCGGTGTGGAGCACAGTCGTACTTGTAGGGTGTGGACAGTGTGGAGTACAGTCAGACGTGTAAGGTGTGGCCAGTGTGGAGCACAGTGAGATGTATAGGATTTGGACAGTGTGGAGTACAGTTGGACATATAGAGTGTGGGCAGTGTGGAGCACGGTGGGACGTGAATCGTGTGGACATTTTTTAGCACAGTCGGACATGTAGTGTGTCAACAGTTTGGAGTACAGTCAGACATGTAGTGTATGGACAGTGTGGAGCACAGTGGGATAAGTAGGGTGTGGACAGTGTGGAGTACAGGTGGTCTAATAAGGTGTGGACAGTGTGGAACACAGTGGGATGTGCAGGGTGTTGACGATGTTGAGTACAGTGGGATGTATATGGTGTGGACTGTGTGGAGCACTTTGGGACATGTAGGGTGTTGGCGGTGTGGAGCACAGTGTTATGTGTAGGATTTGGACAGTGTGGAGTACAGTTGGACATATAGAGCGTGGGCAGAGTGGAGCACGGTGGGACGTGAATCGTGTGGACATTTTTGAGTACAGTCGGACATGTAGTGTATGGACAGTGTGGAGCACAGTGGGATGTGCAGGGTGTTGATGACATGGAGTACAGTGGGACTCATAGGGTGTTGACGACGTGGAATACAGTGGGATGTTAACGGTGCGGACAGTGTTGAGTACCGTGGGACGTGAAGGGTGTAGACGGTGTGAAATACAACTGGATGTGTAGGATGTAGCCGGTGTGGAATACAGGTGGACATGTTGTATGTAGACGATGTGGAATACTGGCAGATGTGTAGGTTGTGGATGATGTGGCATGCAAGCAGACGCGTAGAGTGTGGTCAGTATGAGGTACAGTTGGATGTGTTTTGTAAACCAGGACAGTGCTGAGTTTGGTACCACTGACCCTGGAATGTGCCAATGTAATGGGCTGCCCGATGAAGCAGGGCGCTTGGCTAGTTTTTGGTTTGAACGGTGTGAGGTGGAGCAATGGACCGGGGAATGATGAATAGATAAAAGGAAGAACAGGAAGTGGGAAAGAGGAGTTAAATATCGGCCACCAAATAGCAATTGCAATATTGGACATGGCATAAACCAGGACATTAAACGGGTATTAAGAGGGAGGCAGAAGAAAGCTGGAACAGTGAGTGTAGCGGTTAGTGCTGCACTGTTACAGCGCTTGAGACTAGATTTCAAATCCCGCGCTGTCTAAGGAGTTTGAACATTCTCCCTGCATCAGCGTGACTTTCCTTCAGGTGCTCTGGTACCTCCAGCCCTTTAAAACTTGTGTGAATTGAAGGTCAATTGGGTGTATGTGCTCGTGGGCTAAAATTTAAATTTAAAATTAAAAGAATCAAGGCAAACATCAACCTACCTATAAACCAGATCAACCTTTCTTTGATGAATTTTTACAGATCTATTTAGTTTCAAATACATCTGAACAGGTACATTGAAAGGAAAGATTTAAAAGAACGTTGACAGCCTACAAGCAGCTGAAGTAGTAAGGCTGGCAGCATAGTTGGCTTGGACAAGTTGGGCTGTTAAATTTATTTTATGACCCATCAAGCTCTTGAACTTCTTCATACACCCCTAACCTCTGGGTCCATCAAAAGAAAAAAAGGGTGGGTGAAGGTAAGTTTAGTCCAGTGGTTCTCAACCTTTTTCTTTCCACTCACATACCACCAAAAGTATTCCCTATGCCATCGGTGCTCTGTGATTAGTAAGGGATTGCCTAAGGTGGTCTGTGAATGGGAAGGTTGAGAATCCTTGCTTTAGACCCAATTATTTATGAAATATTTTGCTTGAGAAAAATGGTCATTGGCCCATTTCCTTTGGAGTTATGAAACCGTGCACATAATGAGTCAATGAGGTGCAATTAAAACAGTGGTTTCCAACCTTTTTCTTTCCACCCACATCCAACCTTAAGCAACTCCTTAGTAATCACAGTTCATTTACAACAGGAGAAGAGAGGTGTGTAATTAACGAAGAAATAACATGAGTAGGCCACTCAATGCTGCCCTGCCTGTCCACATGATCATGGCTGATCTGTGCGGTCCTTACATCCTCTTCTGTGCCAGCTCCCCATCATTCTCAGAACCTTGTTCAAACATTAATCCATCTCCACCTTGAATATATCTAATGGTTGGGCCTTCACCAGCCTCGAGGGCAGAGACTTCCACACATCTCTGAGAGATGACATTTTTCCACTCTTTTGTTTTAAGTGTCTCACCCTGATTTTGTAGCTTGTCTCCTTATTTATGACTCTCTCACAAGTTTAAGCATCTACCCCTTAGGATTTAGGCCAAGCTAAATGGCTATCATGTCTCATAGAGGCCATTCGATCAATTGTCTATGCTGGCTCTCAGCAATCCCATCCCCCATTCCCCCAGTGATTTCCTTGTAAGATGCTTTCTCGATTCACCCTCCTATACTCCTTCCACCCAGTTATATCAACTTACAGCAGCCAACGAATCATCAAACCCTCCCACAGTTAGGATGTGGGAGGAAACCGGAGCATGCGGAGGAGAGCCCAGCTGGTCCCGGGGGGAAATTGCAAATTCCACACATAGAACGGGATCGAACTGGGGTCGCTGGAGCTGTGCGGCAGCGATTCTACCCAACGCTCTTTCTTCCCATCCTCCTAATCACTGGTGCAATTTATCGCTGCTCTCAGTGCAAGATTGAAAGCTCATGGCCTCGCACCCCTTCCTGTAGTGGGAGGGGAGCAGTTGAACACGGATTCTGATTGATTGCCTTACACCTGACTGACAGGTGGTCCGAGCAATAGAACGTGCGGAGTCCCTTTGCGCATTGGCCAGGCTTTCACCTTCACTGGGAGTTTAAGGACAAAGTGAGAAAAAAAGCAAGTACGATGGGATCATAACCCACTTGATATTCCACAATAAATTAAAGGGCAAAGAGGCTTTAAAAATGTAAAATAGCAATGACACACTAAATAATGAGGCTGACCAGAATTATACCAAGGAGCAAACAGGCTCAGGGGTACCCTCCTGCAGCTCGAAGACCTGCTTCTCTTTCTCTCCATCACTGAGAGATCTTGTCAGGCTGAAGTTGCTGGAGGGGTTGGAGGTTGGGTGGGGGTGGGGGGGTGGTGGTGGGTAGGAGGTTGAGCAGGGAGGAGTGGATATGGTAATTCCTGTCTTGGGGGGAAACTCTTGTCCGAGCTGGGAGACGGTGGATTGCTATTCCTCACCTTGTGGTCCCAGTAGAATGTGTTTAGGCAGATGAACAAAGTGAAAGCAAAATTATTTATCAAAAAAATTGCTTGGTTTATTTCTCCCTGACAGGATTTATAGTCTGCCTGAGAAGTAACACTTTTGGTAGAATATTATTTGAGAGTCTTAAAAAGACAGTGCCATTTCTATTCCATAAAAATAATGGGATGTTCTCAATAAATGTAGTGCAATATTCCAATGTTAAATCAGTATTGGTGACTCTTGCTGAAATAAAGTATAGCATTCTATTTCCTCTGAGAGGTGTGAGTCAGCACATTTATCTTGGTCCAGGTACCTCACCCAGTCCTATCTCCAAATGTAGGAAGCAACATGATAACAATGGTGATGAGTTTATTGTCTTACCCATGAGTGCAATGTGTACATTTAAAAATAGGGGTGGCAAGGTTGGCATAACAGTTAGTGCAACACTGTTACAGCGATCAGGACCGAGGTTCGAATCCTGCGCTGTCTGTAAGGAGTTTGTGCGTTCTTCCTGTGCCTGCATGGGTTTTCCCTGGGGGCTCCTGTTTCCTCCAACCATTTGAAATGCACTGGGGGTGTATTTCAATTAGATGTAAATTGGGCAACACGTACTCGTGGACTGAAATGGTCCACCGAAATTTATGTATAGATGCATTGAAATTCTTGCTACAACCACACAGGTAGTTCACAATAAAAAACAACTGCATAATATACAGTAAATTCACCCAGTATAGTGAGAAATTATAAATATAGCAGATAGATAATAATATTTTTTTAAATTAAAAAAAAATAGATATGCAGCATGGTAACAGGCTATTTAGGCCCACAAGTCTGCGCTGCCCAATTTACACCCACTTAACCTACCCATCCGGTGCGTATCAATCGGCAGGAGGAAACCGGAGCACCCCAGGGAAAACCCACGCAGACACGGGGAGAACGTACAAACTCCTTACAGACAGCACGAGATTCGAACTCCGGTCCTGATTGCTGGCCCTGTAAATGCATTGCGCTAACGATATTTATTTTAAATTATATCTTTATGGACAAATGTGATTATGATGTACTGTGTATTGTGTGTGCACCATGGTTTGGAGAAATGCTGTTTCGGCTGGTTACATATATACAATCAGATGATAATGAACTTAAACACATGTCCCTTCCCCTATATTGTCCAATCAGTATTTCACCCCTGTGATAAGAAATCTCTTTGTAACAAACACTTTGCTGGGAGGAAATCAGTGGCTTGAGCAGCATTGGTGGAGAGGAAGAATGGTCTCTTTAAGGCCAGAATCCTTTATCAGGATCCTTTTATCTCCCTGATACTGCTCAACCTGTTGAGTTCCTCCAATAGATTTATTGTTGCTCCAGATTCCAGGTTCTGTACTGAAGACTCTCTTGTGTCCCATTCATTCGTTTGTTCTGGTGCCTTGCCGTTTAGCATGGGAGCTCATGTTTCTCCATCCATCACGGTCTCTGACCCTCCGAATTGTAGTTGTTGCCTCCCCTGTTTCTATCCATGATATTAATCTATCTATTATTTCCATTCTCAGTCTGCCTCGACTTCTTTTTCCTTCCAGTTTTCCCGTTGTAACTAAATGTTCTAATTTAGCTCCTCGCATGATGTGTCCAAAGAATTTTGATTGCTGTTTTCTGATTCTTTTAAGTAATGTACATTTTGTTTTCGTTCTTTGTAGAACTTCTTGGTTTGTTATCCTGTCCATATATGATCTGAGAAACCACATCTCTGCTGCATTGATTCTTCTACCATTGTATTTGTAATGGTCCGTCACTCGCAGCCAGACATTTCCTGTATCTTTGTTTCTCCTTCCTCCATACCTTTTATCAAATGACTTAAGTCCATTCAGCCCATCTTGTCCTCAGTTAGAATTTGAGTCGCTCTCGAGTACAATCACTCATATTTTTGTGTCTTGCTCGTTCCCTGCTGGGTGTCACAATGGTTTGACATTTCCTTTTACGACATGGACCTTTGAATGGAAGCAGTCATTCTGTGTTAATCAGAGGCCACTGGAAATGCCCATCGGGTCAGGCAGCAGCGCTGGAGGAGGAGGGGGTTGCCACCTTGCCATCATTGTCCAGAAACAAAACAGGCACCTCCCAGACCAGCAGAGGATCAAGCATTTCTTGGCGTAGACACAAAGGCAATCTCATTCTCAAAGATATAGGCATCACATGTGGCATCAAAATGTGGCGTCACATTTTGATTATTGACTCATACCGCAGGGAAACAGGCCCTTTGGCCCAACTTGCCCATCCTGAACAAAATGTTCCACCTACACAAATCCCATCTGTGTTTGGGCCATGTCCCTCAAACACACTCTATTCATGTATCTGTCCAAATATTTCTTAAAACATTACAATAGAACCTGTCTCAATGACCTCTTCCAGCAGCCTGTTTCATACACCCACCACCTTCCATGTAAAAAAATGTTACCCCTCAGGCTAAGCAGGTTAAGGTCTCTGGATTGCAAAATGACCTCATCACGTTCCCAGTCAGAGGCGAGTAAGCTTCAACTGATTTCATCCCCTTGCAGGGCTGGAAGATGAAAGTCCAGACTGTCACAATACTTGCAGCAGCAGGCCCTCAATCCCTGAACATTTCATTGGACAGGGAAGGAAGATCCTCCGGTATTCATTGAGCACCTTCCAGTCTCCCAAGGAGTGCCGCAAGACTGCAGAAGTCCTTCAGTGTCAAGACAATGGCAGTGAGGGAGCGCTGATCAGTCAGAGGAGCTGTATTGGAGGAATGGCACACAGTGTGGTACAGCATGGAGTTGCCATAGAGACTGTGCAGAGAGAAATCTGATTTATGGCGGGGGTGGTGGGGGGGTGGTACTTAGTGCACTCTGGAGGGTTGGTTGGTACCAAGATTTCTCGATTTATAAATGCTCTGGGGTTCATGACTTCTATTGACAAAGTTATTTTCTCTTCTCCCAAATATTGAACTAGCCCAATCTTTCCGATTTTTACCTGACCAGTCCTTTTCCAGCAGGAGTAGAGTCCTCTTGTGAATCGGAAAATGGGTGTTGGAGTGTAGAGTTAGTCTTGATTTCTTGAGGAACACTTGTGGGGGCGCGGGTATCTGCGGGGGACGTTGCACGTTCAGAGTTCAGCACTGTAGTGGGGGGCATTCTGCATGCTCAGATCAATTGAGGAAGTCCGAGCCTCACACTTTATTATGTTCTGTCCTCAACTTAATTTGGGTTCATTATTGCTTGACTCTGAATCTTTCCTTTCCACAAATCATGTGTCATGTTTCATCTGAGTTGGAGATAATTTAGTCTGCAAACTTTACCACTTTATGTTTAGATCTTAGGTGGGTAACAACCCAATATGGTTTTCCTGTTAAGGTTACATTTTCACTTTTGCCTTCTGGCCCACGAGATTGTGCCTCCCAATCGTAGCCATGTGACCAATGAATCCGCTAATCCCCATATATCTTGGTCATGCGGGAAGAAGCCAGAGGTTTCAGTGGAAACCTGCATGGTCACAGGAAGAACATGCAAACTCCTTACCAACAGCACTGGATTTGAACCTAGGTTGATGTTTTTGTAATCATGTTGCACTAGCCCCTATACTAACCATGCTACATGAATTTTTAAAACAATTGTCATATGCATTGCACTATGAACATATGCACTGAAATTTTACTTGCTGCCACTAAACTGATACTTAATAAAGAAAAATCAACAAGGACCTTATTGTACATTAAGCCAAATTAAAAAGGGATAGTAAAAACATAAGGTGGATATACTAAATATTCAAGAAAAGAAATGTCATTACAATAATTCAGACAACCCTTTTGGGGTGTGAGAGCAGCCCCTGTACCAAGCAGCTGAAAGCTGTAGTAAAAAAAGAGCAAACCTAGAAGAGCTGGCCCGAGAGCATCTGTGAGAAGAGGTTGTGCCCAGGGTGACAGGGGTCCTTCATCATGTTGTCTGCCTTCTTGAGGCAATGAAACCTGCGATGGATGGGAGGTCGGAGCCTGTAATGGACCTGGCTCTGTTTGCAACCTTCTCCAGCCTTCTGCGGTCCTAGGCATTTGAACTCCCAAACCGGCTGCGATACCAGTCTGTGTCCTTCCTGCAGCGCACCTGAAGAAATTTGATGGAGTATTCTAAGATGTGCCAAATCTCCGCAGACACCCTAGAAATCATGTAACTTCTTCACGGTTGCTTCGAAGTGCTGGTGAGGTGCAGCTTTGACTTCACTGACAACCTATTTGTGTGATAACTTTCTTTTTTAGATTTCTGAACTCATAATGAAGGCAAATCTTGGTTGAGCATCTGACCCAGCTTGGCTCTAGATCTGTGGACCTCATCCACAGGTCAACAATATAAACTGGAGCATTACAGTACATGATGTAATGCCGACCTATGTAAACATGCTACACAACAATCTAATCCTCCCTAACTCAGATCCATAACCTTCTACTTTTCTTACAACCATGTGCCGATCCAAGAATCTTTTAAATGTCCCTATTGCACCAGTCTCAGCCACCATTCCCGGCAATGCATTCCAGCACTCTCTGTGTTAAAAAAAAACCTCTGACATCTGCCCAAAACTTTCCTCCACTCACCTTAAATAAATGCCCTCTGCTATCGTTGTCCCAGGAAAAAAGCTGCTGGTTGTGGATCCTATCTAAGCCCATATATAATCTTATATACTTTTATGAAGTCACCTCTCATCTTTCATTCTTCTAAAAAGAAAAGCCCCAGCTCTGTCAACTTCTGCTCACAGACACAGCACTGAGGAGAAAAAATGCACACTGTTCTCCTTCCGTGGCTGGCGCCCTCGTTTGACTCGTAGAATGGGAAATAGTCACTCTCCATGTTGGAATGTTCATTCAATATGCTTTGCTTTGAACACATGTAAAATGGGTTCTTTGGTACATCCAGTGTAATAGAGCCCACGATCCTAGAAAACATGGGAAGAGGGAAAGAAAATGTTCAGGGGAAACAGGCTGTAAATTCTATGCTCTCTTGAGGACATAATCTCAAGATTCAGGGGAATAGATTTAAGAATCAGAATCAGAATTTATTGTCATGAACCAGTCATGAAAATCAGTGTTTTGCAGCAGCGTCTTAGTGCAAATGCTTGTATTATAACTATCTTACGACATTTCTATAAAAATTTTAAAAATAGTGCATGAAGAAATAAGATAGTGTCTTTGGTTCATTGATTATTCAGGAATCTGATGGCACTGGGGAAGAAGCTGTCCTTGTGCCACTGAGTGCTCGTCTTCAGGCTCCTGATGGTAGTAGAGTGAAGAGGGCATGGCCTGGGTGTTGGGGTCTTTGAGGATAGAGGCTGCCTTTTTAAGACATCGCCTCATGCAGATGTCCTCAATGGAGTGGAGTCTGGTGCCTGTGATGTGGCAGGTTGAGTTAACAACCCTCTGGAGTTTATTCTTGTCCTAAGGGTTGGCGCCTCCATACCAGGAGGTGATGTATCCAGCCAGAATGCTCTCCACGGTACACCAGTACAAATTTACGAGAGTCTTCGGAGACTTATCTCCTCAGACACCTCACAAAGTAAAGCCGCTCGTGAGCCTTCTTTGTGATGGTATCAACACGGAGGCTCCAGGACAGATCCTCGGAGATGTTCACACCCAAGAATTTGAAGTATTTTAAAAAATATTTTATTTATAAGATTTTTTCAAACTCAGACAGTTCCGATAATTCACAGTACAACAATCACATTCGTCAAGTATGTTTACATTTCTTCTACTGAGTCTGGTTTTATCTTCCCCTCCCCCCCACCCCTCCCCACCTCAAGACAAAATAACAAAAAAAACACATTAACCATTTAAATAAAGAAACGATGAAAAGACAAAAACAAGACACCACTGACCGAAGACAAATCAATTATAAAAGGAAAAGAGAAACACATTAACCACAGGGTCCGTCAGAGCCCAATGCTCGTGCTCCAGGTCTCTTACCTTCATCTCAACTTGGCCTGATTGGAATGGACCCCCCATCCATCCACCCCCCAGGAGAGGAATGATAAAGTGGGGGAAGAGACAGGGCAGCGAAACACAGAGGACCGCACTATATCCTCCTTGCACCTATGTAACGCAGGTATGGTTGCCAGATTTTAAGAAAAGTTGCATATTTTATCCTTAGATTATAAGTAACTTTCTTCAAGGGAACACAGCTCTGCATTTCTATCTTCCAACGCGCCATGCCCAGATGAGAGTCTGACTTCTAGGAAACTGCTAAACTCTTCCTGGCCATCGCCACAGCGATCAACACAAGTTGGATTTGAAGTTTGGACAGCTTCATCATAAGCCTTAGGTTCATGATGTTTCCCAAAAGGAACAACTCGGGGTCCTGCGAAACTCTTTACCTATGATTTTCTCTAGGGCTTGGAAAAACTTTGAAGTTCTTGACCCTCTCCACTACTGAGCCCTCAATGAGGACTGGGTTGTGTTCCTCTGACTTCCTCCTGAAGTCCACAATCATCTTCTTGGTTTTGCTGATGTTGGGTACAAGGTTGTTGACGCTACACCAATCAATACCCTGATCTATGTCCCTCCTGTACGCTTCCTTATTGCCATTTGTGATTCTGCTGACAACTGATTTAATGCATGAGGAGGAATTGCTTCTCCCAGAGAGCAGTGACTCTGAATTTTCAGTCTTAGAAAGCAGTAGAGGCTGCCTCATATTTAAGACAGAGTTAGATTTTTGCATCATCGGAGAATTAAAGGCAAAAGCGGAAAGGCAGACAGGTGGAGCTGAGTATTTGGCCAGATCAGCCATGATCTTATGGAATGGTGGAGCAGGCTCGATGGGCCAGATGGCCGACTCCTGCCCCTACTTTTTTATGTTCTTTTTAATCTCACTACAATCACCTTAAGCGTCACACCACTGAATTCCTTGCATTCTACCCCTTTGAGCCACTGACACATCCTCTTTTGAATACCCCAGTGATGGCCAGCTGCCTTGGTTGTGTGCCCCAGAATTCTATTCCTAAACCATTTCTGTGAACCTTTCAGCTGTTCCTCAAGGTCTCACAATTAGGGAAAGGGTTTGGTCAGCAGCCTGATCACTGCCTCTTGGTATCTTTTACCGAGTTAAGGATGCTGGGCAAGGGTCAATTGTTTTTCTTTAAACCTCTTCCCTGCTATGTTGTAATCTCTAGGCCCAATGATCTTAACAACAGCTCTTTGATCTAACAGAACATAGATATCTACAGCATAGTACAGACTCTTTAGCCCATTGTGTGTGTCGACCTCCTACCCTACTCTAACAACTGCCTAGAATTTCCCCACTCCATAACCTTCCATTTTTCTCAGCTCCATGTACCTAATTGTATCTTAAAAAATTCTTTGCTTCCATCACTGTTGCCGCAGGGCATTTCAAGCACCCACCACTATGTGTATGAAAAGTTTACCTTTTACATCCCCCCAGTACTTACTCCAAAGGAGCAAAGGAGCATGTATTAGCCTGGTGTGTACAAGGCTGCCCTTCGCTCCCACCTTGGATATTTGGTCACACATCAGTCCTGCTTAATAACTGCTGGCAAAACAAAAGAAACCAGTTCACAGGGAGATCAAGATGTGGCTGGGGGAGGGGGGGGGGGGGGCCATGGCAGTGCTGCAAGACTGCTTTGAGACCATGGGCTGGAGCTGTTTCAGTGATGCGGCCACTTACAATGGTCATGAAAACATAAAGGAGTACACGAGCTCAGTGACTGACTATATCAGCAAGGTCATTGAGGATGTCACCGAGATCGAATGCTAACCATAAACCATGGTTGGATGCAGAGGTCTGGGCCCTTCTCAGAGCTTGTGATGCTGCCTTCAGGACAGGAGACAGGATGGCACTAAGAACAGCCAGGGCTGAACTCAGCTGTGCCATCTGGAAGGAAAAGCGTGGGTACGCACAGAAAATCCACAGTCTGATATGCGACAGTGGCGACATGAGGCGCATGTGGCAATAGATCAAGATTATAACGGATCGCATTAACCTTCTGATGCCTCCCTTCCGGACAGACTGAACATCTTCTATGTAGGTTCCGACAAAAAGAACAGGCTGATGCCGAAGATAGCTCTGTGATCCCTGCATAACTGTGGCCAAGGTTAGGAGAACTCTATCCAAGGTGAACCCACACATGGCAGTGGGACCAGACACATACCTGGTTGGGTACTGAAGACAAAATGTCGGAGGTCCTTATAGACATCTTCAACAAGTTGCTGCAGCAGTCCATCGCCCCAATGGGTTTCAAGACAGTCACCATCATCCTGGTACCATAGAGGGCAACAGTAACAAGCCTCAATGCCTACCTCCCCATGCCACTGACCTCCATCATTATGAAATGCTTCAAGTATCTGGTGATGGAACACACCCCCCAGGGGCACTAGACCCATTTCAATTCACTATAGGTGGAATAGATGATAATGTCCTGGAGAACGATGCCTCATACACCAGGCTGCTGTTTATCAACTTCCGCTCGATGTTTAATTCAATCATTTCCCAGATGCTGGTGGAGAAGTTGTCCTCTGGGACTCAGCACCTGTCTCTCTGTAACTGGATTCTGGACTTCCTAACAGAAAAGCCATAGTCTCTCCAGGTCGGTAGCAGGAAGTCAAGCAGCGTCACACTGAGCACTGGCGCACCTCAGGGCTATGTGCTCAGGCCCGCTCCTACTTGTCTACAACTGAGTCATCAAGTTTGCAGATGGCACGATAGCAGTCGGCCTCATCAGCAACAACGATGAGTCGCACTACAGAGAAGAGGTGGAAAATCTCATGTTATGGTGCGAGAAAATTAACCTGAGTCTCAACGTGGAGAAGATAAAGGAGGTGATTGTGGACTTCAGCACGACTATGGATGACCACCCTCCATTACACGTCAATAACTCGGTAGAGACAAGAGTAGAGAGCACCAAGTTCCTTGGACGTGTAGTAGTGACCTATCCTGTGAAGAAAGTGCAACAGCGACTGTACTTCCTGAGGCAGACAAGGCTACCTGCCGCCATCCTGTCAACTTTCTACAGGAGTTTTAGTGAGAGCGTCCTGGCCAGCTGCATCACAGCATAGTATGGTTGCTGTAGAGCCCTGAATCAATCCACACGACCTTAAGAGTGGCAGAGAGGATCACTGGGGTCTCCCTCCCCCTACCGGGATCGTCGCCCGAAGAGGGCTCACAAAATCATTGAGGATCTTTACCACCCCACTCACAGCATCTTCCAGCTACTCCCATCGGGAAAGAGATACTATCAGAGCCAGGCTGAGAAACAGCTTCTTCCCACGGGCAGTGAGACTGCGGAATGACTGATGAATGATCCTATAATCCCTCTGAGACTGGACTAATTATTTAACAATATTTAATTATTTTTATATCTGAACTGCATATAAATCGTCTGTAAATATGTGTGCTTTGTCTATATACGTGCTTACATGTTTTTACACCACGGACTGAGGAACGCTGTTTCAACCAGTTGTACTTATGCAATTGTATGATAATAATGAACTTGAACTTGAAAAGCCTCTGTCCATCCATGCAATCAATGCCTCTTGTCATTTTGTATACCTCTACCTCATCTGTCTAACCGGCTATGTTGCCCCCATCATGGAGTCATACAACATGGAAACAGGCCCTTCAGCCCAACAGTTCTAGAATGATGGTCAACCACCCATTAGTACCAATTCCATCATAATCTCCCCATCATCTCCTCCTCACCCAAAATCTACCAATGTGCACCAGAGCAATTTATAATGGCTATTTAACTCAGCAATCTGCACCTCTTTTAAATGTGGAAAGAAATGATAGTACCCGGCTGGGGAGGTGGGGGGGGGGGGGGGGTGAGAGAGGAGAATTTCCACACACCAGAGTCAGGATCGACTGGCCACATCAGAATTTTGTGGCAGCGGCTCTGTCAGCTGCTGCCTCTGTGCCACACGATACAACTGAGGAGCACTTGAGAGGCGATTGGAGCCAGGGAGCTGCTGTATGGAGCCTCGCACAGCTGTTTGAGAGGGTGGACCTACATTATCTGCCAGGTCTGAGACCACCTCTGATGAACAAAATTACGGAGTGCAAATATTCATGATACACAAGGCCCCCTCCATGTTTATCAGGTTAGGGCACTGTATTTTGATGTCAATAAGCAATTTTTCTTGCCTGGTCTCCTGCCTGACCCTTTTAATCCATCAATATATTATTAGAGATAAAGTTTCTGGAGACCTGCTGCAGTCAGAAGATAAATGGCAGTTCTGAAGTCACGCATTAAAGACTAGATTAAGGCCTCATGACTTGCCTTCAGAGCTCATCTCCCAGCCTCTGTCCAACCTATCAGACAAAGTGACAAGAAAGAAAAATAATGAACTAGGGCAAAAAAAAGCAAAGGGATTTTTTTAACACACAAAACTACATCAGTTTTCAGTCAGGATTAAGCTTTAGAAGCAAAAAGAGAGAGAGGCAGGAAATTTTCTTCAGAACATTATATTGATTAAAATGTGAAGGCAAGTTCCCTTTTGTATCATCATGCAACAGTTTTGTGGCAAAGCTTTGGCACTTAACTCTTTCAGAACCATGTTCTGCTCTCCATTGAGTCACACTGCTGGGATACTGACTGAACCCAGGAAACAAAATCCCCCAAACTGACTTTCTTTTTGTTTTAGATTCCTTATTTCATCTCCAGGCACATTTGGGGCATCCCCCAACATTCTGCTTTTGCACATCTGACAAACCTTGAAGAATCCTGCCAGTTCTCACACCCAACCCTTGGAGATATTTGGCAGAGGAGACATCACCATTGTCCCTCCTGTAGAACACTATAGTGAAAGGCTTTCACCATACATCAAGCGTGGCACACAAATCAAACTAAAATCCTGCTGCTTGCGCATGATGTATATCCCTCTATTACCTGCATGTTCATCTAGATGTCGTTTAAATGCAAATATCACATTTGCTTCCACCACTACTGGCAGCACGTTCTGGGACCACTGTGTAAAATATTTGCCCCACTCTTCTCTTTCCCCCTCCTTGCCTCAATGTTATCTAATATGTGCCACTTTTTTTACCCTGGGGAAAAAAGATTCTGACTGCCTACCATATAAATATCTCTTGTCTCCTCTCTGCTTCTGACACCCAAGAGAAAACCACCCAAGTTTGTCCACCCCCTCCCCTTAATCCACATCCTCTAATCCAGGCACCACCTCCCCCACCCCTTCTCCTTAACCCACACTCTCTAATCCAGGCAGAATCATCACACGCTCTCTCCTTAATCCACACCCTCTAATCCAGACAGAATCTCCCCAGCCCCTCCCCTTAACCCAAACCCTCTAATCCAGGCAGAATCACCACACGCTCTCTCCTTAATCCACACCCTCTAATCCAGACAGAATCTCCCCTGCCCCTCCCCTTAACCCAAACCCTCTAATCCAGGCAGAATCACCACTCTCCCTCTCCTTAATCCACACCCTCTAATCCAGATTGAATCTGTGTGGAGTTTGCTCTTTCTCCGACTGGGTTCCCCCAACAACCCCCACTCCTCACATTCCAAAGCCATGCGGATTGGGAGGTAACTGGCCGTTGTAAATTGTTCCATAATGCTTTAGTGAGTGGTAGGATGGAGGAGGAATTGCTGTGAATGTGGGGAAGATAATTTACGGGAGGGTAGATTAGTGCTTGATGAACAGTGACGATGGAAGGGCTGACGGCCTAATTCGAAACTGCATCTCTCTACTACCAAACACCCCTTGAACTGGCAGGGGTAGTGACCATTATCGATACCAGGAAGAATATATGAGCAAATGCACATGGCTCTAGAGCAAGCGTGGGCAATTTTTTTTAAACTCACCTTCCATTTTAAGTATTCCCTATGTGATAGGTGTTCTGTGATTAGTAAGGGATTGGTATGTGAGTGTAAATAAAAAGTTTGAAAACCACTGTTTTAATTGTACTTCATTGACTCGTTATGTGCACGGTTTCATAACTCCAAAGGAAATGGGCTGATGACAATTTTTCTCAAGTGAAATATTTCAGTAACAATTGGGTCTAGAGCAGTGGTTCTCAACCTTCCCTTCCCACTCACATCCCACCTTAAGCAATCCCTTACTAATCACAGAGCGCTCATAGCATCAGGAATACTTCAGGTGGAATGTGAGTTTAGGGGGGCCGTTTGAAAACCACCGCCCTAGAGGCTTCAGGGCGAATTCTTGCGGTGATGAGTAAGACAGATGTGCCAAGGAGTGACATCCTGTGTGTATCGCGATTGTAAAGCTGTGAGTCTGTCCAAAGTCGAGGGAATTGCATTAAGAAAGGCAGTGTGATTAATTTAAGGAGACACATGGTCTGGCCATTGAAATAGATGGAGGTGAAATGGGGGGAAATGCTTAGTTCTGGTATGACATCATTGAGGAAACATCAGAGGAAGAAGGGGACTCAAACTATGAGATAGGCAATGGGAGATCATAGCTGGGGTTGAATTGGGAAGGTTGAATTCCAGCAATCCTCGTTGTGGACTCCTTGGGTGATGTGGTTGGCTGTGACTCTTTCCCAGAACAACTTAGAACCATACAGCCATAGAACATTACAGCAACAGAAGCAAGCCCTTTGGCCCTTCTAGCCTGTGCCAATCTATTTTTCTGTCTAGTCGCACTGCCCAGCACCCAGTTCATAGCCCTCCATACCTCTCCCATCTATGTACCTGTCCAAATTCTTAAATGTTAAAATTGAGCCCGCATTCACCACTTCAGCTGGCAACTCGTTCCACACTCCCACCACTCTCTGTGTGAAGAAGTTCCCCCTAAATTTTTCCTCTTTCACGCTTAACCCATATCCTCAGGTTTGTACCTCACCCATCTTCAGTGGGAAAAAGCCTACCTACATTTACTCTGTCTATCCCCCTCATAATTTTAAATACCTCTATCAAATCTCCCCTCAGATTTCCTGTACTCCTGGATGGTATTGTTTACCATGACAAACAATGCCATGCAGGAATACAGGAAAGCTGACTTCTTAACTGGAATGGAGATCAATTTAGAAACATATTCCACATCAACAAATCATCTAATGGTATCCATAATGGCAGGTCTTTACATTAGAGAGGTAACACAAAAGTGGCTCGATTTCTTTAAACAGAGGGTTAGGACTCAGTTATCAGAAGAGCTGTTAGCCATTCAGGACTATTAGACTCTGGTTAGTGCGAGAGATTGGACAAGCCAGGCTGCAGTGAAGGAGAAATTTAAATTTTAAAGGCTTTGCCACTGAAGGTAGGTGAGATACAAAACTGAGGACATGGTTTAAGAGTGAAAGAGTAAAGGTTCAGGGGGAACTTCTTCACATGGAGAGTGGTGGGAGTGTGGAACGAGCTGCCAGCTGAAGTGGTGACTGTGGGTTCAATTTGAACATTTAAGAATTTAAAATACAGTGCCCAAGTAGGGCTATACAAGATTATGTGGAGCATAGATAGGGTAGATAGTCAAAACTGTACCTTCAAGCAGGCATTTGAACAGGCAAGGTGTTGTAGAATATAGCTGCAGTTCAGGCATGTGGGATTTGTGTTGATGGCCATAAAATGGTCAGCAGAGACACGGTGGACTTGCTGCAGCACAGAAACAGTCCATTTGGCCCACAGCATCTGTGCTATACAATTCCAGCATTGCTCTACTCAAATTCTTTGAGTGATTTGGCCAAACTTGGGCTAGATTGTGCCAAGGGCTAACTGATATTTCAGCTGAGAGCTACTGGCTGGTTACAATCCATTGATCAAAACATTCCAGACTTTTCCTGAAGCCCTAGATGTAATTTTATTTAAAATTTAGACATACGGCACAATAACAGACCCTTTTGATCCACGAACCCGTGCCGCCCAATCACACCCAATTGACCTACAGCCCCCTGTACGTTTAGAAAGGTGCGAGGAAACTGGAGGGCCCGGGGAAAACCCAGGCAGACACAGGGAGAATGTAAAAACTCCTTACTGACTGCCTGGGATTCGAATCCCAGTTGCGCCAAACGCTATACTAACTGTGCTTTCCAAGGTACTGTGTGAGATTGCGAGGCAGGGTCTAGAAACATGTGTTGGGCATCTTCACAAACAGCTTTGGCATTGAACCTCCATAATAATAATGACTGTTCAGCATTTAGTTAACTTAATATCAATGTTTTCACTTCTCTTTAATCACATTTCATCTTCGCTCGAAACACCCAGATAGACCCCTGTGACCAATGAACCTACTAAAGTTCCACATCTTTAAAATGTTGGAGGAAACCACTGGAGGAAATCCTCACAAGCACAGGGATAATGTACCAACTCCTCACAGAGAGCGTCGGATTTAAACCTAGTATTCTGCTGCTGGAACGTTAACGACAACAATAACCATCCACCCAATTAATTTGCAATAGATGTTTCAAGAGAACTTTTCTTCCATTTGTAATTCAGAATTTAAATTATTTTCTGTATTGGTTTCCGAATGGTCTGACACCACAGCTGCCTGAGGCCAGCAGTGAAGTTGGTTGTGGGGCCTTTGTTCCTTTTGCCCGTGGACTGACCAGTGCTCAGACACCTACTTCTCTTCATTGCCAACAGAGGGCTTCCTCCAGAAGCACCACAAGTGGCAAAGCAGAAATAATTAAGGAAGCAAAATGGAAATTGGAACAGTCATGGAGCAAAGTGAAAGGAAACGGAAACTTCGGGCAACAGAGCACTTTAACAAGCACTTATTTATACTAATCCCACAATACACAAAAATGCTGGAGAATTGTTGAACCATCACTGATGAATACTGTACTCAGAAACATCAACCCACCCTCCCAAACCATCACTGATAAATACCCCACTCAGAAACAACAGCCCACCCTCCCAAACTATCACTGATAAATTCCCCACTCAGAAACATCAGCCCACCCTCCCAAACCATCACTGATAAATACCCGACTCAGACACATCAGCCCACCCTCCCAAATCATCACTGATAAATGCCCCACTCAGAAACATCACCCCACCATCACTGATAAATGCCCCACTCAGAATATCAGCCCACCCTCACAAACCATCACTGATAAATGCCCCACTCAAAAACATCAGCCCATCCTGCCAAACTATCACTGATAAATGCCCCACTCAAAAACATCAGCCCACCATCACTGATAAATGCCCCATTCAGAAACATTAGCCCACCTTCCCATACCATCACTGATAAATACCACATTCAGAAACATCACCCCACCCTCCCAAAGCATCACTGATAAATGCCCCACTCAGAAACATTAGCCTGCCTTCCCAAACCATCACTGATAAATATCACACTCAGAAACATTGGCCCACCTTCCCAAACCTTCACTGATAAATACCACACTCAGAAACATCAGCCCACCCTCCCAAACCATCACTGATAAACTCCCACTCAGAAACATCAGCCCACCCTCCCAAACCATCACTGATAAATACCACACTCAGGAACACTGATATATACTGCACTCAGACACATTAACCCACCCTGGCAATCCATCACTGATAAATACCACACTCAGACCATTGTCTTTGGAACATCACTGATAAATAATAGTGCATTTTTATTCTCCCACATTCTCATCAATATTCCCTACCCCCATCCCTCCATTCTACCACTCATTTACAGACCTGTTCCCTATCTGTTCCAATTAAACCCACCTACTTAAATGTCTTTGGGAATTGGTGGCACCTCAAGGAAATTCATGCAGTGACAGGGAGTATGTGCAAACTCTACCCAGATTGCTCCAGAGGTCAGGACCAAACTTGGGCATCTGGAGTAGTGAAGCAACGGTTTACCAGCCACTTCACTGCCTTGCACTTAGAATAGGCAGAAAGATCCCAAAATGTGTACATGGGTATTGAAGGTTCTACCAAATAGTCACATCCTATCTTATCCAAACCCAATGTAGACCAGGCACATAGAAAGTTTTTATTTTTTTTTCCCTGCCAAGATACACAAAGAGGTGCCCCTAGTCCTGAATCACTGTCAAGACAAGAAAGAGAAACACTTGATGAGGAGTCTTAAGCCACAAGATTCGCTGGTTATCTGTGAATAGTCATTGATGTTTGTTGAAATTTATTTATTTCTTGGTGTTTATTTATTTAATTCGAAGGGCTGGTCTGTTTATTTATTTATTTAATTTTCCAGGGTGATTTTGAAAGTCAGGTGGGGCCCTAGTGCACAGGCAGGAGAATTTAGAAAGGGAAGGATAGGTTACCTTGCTGTTCAGTTGGTGAGGAGCCTTCAGCCAGGTGAGTCTGGTGACTGCTCCTAAATGATTATTGTGGGAGGGATTAATTGGGTAGTTAAGAAAATTAGAGGGAATTAATAAAAAGGAGGGCTCGCTAAAGGAGTGGCTTAGTGAAGGAATGGGACATCAAGGCTTTGGTGAGCAGGCACTGAGGAAGAGCTCCCTTTGAAGTAAGGTCTGGTAAATCTCTTTTTGTTTATCTAAATTACTCTAATTTAGGTTGAAGAGCAGGTGTTGGAGGCAGTTGTTAGGGCAGTGGAGTCCTCTGGTTACAGGATGTAGGAGGTCCTGGACAGCACAGATGTTCCTGATAGTGACACCTGCAAATGGTACATCCAGTTGCAAGACATGGAAAACTGTGTTAGGGAACTGGAGTTACAGCTCGATAAAATGTGGATGATAAGGGAGGTAGAGGCAGTGATAGATAGGAGTTATGGGGAGACCGTAACCCCCAACAATCAGGAGTCAGGGAAATGGGTGACTGTGAGGAAATGGAAAGGGGGAGACAGGCAGTGCAGAGTACACCTGTAGCTGTTACCCCTCAACAACAAGTATACTGCTTTGGATACTGTTGGGGGTATGATCTACAGGGGACAACTCATGGAGCTTGGGTTTCTGGCATAGGGCTGGACCCTTTGCTCAGAAGGGAAGGGGGAAAAGAGAAAGGTTCCTGTAGTTGGGGACTCACTGGTTACGGGAGCAGATAGGAGGTTTGCTGGATGAGATTAGGGCTTCCGGTTGGATTGTTGCCTCCCAGGTGTCAGGGATGAGTCCACTGCATTCTGGAGGGGCAAGGTGTGCAGCTAGAAGTTGTGGTCCACATGGGAACCAAGGACAGAGAAGTGGGGATGAGGCCCTGAAAAGGGATTACATAGAGTTAGGGAAGAAGTTGAAAAGCAGAACTTCAAGGGTAGTAATCTCGGGATTGCTGCCTGTGCCACACGCTAGTGAGGGTACATAAGAACAAAGGAACATAGGAAGTAGGAACAGGAATAGGCCAAAAATGGCCCATCAAGCCTGCTCCGCCATTCAATACGATCATGGCTGATCTAATTTATGACCTAACTCCACCATATCCGCTAATTCCTCTATCATGTAAAAATTTATCTAACCAAATTTTAAATATGTTTAATGAGGCAGCCTCAACCACTTCCCTGGTTAGAAAATTCCAAACATTCACTACTCTCTGGGAAAAACATTTTTTCCTCATCTCTGTCCTAAATCTACTCCCCCGAATCTTGAGAATGTGTCCTCCCATTTTAGTTTCCCCGGCCAGCTCAAAAAACCTTCCTACATCTATCCTATCCATACCCTTCATAATCCTATATGTTTCTATAAGATCTCCTCTAATTCTTCTGAACTCGAGCGAATACAATCCTAGATGATTTAATCTTTCATCATAAGTCAACCATTCATCCCAGGGATCAACCTAGTAAACCTCCTCTGGACCGTCTCCAAAGCCAGTATATCCTTCCTCAAATATGGAGACCAGAACTGGACACAGTACTCCAGGTGCGGTCTCACCAGTACCTTATACAGTTGCAACATTACCTCCCTACTCCTGAATTCAATTCCTCTAGCGATTGAAGGCCAACATTCCATTTGCCTTCTTAATAACCTGCTGCACCTGCAACCTAACTTATTGCGATTCATGCACAAGCACTCCCAAGTCCCTCTGCACAACAGCATGCTGTAATTTTTCACCCTTTAAATAATATTCAGCTCTTTTATTTTTCTTGCCAAAGTGGATAACCTCACACTTACTAACATTGTACTACATCTGCCAGACCTTTGCCCATCATCCAGCTTAACTATATCCCTCTGCAGACTCTCCACATCCTCATTACAATTTGCTCTTCCACTCAATTTGGTGTCATCTGCAAACTTGGCTACACCACATTTTGTCCCCTCCTCCAAGTCATCAATGTAAATGATGAACAGTTGTGGGCCTAACACTGACCCCTGCGGCACCCCACTTACCACTCTCTGCCAACCTGAAAAACTCCCATTTATCCCGACTCTCTGCCTCCTGTCAGACAACCAATTTTCAATCCAGGCCAATATACTTCCCCGGACTCCACTTTCCTGTAACTTACTGATAAGTCTCTTGTGCAGCACCTTATCAAACACTTTCTGGAAATCCAAATATACAACATCAACCTGTTCCCCTCTATCCACCACACCCATTATATCCTCAAAGAATCCTAATAAGTTTGTCAAACAAGATCTTCCCTTTCTAAAACCATGCTGCGTCTGCTTGATTGAACCCTTGCGTTCCAAAAGTTTCACTATTTCATCTTTAATGACGGCTTCAAGCATTTTTCCAACTACAGACGTCAAGCTAATTGGCCAATCGTTTCCAGTCTTCTGCCTACATCCCTTCTTAAAAAGTGGCGTGACATTTGCTGTCTTCCAGTCTGCTGGGACCTGCCCAGAATCCAAGGAATTTTGGTATATGACCACCAATGCATCAACTATAAATTCTGCCATTTCCTTCAGAACCCTTGGATGCATATCATCAGGACCAGGTGATTTGTCTGGCTTTAGTCTTATTAGTTTCTCCATCACTACTTCCTTTGTAACAACTATTTTATCAAGGCCCTCCCCAACATTCGCATCCTTAACTCCACACTTGGACATGCTGGACGTGTCTTCCACCGTGAAGACTGGCACAAAATATTTGTTTAATGCCTCGGCCATTTCCTCATTTTTTGCTACCAGTTTTCCTTTCTCATCCTCCAAGTGTCCTATGTTAACTCTGGCCACCCTCTTCCGTTTTATATATTTATAAATTTTTTTACTTTCTATTATATTTGGTGCCAATTTACTTTCATAATCCTTTTTCCCATTTCTTATTACTGGCTTTGTAACCCCTTGTTGTCTCTTAAAGTTTTCCCAATCTTCCAGTTTCCCACTGCTCTTTGCAGCTTTGTACACCTGCGCCTTTAATTTTATTCTCTCCTTTATTTCCTATGTTAACCACTGTTTATTTTTCCCTCCCTTGCTGTCCTTTTTCCTGACCGGAATATATTTTTGTTGAGCATTTCAAAATATTTCTGAAAATCTTCCACTGTTCCTCAACTGTTTCATCAATTAGCTTGTGCTCCCAGTCCACTCTGCCCAATTCCTCCCTCATCCTATGGTAGTCACCCCTGTTTAAGCATAATATATTAGTTTTAGATCTAACTATTTCCCCTTCCATCTGATCATACTATGATTGCTATTTCCCAGATGGTCTCTGACTATTACATCATTTACTCTACGTGTCTCATTGCACAACACTAGATCCAGGAGAGCATTTTCTCTTGTGGGTTCCTTAACATGCTGCTCAAGAAAGCTATCGTATGGTAGGAATAGGAATTTGTAGAGTATGAATATGTGGCTCAGGAGCTGGTGCAGGGGGTAGGGGGTTTAGATTTCTGGATCATTTGGATCTCTTCTGGGGCAAGACTGACCTGTACAAAAGGGATGGGCTGCACTTGAAGTGGGGTTGGGTGGGGGTTGCAGTATCCTGGTAGGCAGGTTTGCTAGAACTGTTGAGGAGGGTTTAAACTAGTTTGGTCGGGAGGTGGGAATCTGAATGAAGAACACCGAGATTGGAGGGAGTGGAATGAAAATGTAAATGGAGGAGGGAGGAAGGTAAAGGTAGTTGGTAGCAAAAGGAGTATATATGGAGGACAGTTTCTCAAGTGCATATATTTTAATGCAAGGAGCATAGTAAATAAGGAGGATAATCTTAAGGCATTGATGGCCACATGGAAATACAATATTGTGGCCATCAGTGAAACTTGGATGCAGGAAGGGCATGTTTGGCAGTTAAATGTTCCAGAATTCTGTTTTAGGCATGATAGAACGGGGGGGGGGGAATAAAAGGTGGAGGAATTGCATTGCTTATTAGAGAGAACGTTACAGCAGTGCTGTAGCAGGATGGTTTGGTGGCATTGGCCAGCGAGGCTATTTGGGTAGAATTGAGGAATGGCAGAGGCATGAAAACATTAATGAGAGTGTATTGTAGACCACCAAATGGGCTGAGAAAGGAGCAAATTTGTAAGGAGATTGGATACATATGTAATAAACATAAGGCGGTAGTTGTGGAAGATTTCAACTTTCTGAACATTAACTGGGACACCATACAGTAAGAGGGCTGAATGGGGTAGAGTTTAAATGTGTTCAGGAAAGTTTTCTGAATCAATACGTAGAAGAACAGACTCAAGAGGGGCAGTATTGGATCTCCTATTAGAGAATGAGGTAGGTCAGGTGACAGGTTTGTGTTGGGGAACACTTTGGGTCTAGTGATCACAATACTATTAATTTTTGAATAGTAATGGAAAAGAATAGAGGTGGGCCAAAGATGGAGATTCTTCATTGGAAGAAAGCAAATTTTGAGGGGATGAGAAAAGATTAAGGGTGTGGATTGGGATAAGATATTTTCGGGGAAGGATGTAGCAGATAAATGGAGGATATTCAAAGGAGAAGTTCTGAGAGCACAGTGTCGGTTTGTCCCTGTGAGGATTAAAGGAAAGTTTAGAAACTATAGGGAGCCTTTGTTTTCAAAAGATATTGAGAACTTGGTTCAGAGGAAGTGGTATGTAGAACTGGCATAAACAGCAAGGAATGGATGAACTTCTTGAGGAATATACAAAGTGTAAAATAAATATTAAGAAGGAAATTAGAATGGCTAAAAGGAGACATGAAGCATCTTTGGCAGGAAATGTAAAAATTAATCCAAAGGGTTTCTAAGGTACATTAAAAAGTAAAAGAATAGTAAGGGATAAAATTGGACCCCTTGAAGATGAGGGGGGTCGGCTCTTTGAGAAGCCAGAGGAGATGAGTGAAATTTTAAACTTTTATTTCAGTATTCACTAAGGAAAAGAATATTGAGCCAGATGAAGTGAAGAAATATGGTAGGGAGCTCATGGATAATATAAGGATTAATGAGGAGGTAGTGTTAGATATATTGAAAAAGATCAAGGTGGATAAATCTCCAGGTCCTGACAAAATATTTCCTAGGACCCTGAGGGAGGTTAGTGTATAAATAGTGGGAGCATTGACAGAAATATTTAAAATATCACTGGCCATGGGGGAAGGACTGGAGGGTGGCTCATGTTATTCCACTGTTCAAAAAAGATCCAAAAGTAGGTCTGGTAATTATAGGCCTGTAAGTCTGATATTGGTGGTAGGTAAATTGCTGGAAAGTGTTCTTGGAGATGGTGTGTATTATAACTATTTGCAAGGACAGGGATTGATTTGGAGTTTATCGAGGAGGTTACCAAAAAAAGTTGATGAGGGAAAGGCGGTGGATGTTGTCTATTTGGACTTTGGTAAGGCTTTTGACAAAGTTCCCCATAAGGGGAAGGTGGGAGCATTAGGTATTAATGATGAAGTAGTGAAATAGATTCAGCAATGGTTAGATGGGAGATGCCAGAGAGTAGTGGTGGAAAATATTTTGTCGAATTGGAGGTTGGTGACTAGTGGAATGCCTCAGGGATCAGTACTGGGTCCACTGCCATTTCTCATGTATATTAACAATCTAGATGGTATGGTGTCAAAATTGATTAGTAAATTTGCAAATGATAAAGGTTGGCAGTGTTGTGGACAGTGAGGAAGATTATCAAAGCTTACAGGGTGATATAGGACAGTTAGAAGAGTGGGCTGAAAGGTGGCAGATGGAGTTTAATACTGAAATGTGAGGTGCTACATTTTGGTCAGACTAATCAAATAAGACATGCATGTTAAATGGTAGACAATTGAGGAGTGCAGTGGAACAAAGGGATTTAGGAGTCATAATTCTGAAATTTGAATCACCTGCGGATAGGGTGGGGAAGAAAACATTTAGTATACTGGCTTTCATAAATCAGAGTATTGAATGCAGAAGTTGGGATTTTGTGTTCAAATTGTATAAGGCATTGGCGAGGCTAAATTTGGAACACTGTGTGCATTTTTTGTCACTGAAATACAATATAAAGAGTGCAGGGGAGGTTTACGAGACTGTTGCTGGGTTTTCAGTGTTTGAGTTACAGTGAACCTTGTTCTCTAGAGCGTAGAAGGTTGATGGGTGAATTGTTAGAGGTATTCAAAATTATAAGGGGGATGGATAGAATCAATGTGGATAAGCTTTATCCATTGAGAGTAGGGGAGATTCAAACAAGATGGCATGGATTGAGAGTAAAAGGGGAGAAGTTTAAAGGAAACACAGGAAATTTCTTCACGCAGAGGGTGGTGGGGATTATGGAATGAACTTCTGGCAGTGATGGTAGAAGAGAGATTGATGTTAATATTCAAGGATAGATATATGGATGGGAGAGTTATGGGCCAAATGGAGGTCAGTGGGACTAGATGGGAGATGTTCGGCATGGACTAGTAGGGCCAAACTGGCCTATTTCTGTGCTGTAGATGGTTACGAGTCCCTTCAGAGACATCCAGTGTCTGTGGATGCCGCTGCCTCCTGCACGCTGTAACCTCTGTAGCTATATGACTTCCTGTCCTGTCCAGTGGTGAACCCAAGCTCCAGATGTCTGAGTCACCTTCCTCAACCACTGATTCCCAGCCCCTGATATGATCAGGAAGCTATCAGTTCCTGAAGCCTTTTGGGAGCCCTGCTCACAATTGGCACCCTCACGGATCCCTGGGTGATCCAGTCTTCTCTAAAGATATGTGTTCTGATGGACTAATTAGCCACTAAAAGCTGCCCCCTTGTATGTAATTGACTGGTAGAATCTGGGGGAGTTGATGAAAATGTTGGGAGAATAAAATGTCTGGAATTAATTTATATTAATATCTCTGACTCTAACCCATGGCTGAAATATAATCAAGGATGATGTAAGATAATGTGAAAATATAGTGTGGAAAAGGTGACAGGCAAATGGAAAATCAAGATTATCTCGCTGTGGACATGTTTTGTAAAACCTAAATTTAGTTTCTTCAGTGTGGAAGAGATTCCATTGTGTGCACTAAACTGGAAGGAGGAGAAGTGAATTGTTGCCTCACTTGGAAAGAGTTTCAGTCTCTGACTTGAGGTGGAAAAGGAGGAGGTAAAAAGGTAGATGTTGCTTTCTGATTATGGTGGGAGTTCACCACTGAATATCTTCCATGCTATGGTGTACAAGATATCATTAATAGCCTGTGTGCAATTAAGATGATTCATTAGTATCCACAAGTAGCAAAGAGGAAAATTTTGAAAGTGGGTACATGGAATGCAAAGTTCAAGTGTGGATTTATTCAGAAACAAATTGATGATCTCAGCTTCAACCTGGAGAGACAACCAGATCTCAGGCTGGTGAAAATTTACTGGCCTGAATCCTTAACCCTGCTACTCCCTCCAAGGAGGCTGCTGGACTTGTTGAGTGTTTCCAGCATCTTCTGTTTTTTTTATTTCCCAAATATTTGTAAATAACCTGTCTTTCTCAGTCAGCAATGGCTGCATCAGGTTGTTAAAGTGGTCATTGTTGGACCTCATCTTAACCTTAAAATTGAATTGAAAACTCCAAGGCAAAATGCCATTGAAGGTACAATGTTGTGTAGATTGATGCATAGTTTTATAAAAGCATGATATTCACATTGAAAGTAGGAAACGATTCTTTTCCGGTTAAGGGATGGAGATGGCTGGGAAGACACAGGATATTTTTCTAGTGAAAGAATGCATTAAAGGTTTGGACAAGTATCTAGATAACACCACTATATAATTGATGATTTGAATGGTCAGTCAAACAATGTTGTGTTGACAAGGGTCATAGAGATGCCAAGTTTTTTGAGAAGATAGATTTTAGAAGAGCACAAGGCTGAACATTCTGGCACTGTGTGATAGGCCAAAAGGACATGCAAACTCTGCATGGACAGCACCAGAGGTCAGGATTAAACCCAGGTCTTTGGTCCCATTAGCTGCACCAGTGTCTCCATGATTATCATTGGAATGGAAAAAGTAACTCGTAAGTGATTGAATTGAGGTGAAACATTTGGACTTTGTTCGACCACAGAGCATGAGCTTAAAAAAAAATTCAGATACATTTCTTCATGTCACAGCTTACTGGTCTCTGATCTCTGATAATGACCCTCAGTTTTGATCATTGCTCTTTGAGTCATTAGGAATGTTGTTTAGCATGTGATGATTTCACCAAATCATTCAGTGTCAAGTGGTGTGACGGAGAGATTGGAGCACTGAAGAAACAAGTTTTACAAAGTGACTGAACTTGACAATGTCATCAATTAGCCAACCTCTTGTTAACATACATTCTGTCGCATATACTATAATTCCATAATAGGTCCTGCTGAGTAACAATGCTTAAGTACTCAGAACATAATTGAGTTTAGCTCAGTCAGATCTTGAAAGGACCCGTTGAACGAAAAGAATTGAAACAACAGCAAAATGATCATTGGTACAAGTCTGAGTGTTAATGACACCTAACAAATTTGGTACTTGGAAGTGAAGTCCTGGAGATAGTGAGATGTGTGGTTCAAAGAGACACTGGTGAAAATAGGAGGTAGAATTGGATCAGTTAATTTCGGCAAGATATGCATGAAGATATTGAAGAATTGTGATTGCGTTCCAAAATTTAATCCAGTGCAGACTGTAGAAAAAATTCCACTGAAATGAGTCAAAGGATACCTTGCTCAGCTCAGGAAATGGATACAATTTCCTTTGAGAATATCAAAAAGACTCAGAAAACTCTCAGGGAGTTTAAAATCCTAAATCAGGCGAATGTGTGAATCGCACAATTTTAAAAGGTAAAAGCAGTGCAATTTATGTAAGCATACGCCACATGTATGATGTGCATGAACTTGGTTATTGCACTTGAAAAGCAGAAAATAGACACACACATTTTAGCAGCACTTGTAAACAGGATGTTCTGGGCACTTCATTCTGTTAGGATCAGAACCCACGTAGATTACAACCAGGAGTGGAAAGGTTGCCTGAGGAACAATTTCCCCCCCCACCACCCCCAAAATCTCTTTCCACTTGGGAATCCTGAGGCTGATTGCTTGCTGACTGAGATCACTCATTTAGGATGCTCCTCCATGTTGTTCATGGCTGAAAATATGATGAGATGCCATCAGGACTTGTATTGGCAATGGGACTTTTGTTTCCTTTTCTGTAAGGGGGGCTGAGGGACCCCAATGGTGACTCTTTGTCTGCCTTATGGTAGGCAGAAGACAATATTGTGTCATATTACATGTTCTGAATCTTGAATCCAGCACATTTTTCTTTCCCTTTTGTGCAGTTACTGGATTCATGAGTCTACAAAACCTCCCCTCGTCAGATGGGGAGGGGGCGGGGGTAACTGGGCAAAAGGAGCTTCTCCAGTTGATCAGGTAAAGGCTCTCTCAGCAGGTTAGGTTCTGTTCCACTGGCCCAAAATCCAACCTCTCCATGGTGCCTGTTACTGGGGAGGTGATTGGTTCGGAGCACAAGAAACAAGGTCAGCCATTGGAACTTCTGCAGATGAGTGCAATGCCGATAGGGTCTGTGGAACTCCTGGGCTATAGTTTGTATTATAGAACTTGGCCTTCGGGTGATTGCAAAACTACCACCGATTTTTAACTGATCCCTAAATGTTATTGCTTGGGTGATTATTTGTCAAACTTTGCACAGGGATGTGGTTGCTGCAGTAGATTCCCCCCTCCCCCATAGAGTTTAAAGGATGCCAATCATCAACCATAACTCACAGCCTTCAATGTGACTCCATGGAGTTATGTGGCATGGAATCAGGCCCTTCAAAACACTGAGGGCATGGTGACCATCAAACATTCTTGCACTAATCTCAGGCCAGCACAGATAGCAGAGCAGTTAGCATGACCTCAGTATAGCACTAGCAACCCAAGTTCGAAACCAGTTCTGTCTGTAAGGAGACTGTGTGTGTGTTCTCCCCATACCTGTGCGAGTTTCCTCTGGATGTTCCAGTATCCTCCAACCCTATAAAAAAGGTACAACATTTTAGGTTAATTGGGGTATTTGGGTGGCAGGAGCCTGTGGGCCAGAAGGGCCTGTAACTGTGTGCCTAAATTAAATTAATACATTTTATTATCTCCACATTCCCATCAGCTGCTCTCTAATTCTACCACTTACCTACACAGGAAGCAGAACTTGCAGCAGCCAATTAACCCCATTGACCTGCACACCTTTGGGAATGTGGGAAGAAACCAGAGCACTTGGGGAGTGGGGGAAGCCACGTGGTCACAGGGAGAACATGCAAACTCCACACAGACAGCACCCAGATTGAACCCAGAGGTACTGGAGCTATGAGTCACCCATGCTATAAGCTGTGTTTCCTGACAAACATTTTGCGAGGACAAATTTTATGAAATCAAAAAATTTGGGCAATAAGTATCATGGATACTTTGGGGCAGAGTTGCTTTCCGAGTGGAGAGGGCTACGCTATCATTGCAGAGAAAAATATATTTATAAATCTGGTACACACAATTCAAAAGGTCAGTGGTTTAATAGCGAATTTGTAAAAGGAACATTTGTGAATCTACTCTATCTATAGATAAATCTGCATTGTAGCAGAACAAGTAGACACACCTCCTTAAACATATCCGAGTAGGTCATTGACTTGTTCCATTTTACTGTGTTCGGAGTGATGGATCTCAAAATTGGATACATTTAATAACTAGATTTGACACTGCAGATTTTCCAGTGGATATGAAACTGCTGGACTGACCAGCCTGTGGAGTGCATGCCTAATATTCATTTCCATTTATCAAAAATCTACCCCTGTCATTCTAAATGAGACCTCAAGGATCAATCTTAAACCATGTTAAATTGTGTACAGTCATTCAACGATGTATCTTGAAGGAATTAAATAATGTTTGTGCAATGTAAATGAAGGGCATGACAGGCAGGTTAATTGCTCTAGTGGTACGCAAGGCTAAGAATCTGCATAAATTATGACCCTGTAGCAGGTTGTTGAGATAAAATGATAGATGATTAATAAATAAGGACCGGCTTGAGTGACAGCTCGCTGAATGGCTCAGAAGAAGATGGAATGAGAGTCTTGAGTCCAAGGTTTGTATAAATGATGGCTTGGTAAAGGTTTCAATATGAGAAACTGTGAAGAGGCAAAATTCTATGGCTGAAATTACACTCACAGAATCATACATCAGCACAGTGGAGAATGCGGAGTCTCATCAATCAACAATATAACATTCAAAAACATAATCACAGTTCATCATGAAGGAAATGTGCGCTGCTGGGACTCAGTAACCAAGACAATGTCAGGCTGCGGGTCAGCTTAGATATACTGAAACTTAAAATAATAGGCAGAAAAGAAGTTAAATTATCTCTGGCTGTTAGTCAGATCTTTCACTCTCAGTTTTTTTTATATAACCTTCCTATACTGCTGAGCCGTTGGACTGCTTGTGGCTTTGGATGAGCCATAACCTCTATGAAGATTGGATAAACCAGTGCAGGTCTGTCACCATTCAATTCCTCCCTCTGCAAGGTTCAACTGGGCTGGGTGGGTATTGTCAAAAGAGTTGTGGAGCATAGAAACAGGCACTTCAGCCCACCAACTGCATGCTACCCATATGCCCACATTAGGTCTGCACCTTTCCATGTCTTGATGACTCCAGGAATTGACTGAATGCTTCTTGGATGTTATGAAAGTTTTATCCTCTATCATTGCATTTTAAATTTCAACCACCTTCTATGGAAAAAGTTCTCCCTTGCATCCCCCAACTAATTGATCTGGTTTCCTCCCACATCCCAAAGACACTGTAAATTTCCCCGAGTGGCAGAATTTTGGGGCTGAGGCAGGGAAAGGGGTAGTGGGTTTGACGGGAATCGGGGAGGATTAAAAATGGAATGCCTAAATGAAATGGTCAGTGTAACCTTGATGGGCTGAATGACCTCTGCCATGCTGTGTGATTCCACTACATCCTCTGATTTCTTTTTCTTATTTACTTCTGTTTTGGTACTTAAGTTCTGAATTTTTAAAATTTTTTTATTTTTCACACAATAAACCATATTGACCAAAATACATAGACATTTTTCTTGAATATATACAGTCATTTTCTCCCCTTTTTCCCCCCTCCCTTCTCTCCCTCCTTCTCCCCACTTCCCATTTATTCAAAGTTCAATCTATAAGATACATTAAATCCGTTAAACAATGTCATCACAATAAAATAAACAAGAAATTTTTATCTTTTACTTTTATATACTGAGTCAGTTCATTTCGTTGTCTTCTCCTTCTGTCATTTTAGGTGGTGGAGGTCCATGGTAGGATTTCTCTATTGTATTTCATATATGGCTCCCATATTTGTTCAAATATTGTGATGTTATTTCTTAAATTATATGTTATTTTTTCTAATGGAATGCATTTATTTATTTCTATGTACCATTGTTGTATTCTCAAGTTGTCTTCTAATTTCCAGGTTGACATAATACATTTTTTTTGCTATAGCTAGGGCTATCATAATAAATCATTTTTGTGCTCCATCCAAATTGAGTCCAAATTCTTTATTTCTTGTATTACTTAGAAGGAAGATCTCTGGGTTTTTTGGTATATTGCTTTTTGTGATTTTATTTAATATCTGGTTTAGATCTTCCCCAAATTTTTCCACTTTCTCACATGTCCAAATTGCATGTATTGTTGTTCATGTATCCTTTTTACAGCAAAAACATCTGTCTGATACTGTTGGGTCCCATTTATTTAACTTTTGGGGTCTGATGGGGCCTGTGTAACCAATTATATTGTCTCATGCATAACCTCATGTTTATTGTATTTCTCATAGTTCCAGAGCATAGCTTTTCCCATGTTTCATTCTTTATCTTTATGTTTAGATCTTGTTCCCATTTTTGTTTAGGTTTACAGTTTGTTTCCTCATTCTCCTTTTCTTGCAATTTGATATACATGTTTGTTATAAATTTTTTAATTATCATTGTGTCTGTAATCACATATTCAAAATTACTTCCTTCTGGTAACCTCAGACTGTTTCCCAATTTGTCCTTCAAGTAGGTTTTCAGTTGGTGGTATGCAAACCTTGTATCGTGAGTTATATTATATTTGTCCTTCATTTGTTCAAAAGATAATAATTTATTTCCTGAAAAACAATTTTCTATTCTTTTAATCCCTTTTCTCTCCCACTCTCTGAAGGAAAGGTTATTTATTGTGAAAGGGATTAGTTGATTTTGTGTCAATATTAATTTTGGTAATTGATAATTTTATTTTATTCCTTTCTACATGAATCTTCTTCCAAATGTTGAGCAGATGGTGCAATACTGGTGAATTCCTATGTTGCACCAATTTTTCATCCCACTTATAGAGTATATGCTCAGGTATCTTCTCCCCTATTTTATCTAGCTCTAATCTGGTCCAATCTGGTTTTTCCCTTGTTTGATAAAAATCTGATAGGTAGCTTAATTGTGCTGCTCTATAATAATTCTTAAAGTTTGGTAGTTGTAAGCCTCCTTGTTTGTACCATTCTGTTAATTTATCTAGTGCTATCCTCGGTTCCCCCCCCTTTCCATAAGAATTTCCTTATTATTTTCTTTAGCTCCTTGAAGAATTTCTCTGTTAGGTGAATTGGTAATGATTGAAATGGGTATTGTATCCTTGGGAAGATGTTCATTTTAATACAGTTTATCCTTCCTATCAGTGTTAGTGGTAAGTCTTTCCAGTGCTCCAAGTTGTCTTGTAATTTTTTTCATTAATGGGTGATAATTTAGTTTATATAGATGGCCGAGATTATTATTTAGTTGTATACCTAGGTATCGAATTGCTTGTGTTTGCCATCTAAATGGTGATTATTCCTTAAACTTTGTGAAATCCGCATTATTCATTGGCATTGCTTTACTTTTATTTGCGTTGATCTTGTACCCTGATACTTCTCCATATTCCTTCAATTTCTTGTGTAATTCTTTTATTGATATTTCTGGTTCTGTTAAGTATATTATAACGTCATCTGCAAATAGACTGATTTTATATTCCTTCTCTTTTATTTTTATCCCTCGTATTTTATTTTCTGTCTTATCAGTTCTGCTAGTGGTTCTATAGCTAACGCGAACAGTGAGGGAGATAATGGATATCCATGTCTTGTTGATCTGCTTAATTTAAATTGGTTTGATATATATCCATTTACTGTCACTTTCGCCAATGGTCCCTTATATAATGCTTTAATCCAATTAATATATTTCTCTGGTAGGTTGAATTTTTGTAGTACTTTGAATAAATATTTCCATTCTACTCTGTCAAAGGCTTTCTCTGCATCTAAAGCAACCGCTACTGTTGGAGTTTGTTTCCTTGTACTGCATGGATTAAATTAATGAATTTACAGATATTGTCCATTGTTCGTCTTTTTTTAATAAATCCAGTTTGGTCTAGTTTTACTATTTTTGGTACACAGTCAGCCAATCTGTTTGCTAATAGTTTATCTATTATCTTATAATCTGTGTTAAGTAGAGATATTGGTCTATACGATGCTGGTGTTAGTAGATCTTTCCCCGTCTTTGGTATTACTGTAATTATTGCTGTTTTGCATGAATCTGGTATGTTTTGTTTTTTCAATCTGGTTCATTACTTCCAGGAGAGGAGGAATTAATAAGTCTTTGAATGTTTTATAGAATTCTATTGGGAGTCCATCCTCTCCCGGTGTTTTATTGTTCGGTAGTTTTTTTAATATCTCCTGTATTTCTTCTATTTCAAATGGTTTTATTCATTTATTTTGCTCCTCTGTTTGTAATTTCGGTAGTTCAATTTTAGTTAGAAATTCATCTATTTTGTCTTTTTTCCCTTTGTTTTCAGTTTGAAGTTTCTCAGCCTTGATGGACAGAGGTCCTGCCTGAAACATTGACCATTCTTCTCTGCTGCTGATGGTCTCGACCAACTGAGTTCATCCAGCTGATTGGGCTTTTTTCTGCATGACTTGCATCTGACTACAGTTAATTGCCTCTGAAGTAGCAGGAAGGGCATTTGGCCTGGAGCCAACTAATGACTGACAACAAAAGCTGGTCATGTTGTTGTGAAAATCATTATTTTATAATTGAACATTAATATTTTTATACACATTTATTGATTTAAAAAATCCTGATTTTCACTATCCTATTGATCTGCTCTATATGTTCCAGTATAATCTAATTTCCCCTAGTCCTCCGATCTACATCCAAAAATTGAACATGTCCTAAAGCTCATATTGTTGGCAAACAAATCCACCAGAACACCCTCAAGATATCTTCTCTCCAACCACCTTTGACCCAATCATCCTACACTCCCCCCATCCCCCCCCTCCCCCCCCCCCCCACCACCAATCATCCCACACTCCCCTGTTCCTCGGTTACCTCATCTATTTTCCATTTTAAATGCATTTATGTCCTGGAAGAATTTTCTTCTTGGCTCCTTCACTCTCTGACCTTGGACAGGATGAAAAAGCCATAAAGCAGAGCACAGACCATGGAGATGCCGCCAATGAATATAATCAAGGTTATGTGATGCAGCAGATTTCCCCCCACAGTTCACAATAATGTGATGGCTTGTCTTGATTCATCCATCCAGAGAGACCTTAAAACATCCCAGTTGTAGCCTCTTAAATAACCCTTAAGGGCTTTTACCTCTACTGATTTTTCTGGAACTGTATTGAACACATTGATCAGTCTGTCTGGTCCTCGACTGTGACCAAGAATGGAACGCAGATGATCGTTAACTGAATATTCTTTATTCATCAGTTCAATGCATTCCTTGTGTGTCAACACCACTTAGGTTTCCCCTTTAAACAATGCCCTCAGGAGATGTTTGAGGCCCAGCTATCCAGTGGTTTCCCTTGGAGTGTAGTCTGTCCACATGGAGCTTTTGCGTAAGCTGCACTGAACTTCAATGGGTTTTCTTTCCTTCATCTTCAGACAGAGCTTGCCAGACCTTCCCAAATGCAACTAGAGTTTAGCCCTTAACTCTTTCCCTGAATTAAAAAAATTAATGGATTTAAACAGCATAATTTAATTTTGAGTTGTATTCCAGTTTATACCCTTAGACCATTAAAACTGTAGATTTTTTTAAACTCTTAGTGCTTGATTTAAAAACACACAATGCTGGAGAAACTCAGCAGGTCAAACAGTGTCCCTTATCGAGCAAAGCTAAAAATGCATCACCGTTGTTTTGGGGTTGAGCCCTTCATCAAGGTACAGGTAAATGTTGGCAGGCGTCTGAGCAAAAGGATGGGGGGAGGGAGGTGTGGTCGCAAAGGCAGGAGGTGATAGGTGATGGGAGGGAGGGGACAGCAGCGATCAAGGGGAGGAGGGATGGCTGGGTGAAGGGAGGGAGGAGAACTAGATGTGGCCTTCTCTACATCAGAGAGACTGGGTGCATATTGGGAGATCACTTCACTGAGCACCTTTGCTCTGTCCGCCTCAGTGACAGAGATCTCCCAGTAGCCAACCATTTCAGTTCTGTGTCACAATCCCACACCTGTCTATGGTTTGATGCACTGTCCCATCAAGACCACCCACAAATTGGAGGAACAACACCTTATTTACTGTCTGGGCACTTTCCAACCGGATGGCATTAACATCAACTTTTCTTGTTTCTGCTAACCAGCTCTCCCCTTTCTATTTCTCTTCCCTCCCTTCACCTAGCCATCCCTCCTCCCACTGATTGCTGCTGTCCCCTCTCTCCCTTCTCCACCCATCATCTCCTGCCTTCCCCCCACTTCCCTTTTTGTTTGGATGCCTGCTGACATTTTCCCATTCCTTGATGAAGGACTCAAGCCCAAAATGTTGGTTATGTGTTTTTACCTTTGCTGTATAAAGGACACTGCCTGACTTGTTGAGTTTCTCCGGCATTGTGTATTCTTACTTCAACCATTGTGTCTACAAATTTTCTTGTTTCACTTCTTAGTGATTGGTTTCCAAGCTGACAGAGCCAAGGCAATAGGCTTATGAGTAATGGGGTGCAATCAGTCCTTAGCTGCTGAGCCTTGTGGGTTTTTTCCGCATTGCTCCAGTACTTGGAGGTCTGTCTTGTTTCTTGGCAACAAGTCATGGATACAATACAAGGTACAGTCTGACAAGGACATGCTGATGTATTCTATGCTCTTTGTACCAATGTCTTAATGACTTATGTCATTGTTGCTGTGGAGTGTTGAGTATGTGCATGTGTGCACCAAATTACATCAAGGTCACTTTCAATTCCATTCTTAGTTCCCTGTTCTTCAAAGAAAAGTTGCACCATCTCAATGATGTTCAGTTGAAGCAGGATTGTGCAGGTGTTTACCTTTTCTCGGTGGATGGCTTACAGAAGGACAAGTATCCTTTATTAAATCAGTTGTTCAGAGTGGTAAAGTGGAGCATCAGAAGCATAGTCTTAGAGTGCAGAAATGGGGTCATTGGCCCATCCTGTCCATGCCAATCATTAAGCACTTGCCTATACTAATCCAACTTACCAGCACTTGTGATGCACTCTATCAATGACTCCAAAGCCATAGAGTGAGGAACGATATGTTTTATTACACTTTAGACATTGCTGGCCCGATTTCAAGTGCTTGACTGAGGACAGGGAGGTTGACCAATTATTCCAGGGTCACAAGAGGAGGAGTTACCAAGAAATGAGTCATGGTGGTGGGGTGGGGGGGGGGGTGGAAACCAGGCCACCTATCCATGAGCAGTTACATATTTGCATCACCACAACTTGTCTGTGTTCTGTGTCCATGTCCAGATGACCAAACCACCACTCTGGGATTTCCATGGCTTTCCCCAGATGAAGTGCTTTGGTTTTGCTGCAGTATTAAGGCAGAGGGCCCACTGTTGCTATGAAATTTGGTGTGAGTGATTAATCCCCTGCTGCAGCTTCCTGAGAAGAGTCCAAACCCTGGCAGTTTTCCTCTCCATTTCTCTTCTTAGTGACCTTGACCAGAGAGCTGCTGTCCAGTGCTCTATGAGAGAAGATGAATGACCCCTCCAGTGAAAATTAGTTTAATGAATGCACTATGTTGAGAATGATTTTAGGTTCTGATTTGGCTGGCTTCAAAGCACTTGAGAATGTTAACTAAAACACAGATAAGGGAATCCATTCATACCAACTAGAAATACACTGTCAACCGAGCACAACATTACAAATCTTGCTTTCACTATCCTTGGGCAATCATTCCATTTGATGTTTGTGTGAAAGAATGCTCCTAGTCCTAGTTTCAACCTGTTTTGGTTTATGGCTTGCATCTCCTCACATTTTAAAGGGCAGCAGAGGGGTTCTGAATGGATATTTTGTCTCAAACGTAACTAATAATTTGCCTCGTTGTCATCACTGGTAGCTGACTTGCACAGTGGGTCAGGCAGCTTTGATGAGATGAGCCTTGGGGGGGAGGGATGGGGGAAGAGACCCAGGCATGTCATCCACAATGGGCCCAATTGACAGTCTTGAGAAAAGGTTCATTTCTACCCACAGATGGTGTCTCTATTAACTGTCCTCTGGCAATTCTTTGTCTGCCCAGTGTTAGACCTGAGATGAGAAGAATTCTGGAAACTAGCAAGGGCAAGGGGGGGGGGGGGGTTAAAAAGAACAGGGAAGGACCCAAATAAGAGTAAACTGGAAAGAAGTATGAATGTAGATGCTAAAAGCTTCTCTAGAAAGGGAAATAGTAGTTAAAGTAAGTGTGGGAGCTTGAGAACTGGAGTTAATCATCGGAGCTAAAAAATGAGAGGGACTCAACCAATGCAGTACACAAATATGCTGGAGAAACTCAGCAGGTTACACAGTATCCAGAAGAAGTAAAGAGCAGATGATATGTTGGGCCTGAGCCCTTCGCCAGGAGTGTGGAAGATCAGGCAGATGCCTGAGTGAAAAAGAAAGGGAAGGGGGGTACACAGGGAAACTGCTGAGAGGTAATGGGTGGAAGGGCAGAAGAAAAGAGAGCAGAGAGCAAAGAAAGATACCTCTCTCTCCATCAGAGAGAGGAGCAGGATTAGGCCACTCAGCCCATCAATGGGGGTGGAGAAAAGTGAAAGGGGGAGGAGTATCATTGCTTGTCAGGGAAAATGTCACAGGTGCACTGACAAGAAGCTTCCTGTACACAGGAATCCTAAATGTAATTTCTGATGTAGCTGTTGAAGAAGTTCTCCAAGAATGGCCTCTGCTGCTGATACATTTGCTAAGTGTGTGCGATATTTCCTTCTGGAATGATCAAGTCATACTCTGCAGAAATGGGCCCTTCATCTCACTCTCCATGTGTCTTTCTGCCGAGCTGCTGTACCAGGTTTTGAATAAACATCACTGGCATTCCCGTCAGGAGCCTTTCATTGTCTCCGAAGGCAGATCTTTTCCCTGATTGAAACTCACCTGTCCATTTGGTGACCATACTTGGCCTAGTCACTGACACTTGGGAGGTGAGTAGCCCTGTGTGCTCTGTTTCCAGGATCAGAAAACCTCATAAATAGTGTTTGTAATCCCATTCTGATCATCTTGTTTTATGCTGCTCCATCATTGGATCCAATTCCCTACCTAAAAATCTCCCCTTCCTTCTTCAACCCACCCTCATCACCAACTTTCCTACCTCCCCCTATTTATCACACTAAGTAACTCAGTGTCCAACTTTGTCTGTTATTGCAACAGGTTTTGGGACACCTCAATGGTGCCTTGAAAATGCAGGTGGTTGTTGCTTTTGGAAGGAGCTGTTTCCTTCCATCCCAGGAGAATAAGCAAGGCCAGGAGTAAGAAATAATCGAGAACTACCATCTGGCCGATCATCTAGAAGATGAAGCTTGGGTTCAGTACATCCATTGCAGGGTTATCAAGAAGGGGATTGTGTGACACTCCAAGAGTCCTTGGGCCTCCCCCTCCACATGGTGTCTAAATCAGCAGGAGGTGGAGACCATGCGGTGACTACTGCTGCCTCAATGAAGCTACCATGCCCAACAGATATCCTGTGCCCAACATCCAAGACTTGGCTGCCAACCTGCACAGGGCATGAATGTTATCCAAAGTGGACCTTATCCAGAGGTTCCACCAAATCCCAGTTCACCCTCAGGACATCCCCAAAATTGCAATCATAACCCCCTTTTGTTTGTTTAAATTTCTCTGCATAACGTTCTGTCTAATGAACGTGGTACAAACTCTTCAACAGTTGATGTATGCAGTGGGCCAGGACATCCCATTTGCATTCATCTATTTGGATGATATCCTCATCGCCAGCTGCAAGGACCACGCCGCCCACCTGAGAGAACTGTGCACCTGGTTGAGTGAGCTCAGGCTGACGATCAATCCCGCGAAGTGCCAATTCGGTCTGGACACCAGCGATTTCCTGGGGCACAGGAAAAACTGACACTGGGCCACTTCTCTACCCGAGAAGATTGAAACAGTCTGGCATTTCACTAAGCCACGCACAGTGAAAGGGCTGCAGGAATTTACAGACATGATAAACTTTTACCGCAGGTTCATACAGGCAGCGGCACACATCATGCGCCCCCTCTTCACGTTTATAGTGGGCAAGTCAAAAGATATTGTATGGGATGAGAAATCCTCTAAGGTGTTCCAGAGTGCTGAAGACGCTGGCCAATGCCGCCCTCCTGGTCCACCCCAGACAGTTGACACCTCCAGCAGAGTGGTAGGGGGCAGGCTGGAACAGCTTATTGAGGGCCAGTGGCAACCCATGGCCTTTTTCAGCAGCACCTCCAACACCCCCCCTCCCCCAGCTTTCAACTGAGAGCTATTGGCACTGTACCTGGCAGTAAAACACTTCTGTTACTTTTTGGAAGGCCTTCACCGATCACAAGCTGCTTCCATAAGGTATCTGACCCATGGTCAGCCCGACAACAGATGCTTGTCCATATGTTTGAATTTACCATGGACCTATAGCACATCACGGAGGGGGGAAAAGCAATGTGGTAGCTGACGCTCATTCGAGTCAGTACATTCCCTGTCCCAGGGAGTCGACTATGCGCCCCTCAACAAAATGCAGCAGTAGGACTCTCTCCAGCCTTGCAGTAGAAGATGTCCCCATTGTCCCAGGCAACCTGGCACATCTCTACTGGCAGCCCTCGCCCCATCATTCCGGCCACATGAAGGCACCAGGTTTTCAATGCCATCCACAACCTGTGCACCCTGCAATCTGAGCCATGGTTAAGAAGGTGGCTAGCAGATTTGTCTAGCATGGCCTCTGTAAATCGGTTAACCAGTGGGCCAAAACCTGCATGAACTCAATTCTCCAAAGTGCAGGTTCACATGAGAGCACCCACACAGACTTTTGAACCAGCTCGATGCAGGTTCAGCATGTACACATCCACATAGTGGGGTGAGATACCTCTTGACCATGGTTGACCACTCCATAAGGTGGCCCCACTGGCTGATACCACCTAAGAAACCTGCATCATCGACACATGGATGTCCAGATTCAGGGTACCAGAGCACCTAACCTCAGATGGAGGGCATAATTTACCTCTGGGCTCTGGGCAGCACTGGTTGACTTCCTGGGGACACAGCGCCAACACACTATGATGTATCACCCTTAGGCCAATGAGTTGGTGGAGTGCTTTCACAAGCACCTCAAGGTAGTCTTGATGGCCTGGCTTAAGGGTCCCAAATGGGTGGCCTTGGGTCTTGTTGTGGATTTGTATCATGCTGAAGGAGGACTTCAATGCCTCAGCGGAAGAGATGGTCCACAGTGCGCCCTTACTTATTCCTGGGCAGTGAAAACTGGTGTCCCTGATCCTGCAGCAACCCCCACCACACAGCCAGCCCAAATGTAACGTCCCCAGGGAGTTAAAGGCTTGTCAGTACATATTTTTGAGAAGGGCCTTTGAGGGGCTGTACAGGGTCGTCAAGGACAACTGATTAACCTTTGTTCTCTGTATTGGCGGTAAGGAGGACGCTTTTACCGTTGTCTGTCTGAAACTGGCATATCTTGACTGTAAAGAGCTGATCTCCACACCTCCCACCACAGCGCAGGCGCAGACCACCCAAGGCTACGAACAATGGCCTGATCATTGGTTCAGGGGGGGTAGGGGCCGTGTAGAGGCCCAGACATGGAGATTCAGACAAGTCCACAAAATGGCCGGTGAATGTGGCACCGTGCGGACCTAGGGGAGACACCAGCTGCTGTCCATGGTGACCTCCTGGATGGCGGGAAGATGGGAACTGGCGGGAATGCCAGCCAATCACAAATTGGTGGTTCGATAATGCGGGGCCCTGATATCAGTGCCTGGGCCCATATAAGCACAACGGGCAGCCAGAGCAATAAAGCAATCTCGTTTTCCAAGGCTTCGGTGTGCGTGTCATTCTTCTCCACTCTTGTGTAGCACAAATGCTACAATAAGTTGTATTTTTTTCTTTGGATTGAGGGGGCGACTTGATAGAGGTGTACAAGACGATGAAAGGTATTGATCGAGTGGACAAGCAGAGGGTTTTTCCCAGTGCTGAAATGGTAAACAGGAGGGGGTATAGTTTCAAGATGGTTGGGTATATTGTATCTACATACAATAGGATCTTTTAAGAGATGATTAAATAGGCAAATGGAACTAAGAAAAATGGAGGGGTATACATAGGGAAATACCAGGAAGTTGTTTTAATAGGTTATTAGGTCAGCACCACACTGGTCTGAAGGGCCTGCACTGTGCTGTAGATTTCTATGTTGCATGTTTTATAGGCCTCATAGGTGCTGGTTAATGTATTTTAGAATGGCCCAATAAGAGTAGGGCTTGCTCCATAAATAGTAGGGACTGGGAAGCATTGAGGATCAGAGGGGGCTTGGTTTACCAATCCATGGATCCCTGTAGGTTGAAGCTAAGGTGGATAAACTCATGAAGGAAGAATTTTGGATATTGGACTTCATGGGTCGGGGCAGAGAATATCAGAGCAGGGAGGTCAACTTTATAAAAACATTGGTCAGGCCACTGCAGGAATGATGAGGTTGTGTTGGAGAGGTTGCTGCGGAGATTCTCCAGGATATTTTCTGAGATGGAATGTTTTAGTAATGGGGAGAGGGGCTGGGTGTGTACCCTGAAGCCGAGGTTGTGGGAAATGGGACCTTGATGAGACCAACAAAACTATGAGAGGCTGAGAGACGGTGGACAGTGAGAAACCTTTTCCCGTAACAGATGTATAAAATCTGAGTGCTCAGGTTTAAACTGAGAATTGAGAAGTTTAGTGGAAATGTGTGATTTTTTTTTTGTCATCTTCTCTGATAGTGGTTGGAACCTGAAATGTACGTTGGAGAAGATGGTGGAGCTAAGTTGTGTATCTGGACTAGCTTCTTCTGGCTATCCATTGTAAAATGGATCCTTTCAGCCAGTTTGTGGGGTTTGAGATGTGCATCCTGGAATGGCTGTACAGGCCAATCCTTGTCACATGCCTGGCAGGTGAGGGACAGAAGCTCTGTTGTGCTTCCTGTGCCTTTGCTCTGTTGCCTCTTTAAGCTTGTCCTCAGCAATGTCCACATCTTTTTCTGATGGTGTCCCTCCACTGTGGGTGATCTTGAGGCAGATCCTCCCATGTTGATGGGGGAGTGTCTCGAGGCAGATCCTCCCATGTTTATGGGGGAGTGTCTCGGAGCAGATCCTCCCATGTTGATGGGGGAGTGTCTTGGGGCAGATCCTCCCATGTTAATGGGGGAGTGTCTCGGGGCAGATCCTCCCATGTTGATGGGGGAGTGTCTTGGGGCAGATCCTCCCATGTTGATGGGGGAGTGTCTCAGTGCTGGAATAGCACTTGGTGGTTAGCATGGCTGGGGTGAAAGGCCTTCTTCTTTACTCCAAGTTTATTAACCTCGTGCATTCTCAAATTATTTGGGAAACAACATAAACTACGTCTCAAGAGGAAAGGTGCCCTTGATGGTTACACAATATGAGAATTGTACATGGTAAAGCTTCATCGCCTATCCAGAATATACCATCCTCTGAGCTGAAGGCACAGCTAACTACTGTGCTGATATGACCACCAGCCTACTGCAGGGGGCAAACACTGTATATCCAGGAAGACCACCTAAGGGCTGACTCCACCTGGCCGGCTGTTAGAATATAGACCTGTGCTGGCCCCTCCTGAGCCAGTCACATGGGAGCCACCAAAACGTGTATTGGTGATCAGACTTTTACTAGAATAAAGTCTATTGTACAGTCTTTGAGTTCTTGTGCTTGCTGTTCCTTCAGCACCCCACAACTATGAAGTCCATATCATGATGGAATACCCTCCACTAACCATGCAAAGATTTACTGTTGTGAGGGTTGTGGAATTGTGACATTGAAGGTATGCATCCATGTTAGGAACAAGGAGATGATGTGTTACCATTTGACTGTTTGATGCTGTAGGTCTAGCCGAAACCTTGGTAAGAGAATTATGCAGAGTGCACAATCCAATGATAGTTCATGAGGATGGAGGAAATGGTCTTTCAATATCAAGGGTGTTGCTTCATCCGAACACACTCTGGTAACTGAACCTGATAGGCCGCAGAGGTGGTGGTGGCAACGTTGGATGGGAACACCCCCTGAAATTGGTTGGTGGGCTTGCGCTTAAGTTGTCTTGTAGAGAGTCAAACATCTTGAGCACTGCTATGACTTGACACATTTAGATCAGTGGAAGAGTATTCCATTGTGCACTGGGCTTTGTGGATAGCTGTGTCTTCACCTCAGCATAACACAGTCCAGAAATGGAGTAGGGAACCCTCTTGAGTTTGTAAGGAACCCACTTTAGCTGATCTTTTAACACCAAGGAAAATGATTTCAATTTCCATTTATATTTACCACTCCCTGACTCTTATGTTCTTATCCTCCCTTTTCTAACCAATGCCTTAGTCATCCTGAAATATTCCCAATGCACAAGGCCATGGTTTTCTCTAGCAACACTTTAAGCCTTTCCCTTTGATCTAATGTTTTCTTTGACGAACATCTCTGGATAATCACAATTGAAGTGTTTTCATGACTTTGCCTTCAAGAGATATAATATGTGTGAATTGTGTGTACACCAATCCCAAGATAAACATTACAAGTGTAGTCAGCACAGAAACTGAACATATCCATACACTACTCAAGCTATGTACAGTATGACCACTTTGAAACCAAATCTGTCTTTTGGAGGCTGACACTGGAGTTGAGATTCACACTAAAACCCAGATATGGGTTTTATACAGGTGCTCCCCTGCTTATGATGGTCTGAAAGTTACGATGGTTTGAATCCATACTTTCAATTTCAAATTCTGATCTGTTCCCACGCTTGTAATATGCAGTATGCTACTCTCTTGCGATGCTGGGCATTTTAGTTCAATGCTTCAAACATTCTTCATGCCCAGTATATGTCAAGTGTTTTTCTTTTCAGTGTGGAATTAAAAATTTAATTAATAAAAAATGATAGCTTCAGTATTCTTTTTCCACTTGGGAGTTTTTAGTTACAATGGTGGAACGCAACTGAGAGCATCAAGACCAGAGACAGTACAAGTTTTTATTCAGTAAGAATAGCACTCACAGTCCTTGGACAGAACTGGGGTTTTGGCAGGGGTCCAGGGTTTATATAGGGATATGTGAGGGTGGAGTCGGGGGAAGAGCCAGTCCTTGGAACATCACACCAGTAGAGAATTCCCAGTTCACTACATTCACCCCTTCCTTCAGAATGAAGCTTGTGGGTGAAACATAGAATAATCAAAATTTTTACAGTATTTCCCTATGCCATCGGCGCTCTGTGATTAGTGAAGGATTGCTTAAGGTGGTCTGTGAATGGGAAGGTTGAGAATCACTCCGCTAACATTAACCCTAACCTATGGTATTGCAGGACTGACTTTTCATGGAGTGCTGAGGAACCTGACGTATGGTGATACACTGGAGAAAATGGTAGCTTTCCAAGTCCTGAAGGATCATTGTTACATGTACCGAGATATAGCATCAATGTTTGTTTTGCAAGCACTCCAGGTAGACATCACTTTCAGTATACAGTACAGAAATGCAGAGGGTACAGAGAGAGATCCATTGGCACAAAGATCTGCAATCTACTGTACTGAACAATATTTCTCCATTGTGGTATGTGGAAGAAATTGATTTACACTGGAGTATGAATGAAGCTTGTGCACATTGTGATAATGAGGAATCTTGTGCTTTGTAATATTGCCTGATGCTTCAAGAGTCTTGTCCATTTCAATTCTTTGATCTACCAAAGCCTCTGCTCGATTGTTGTGTAAATGTTGATTCTGTGCCGAATAATTTGGTATGTTAGTTAGTATATTCCAATTTGATGAAACCGGTATAATTAAAGTTTGTTCATTGTATGGTGAAGCTGTCGTATTGTGGTACAAAAGAGAACTTATTGAAGTGTGAAATATTGTTGATCCCATTGTAGATTCTGGTGTACTTCAGAACCTAAATATAGTCGTGCACTAAAGAACCTGCCATCTTGTAGATTACTGAACAGCCTGTTGAAATAAAAATAGATAATTAATGGTGTAATGAAGAAGCGTACTTATACATGCAACTGAAGGATTTGATGTTTTTCATTATTTGTGAAGACTTGCTGTTCTGTCAAGTATGGGAACATGCCAAGTTGCAGTATAATGAAGATTCTGATGTATTATAGAGAATCGAGCAACTTCATGTTGGGGAAAAACAAGAGACTGCAGATATTAAGAATCTGGAACAACAGACGATCTGCGGGAGGAACTAAATGGGTCGATCATTACTGATGTTCCTTGACCCTGACCTGCTGAGATCCCCCTAGCAGGTTCCTTGCTGCCTATGCATCAATGTGTGTTTAAGAATCTGGCAACCTGTAATATGCTGACAAACCTGGAGAGGATTGTATGGGCCCTGGCTGGTGGGAGGGAAAGAAAGGCAGGCATTAAATCTCCTGCGCTTGCACGAGTCGTCAGGCTGAGCATTGGCTCTCCTTGAGGCTGAGGGCTCATTCTACTCCTGTTCACAAATGGGATGCCAGATCCACCTCCAACAGAGCCATTAAGTTTGTAGGTAACACAAGTAGTCGGCCTCATCAGCCACAACGGTGAGTCAAAATACAGAGGAGATGGAAAATCTTGTGAAATGGTGTGAGAATAACAATCTGTGTCAATGTAGACAAGATAAAGGAGATGAACGTGGACTGCAGGAGGACCAGAGATGACCACTTTCACAACATTATGAGCTCGGTAGTGGGGAGAGTAGAGAGCACCAAGTTCCTTGGAGTCCATTTAACTAGTGACCTATTCTGGATACACAATATCTGCTCACTTATCAGGGATGCGCAACAGCAACTGCTTTCCCTGAGCAGACCAAGGATGGCTACCAGCCATCATCCTGTCAACTTTCTGCAGGGAGCTCTACTGAGAGCATCCAGGCTGGTTGCATCACCGTGTGCTACAGTAGCTTTCGAGCAGTTGTTCTCAACCTTTTTGCCCTAGGCCCCACTTTAATTTTTCTATAAAATGTACGCCCCACTATTAGTGGCAAAAAGTTATATATTCAAAAGGAGTTTTAATTAAATAATTTACTGCAAGTGTATATCAATGCAATTAAGGTCGGGAATCCACTGGAACACATATTTCGTATTCAACTACTACTTCAATAGGTTAACCATCTCAAACACACATTCACCAATTGTCGCCACCTTTTTTGATTCAAGGACTAATTTTGTTAGTTTTAACCTTAAATCTCTACGTTTTGTAATTTTCAGTCAGTTTCTCTTAACTTGTAGCAAATCACTAACAGCACTGAAGCCACATTCTACCAAATAAGACAATGGAAGATGTATTATAAGTTCCCTTGCTAAAGTCGTCAAGTTTGAGTATTTCTTTTCAATCTCATTAGACAGCCACATTATGGCTCCTTTCACTGTGAATAGAGTTTTCACAGATTCATCATGTTGCAACTGCAATAGCCACTGGCGGTGGTCAATGTGGCAGGCACCAAGAGATTTCTTTAGGCAGTCCTTGTACCTTTTCTTTGGTGCACCTCTGTCACGGTGGCCAGTGGAGAGCTCGCCATATAACACGATCTTGGGAAGGCGATGGTCCTCCATTCTGGAGACGTGTCCCACCCAGCGCAGCTGGATCTTCAGCAGCGTGGACTCGATGCTGTCGGCCTCTGCCATCTCGAGTACTTCGATGTTAGGGATGAAGTCGCTCCAATGAATTTTGAGGATGGAGCGGAGACAATGCTGGTGGAAGCGTTCTAGTAGCCGTAGGTGATGCCGGTAGAGGACCCATGATTCGGAGCCAAACAGGAGTGTGGGTATGATAACGGCTCTGTATACGCTAATCTTTGTGAGGTTTTTCAGTTGGTTGTTTTTCCAGACTCTTTTGTGTAGTCTTCCAAAGGCACTATATCCCTTGGCGAGTCTGTTGTCTATCTCGTTGTCGATCCTTGCATCTGATGAAATGATGCAGCCGAGATAGGTAAACTGGTTGACCGTTTTGAGTTTTGTGTGCCCGATGGAGATGTGGGGGGGCTGGTAGTCATGGTGGGGAGCTGGCTGATGGAGGACCTCCGTTTTCTTCAGGCTGACTTCCAGGCCAAACATTTTGGCAGTTTCCGCAAAACAGGACGTCAAGCACTGAAGAGCTGGCTCTGAATGGGCAACTAAAGCGGCATCGTGTGCAAAGAGTAGTTCACGGACTAGTTTCTCTTGTGTCTTGGTGTGAGCTTGCAGGCGCCTCAGATTGAAGAGACTGCCATCCGTGCGGTACCGGATGTAAACAGCGTCTTCATTGTTGAGGTCTTTCATGGCTTAGTTCAGCATCATACTGAAGAAGATTGAAAAGAGGGTTGCTGCGAGAACACAGCCTTGCTTCACGCCATTGTTAATGGAGAAGGGTTCAGAGAGCTCATTGCTGTATCTGACCCGACCTTGTTGGTTTTCGTGCAGTTGGATAACCATGTTGAGGAACTTTGGGGGGCATCCGATGCGCTCTAGTATTTGCCAAAGCCCTTTCCTGCTCACGGTGTCGAAGGCTTTGGTGAGGTCAACAAAGGTGATGTAGAGTCCTTCGTTTTGTTCTCTGCACTTTTCTCGGAGCTGTCTGAGGGCAAAGACCATGTCAGTAGTTCCTCTGTTTGTGCGAAAGCCGCACTGTGATTCTGGGAGAATATTCTCGGCGACACTAGGTATTATTCTATTTAGGAGAATCCTAGCGAAGATTTTGCCTGCAATGGAGAGCAGCGTGATTCCCCTGTAGTTTGAGCAGTCTGATTTCTCGCCTTTGTTTTTGTACAGGGTGATGATGATGGCATCACGAAGGTCCTGAGGCAGTTTTCCTTGGTCCCAACAAAGCTTAAAAAACTCATGCAGTTTGACATGCAGAGTTTTGCCGCCAGCCTTCCAGACCTCTGGGGGGATTCCATCCATGCCTGCTGCTTTGCCACTTTTCAGTTGTTCAATTGCCTTATATGTCTCATCCTGGGTGAGGACCTCATCCAGCTCTAGTCTTAGAGGCTGTTGAGGGAGCTGGAGCAGGGCGGAATCTTGGACTGAGCGGTTGGCACTGAAAAGAGATTGGAAGTGTTCTGACCATCGGTTGAGGATGGACTCCAAGAACGCGGCACAGGCTACACACTCTACTGGTCTGGCAAGCCTTTGGATGATCGACGCCTCTCTGGTGTAGGCTTCATGGTCAAGAACTTCATTGCCTCCAAACTTGAAAACCTCCCGACAGGCCACTCGGACCGGATCATGTCCATGCGACTCCCCCTTCAAAACAAGCGTCGCATCACCCTCATCAGTGTCTATGCTCCAACCCTCCAGGCAGAACTGACCTGCGCAACCTCATTCAACGCACCCCTACAGCCGACAAGGTTGTCATCCTTGGCGACTTCAATGCTCGTGTCGGCTAAGACTCAGAAACCTGGCCAGGAATCCTGGGCAAGCATGGTGTCGGCAAGTGCAACGACAATGGGCGCCTCCTGTTGGAGCTCTGCGCAGAACAGCGGCTTGTCATTACAAACACCCTTTTTCAGCAGAGGGACAGCCTGAAGACTACCTGGATGCATCCCCGATCCAAACACTGGCACCTCCTGGACTACGTCCTGGTGCGAGAAAGAGACAAACGAGATGTGCTCCACACCAGGGTCATGCCCAGCGCAGAATGTCACACTGACCACCGGCTGGTTCGCTGCAAGCTCAACCTTCACTTCAAGCCAAACCCCAGGAACAGTAGAGCCCCTAGAAAGAGGTTCAATGTTGGAAACCTGCAGTCAGATGAAGTGAGAGGAAACTTCCAGGCAAACCTCAAAGCAAAGCTCGAGGATGCAATCCGCCTCTCGGACTCGTCCCCTGAAACCCTCTGGGATCAGCTGAAGACTACCATACTGCAATCCACTGAAGAGGTACTGAGCTTCTCCTCCAGGAAAAACAAGGACTGGTTCGACAATAACAGCCAGGAAATCCAGGAGCTGCTGGCAAAGAAGCGAGCTGCCCACCAGGCTCACCTTAAAAAGCCGTCCTGTCCAGAGAACAAACAAGCCTTCCGTCACGCATGCAGCCATCTTCAGCGCAAACTCCGGGAGATCCAAAATGAGTGGTGGACTAGCCTCGCCAAGCGAACCCAGCTCAGCATGGACATTGGCGACTTCAGGGGTTTCAACGAGGCTCTAAAGGCTGCGTACGGCCCCTCACCCCAAGTCCAAAGCCCGCTGCGCAGCTCAGACGGCAAAGTCCTCCTCAGCGACAAGATCTCCATCCTCAACCGAGTGGTTCTTTCTAATGCTTCACAAAACAACATCTCTTCTTGAAACTCTTCCTGATCAATACATATCACATATGCCAATAACAGAGCCTCACCTCCTGTACGGTAGATTCATCCAGTTGTATTGAGAACTTTTGTGATTTCAACTTCTCAATAAGTTGTTTTCAACATCTTGACTCACGTTGTCTATTCTGTGGCAGACAGTACTATTACTCAATGGCATTGCTCGGACCTCTTTGTCATCGTTTTGCAGAACTGTTTTGAGAAACAATGATATTGCAGGTTTAATCTCTTCTTCCCCAATTGTATGATTCTTCCCATGTTTTGCTATCAGGAGAGAAATTTCATGGCCAGCTTCAAGGGTACAATTCAGGGCTGGAGTTTGCACAGTGAATAATGAAGTGATTTTTGATCTATTTTCAAACTTCTCTTTCAGTGATTTTAAAATATTCCAATTTCAAATTGACATGGTTAGGATATTTTACCCTCAAATTAGTTTCAAAGCGACCTGTTTTCATTGGTTCATTTGTCAAAGTCTGTTGGCATAATAGGCAAAAAGGTGCACGTTCATCATGTACAGCAGGTATAAACCCAAACTTCGAGAACTCCACTGAACATTGATGAACCTTTTGCTAGCTTGGTCTGCTCATTTTGAAAATACAACAACGTGAGCTCCTTGAAACAGATTAATCAATATTTTATGTCTTAGAATTGAAAAATGTAATAAAAGTAATGATCGAATCAAAGGAAGAATACTAACCCTAAAAAAAATTTTTAAAACATACACTAGCATGGTTTCTGACATTTTTTCTTGCAGATAGTGTATCAAAACTGTGCTAGCCTCGTGCTTTACTTTCTGGGGTCCCTATTATTTTTTTGATATTTGGCATCCCCCTCAGACTGGCACATGGGACAGGACCCCCCCCCCCCCCCACCGCTGCTGTGTCCTCCCCAATTAATGCGTAAGGGCACAAAGATACATACAGATGCAGGTCTCATTCACTACTGAACCGAAACCGTAAAGGGGTATGGACGGAGACGTGATTGTTGATGTAATTTGGAATCCTCATCGCCAATGAGATAATCTGGAATGGACGATATAAGACCGGTCAGAAAAAATATAATTATAACGTTAACCAAGGTTAGCAACAGTTTGAAATAAGATAAACATCGGAAGAGCAAAAACACGTTATGAAAATAAAAAGAACAAGGTGATTTTACTTGGAAATTAGCATGATTGTGATCCACTGTCAGTGTTGCCAAGTCACATCTTTCACACCAACATAAAGAGTTTATTTTTCGAACTAACTTTTTAATTATTTCCCAAAATATTTCTATGCCCCACTAAAATATTCCCTCACCCCACCTTGAGAATCCACAGGACCATAAAGGCTCACAAAATAAGGGAGCATTCCTATATCCCTGCACGCAGCATCTTCCAGCTCCTCCTGTCGGAGGGAAAAATACCAAAGGATCAGAGCCAGAATCATCAGGTTGAGAAATAGCTTCATCCCATGGGCAGATGGACTGTTGAATGACTGGTATAACAACTCTCTATGACTGTACTATTTATTAATATTTATTTTAATATGTGTACCTATGTACTGTGTATGTTATTTGTAACGTGTTTTGCACTATTGCTGCTCTGAAGACAGGAGAACACTGTTTCGTCGGGTTGTACTGGTACAATTGGATGACAAATAAACTTGAACTTGAACTGGAATGGTTGTTGGAGGCCGAAGAAGTTTGTATCACCTACCAGCCTTTATCCTACCACTACTGCTGAACTACTATTTATTGGCAATCTTTCCTCTTCCCTCTCAATCCTGGAGCAGTATTGTGCCCGAAAATATGGCTTACATCTTTGACCACAAAGTTATTCCAGCTTTCTTTTTTTTTGCTCCAGGTCATTGTGTTTTTTACTTTGGAGCACTGAAGTATCTCTTCACTTGTGAAGCACCAAAATTGATTGTGCATTGTGAGTATTGATTTTCCAATTGCATTAGGGACTATGAGAGATCTTACTGTACGACAGATCCTTGTGCTTTATGGAGTGCTGAATTGGCACATTGAGTTGCTCGTGCATTGTTAAGCACTGACATTCCATATGCAATGAGGAACACTGAAATTCCTGGTGCACGTGAAGAACAGAAGTTGCAGGTAGGGATATTAAGTTCTTCACACTTCGGAGCACTAGAATTCATGGTGCTTGAATATTTTGAAAAGTATAGTAGAAAACCTAGTCCAAAAATCTATTTGTACAATTGTAACATTACCTTTTATTGCAATAGTAACTATTTGTCTACCCTTTTATGTCTTTTTGTTTCTCTTGTGGTAATTTAATTTATTGTTTGCAAGTGAATACTTGTGTAACAAGTTGAACTACTGTAGCTGCAGTAAGCAAGAAGACTATCACCACATTGTACATTCTGCTTATGTATATGGTGCAGTGGCACTTTGGTGGCACTACAACTCCCAAGGAGGCATCGAACCGGCCATGTGATGTCAGTGCGTGATGACGTCAGCGTGTGTCAGGCGCATGATTCTGGCTTTTAAAAGGTTGCGCCGGTGACGAAGAGTAAATCCATTTGATTCACGCTAGAAAAGCCTTGTGTGGTTATTTTGTTGTCCACTGCGATTCCATTGGCCACAATGGGAATAATCCATCATCTCATCTCAAAAAGTCCTGAAATATGTTAACTGTTGAATACTGAAACCTCAAATGAAGAGTGGGACACTGAAATTTTGAGTGTATTGCAGGATATTTAAACTCCTAATGCCTTGAAATGCTAAGTTTATTTTGTTATGAGATGGATAAAGCATTGTATAGTCATGGAATTCTGAGTGCAAGTTGAAGTTACAGGTTTGTTGTCATGTGCATGAAGATGCAGTGATGGGTTGTTTTTGCGAGCAGTCCAGCTAGACATCTCGTAGGTAGCACCACACAGTAAGACACAGTGCAAGTGTTCAGAGTTACAGAAAGTGATCAGATGGCGCAGAGCAGAGTCGGCAAAAATTGCCTTCTGAGTGTCAAGCATCTTCCAAAGCCTTGCCATGCTTCATTGCCAATTTCTGTAGGTTGCCCTGAAATTCCTGGTGCATTATGGTGCACTGAGATTCTTATGTATAATGATGTCATCAAGTGCTCTTTAAAAAAGCAACTTCCTCTAGGAGTTCTGAACAAGTGCAAGGTGGATTTCTCATGAGTGTTGAGGCACTGGCACTTTTTTGTGCATTATGGAATATTTAATACCCAAAACCTTGTGGAATTTTGAAATTCCTTATGCATTGTGAGGCATTAAAATTCCTCATGCATTCTGGAGCACTGAAATTCCTTGTGAAACTCTTTTGGCATTCCAAACTATTAATATTCCTCATGTGCAGTCTATTGACATTCTAGTCCCTTGTGAAGTCATACAAATCTTTTGCACAATGTGTTGCATTTAACTCCTGCTTAGTTGCAGAGTATTAAAAATGCTAATGTGAACTGAAACTGCATGGTGAAGTAGTAAAATTCCAAGTTCTGAAATCCCTACTAAACCACCTTGTGCATAGTGTGATACTCTGAGAAGTGTAATTCTTGGTGCACAGGAAAGTATGGAATTTCTGAGAGGATTGTTGAGTAGTCAAGTTCCCAATGCTTCTGGAGTACCAAAATTCTTCCTGTTTTGTGCATTGCCCTGGAGTTTTGGAGTTTCAAGCACTGGATAGTGATCTGAAATTCCTCACGCATCGTGAAATTTAAAGATGCCTGGGAATGCTGAAAAGTCAAGAGCACTGCGTTCTGAAATTCTTTGAACATTGCGGATTTTCCTTGTGTTTTGTTTAATAGAGTAGTCAATTGTGCCCAATGGGTTTTGGTACATGTATACTGTGTGTGTTCTGTAATGACTAAGTATCTGCTCCATTGTAAACCAAAGCACATGAGCATGATGCATACATTTGTGCATGGTGAATTGATGCCTTATTACACGGAGAAGTACTTGGGGCATATTTGATTAACATAGAAAATTACAACTCAAATTGTGGTGATATGATCAGACTATAGCCACTCTCCTACTGCAGGGGACAACCATTGTACCTGCAGGTAGGTAACCTGGGAGGCTGGCCCCACCTTGCCTACTGTCAATCACCAGCTCATATAAAGACGCGAGCTGGCCCTTTCCTAAACCAGTCGGGCTACACACATATCCATTGCCTTCTACTTTAAGCCGATTTAAAGCCTGTTGTACTTTCGCGTTTTGTGTTGTTTGCTGCACCACCCAAGTACAGGCCCTTTGGCCAACAAAGTTGTGCTAACCTATGTAAACTTACTCTACAACAATCTGTTGTAAAAGGGTAGACAAATATCGACTCTTTTGGGGGGGGGGAAAAAGTGATATTGCTTCAAATCTTTGTTTTGAGAATCACTACTCTAAGGCAATCAGTTTTCAATACTCCACAAGTTAGAAAGGATTTTCACTGCATTTTGAAACAATTTGATTTTTACTATTGAGCACAATTCTTTCACTGAAATCACTAATGAGAATGAATTAAACTTTATTGTCCACTCTGGAGATGCACCTAAATCCTTATTTGCTGCATACACACACACTGGTCATCTTTTGGTTCAAAGAAAATGCGTTGTTGTGCAGTTCATCTGTGAACACGAAGGTGACTTTGCAGCCCCAATCTGGAAGCACAAAGTCTAGCATAATGGGGGCATTGGAAGTCTATTGTTGTAATAACTGTGGACACATGGATACGTAAGATACACATACAAGCTACTGTAGTATAAATTTAAAACCCACAATAGGGCATGAGACAAAAAAAGAGACAATAAATACAAAAGGATAGATAAATAAATATTGAAAGATGCAAAAAAAAATTTAATCGGGCAGACTTTTATGAATGCAAGGGGTGTCGGAATTCCAAGTTCATTGTAGAGGTGAAATTCCACATGTATTGTTTTGTGAAAATTTTCAATCAACATGCAGTCAAAATGAAGAATAATCAAAAGGAAAAATATTGATAATATTAACAAAATAGTACAAATCTTGGTCCGCGTGCCGATGTTAAGGAAAGTGAGAAAATAAAAGAAAAGAGTCAACGTGATTCAATTATTACAAAGGAAGAAAAATTCCAATAATACAACAAAAATGCAATTTCAACATCCGTGTTGAACCAAAGGGAGAAAAAGAGAATAGAGAGATAATAGAGAGAACAAAATAAGAGGAACCCTCCTAACCCCCCAAAAAAACACGAAGAAAGAATAAAAAGTACGAAAAGAGAAAGAAGAAAACATTGACATCACCCCGGATAAACCCCACTCCCATCAAGGGACAAATAACCTGACTTAGGGGTTTTTGGTGCTGTGAGCACTGGGAGGCAGGGTGGGGGGGGGGGGTAAGAGACAGGGGGGGGGGGAGAATCCTTAAAGATTTACTCCAATGTACCTTGGGTATGAATTCCATATTCTGAAAAATACATCCTACCTGTTTCTGAGGTGAGAAGTGATTTTTTTTCTCTCCAGGAGAACACAATGATGCATTTCTCTCTTCCAGCGGGCTAAACCGAGTTGGGAATCAGATTTCCAAGGAACTGTTACGCATTTCCTGGCTACTGCTAAAGCGATCTTAACAAACTTTAATTGCTATTTCGACAGCCTCATTTTAGGTTTTACGTTTTCTAAATTTTCCAATAAAAATAATTCGGGTCCCTGAGGGTATCGAATTACAGTCATTTTTTTTCCAGGAGATTACGCAAATCTTCCCAGAAAGGTCTCACTTTAGGGCATGACCAGGTAGAATGCAAGAAAGAACCTATTTCTTCACCACATCGAAAACATTGGTCTGATATTTCTGATTTGAATTTGTGTAACTTTTGTGGAATAAGGTAGAGCTGATGTAAGAAGTTATATTGCACCAGCCGATACCTTACAGCAATTGTGTTAATCATGTTGTCTTGACAGATGTCGGAGCAGTGAAATGGATCAGTTTCTGTACCCAAATCTGATTCCTGCCTTTGTCTTGATTTATCAAGCCCTTGTCCACCTGTATTGTTGAGGTCAAAAATCCCTGGAGCACTGTTCCTTTGGATGCAGCGGCCACACACCAGCTTTACTTCATTGCCTGCCCAGAGCCAGACTTGCTTCCATTTGGATCTGCAAATTGCTTCCTGTCCTGTGGAGGGCGCTTGCTTACCACCAGGATGAAAAGTTTGAGGCACACGTTTTTCTCTTTCTCCCCCCCCCCACCCCCCCACCGCCCCTCCTTCCCTCCCATTGCCTTTTCCTCTGCTTGGATTATCTGTTGTTATTACGGACAACCAGAAGTGGTGGAGCCTGCACATGCAGGCCGTTTTGTCTGTGAGAGAGCTAGTGCCTGCCGTGTGAGTGTGCGGTTTAATTTTGCAGCTGTCCTATTTTTGCCTGGCTATTCTTGCGCCATTACCCCAGGCGTGCTCTATCTGAATCATCACAGGCCTTGGGAATCATGGGAAGCCAAAGCCACCACATTTTTTCTTTGACTGAATGAAAGAACATTATATTTTAGTATCTGCTATTTCGTTCCTATCTTCCATATGACTCTTTAATCCATCGGAGTGTGTGAAAGATAATGTTTTGGGGGAAATAACATGAGAGAGAAGATAGACTCCCTTGGACCAATATCTTCATTGCTTGCTGGATAAACGGATTATGCCAGCCATTTTTTGCTGCTGACAGCTTTTCTTATTAACCGATTTTTTTTTTAATCTGCTAAGGAAGAAATGCGGTTTTATGTCACAATAAAACGTTGGTCACATCTAATTCTGCCCTCAAACAAACAGATTTTTGAAAGCTTTCACTGAGGAATTTGAAATAACTTTAAAGAGGTTTTTTTTGGATGAAGTCTTTATCCAGCAACATATTTGGCTGAGCAGAGGAAAAAAAAACGCCATTCCTTCCCCCCACCCCTCCACCCCACCACACGTTGTTGTTTTTTTTCTGCTGATCTGTTGAAAATAAAGTTAATGTACAGGTAGGCTTCCTAAAGTGCATGACTATATCTGATTTACAGTTCAAACGCAAAGCTCCTGTGGCTGTGTGCTGCTTGAAAGAGCCACGGTGGCAGTAATTGCAAAGTTGGAGGTAACATTTGGAAAAGCGGGCTTTGGAAGTCACAGAAAGGACTGCTGTTAAAAAAACTGTAAGAGAAAGATTTCCTCTGCAAAATCGTTTATCGATACCTCTTTGTAACTTCAGAATGCACGAAGGAGATGTCAGTGCTTCATCTGCCAAATCTATGTGGATAATTTAGGCTGAGAGTTGAGTGTAGGAATAATGCAGATGTATAATTTTTTTTTAAAAATGTAGACATATAGCATGAGAACAGCCCATTTCAGCCCAGAGGTCTGTGCCACCCAATTTGCACCCATTGACCTAGATCCCTTACCGGTACTTTTTGAATGGTGGGAGGAAACTGGAGCCCCCAGGAAAAACCAAGCGGACACTGGGAGAACGTACAAACTCCTTACAGGCAGCACGGGAACCCCAATCTGGTCCTGATTGCTGGTGCTGTAAAGCCTTTGTGCCAACCATGCCGCCCTGTGTATACATGATATACAGTACAAACATGACATCACATACAACCTGAGATTCCCTCTCCTGCGGGCGCAGCAGAACCACCATTGATTGGTGGGGCAAATAAAGCTGCACACAGCGTACACATTAAACAAAGAAGGACTGGCAAACAGACAACAAATGTAAACAAACGGATTGTGCAATACAGAGAGAACAAAAAAGAAAAAGATTACAGATGGTGCAGGATTCGAACCCCTGACCCGATCACTGGCGTGGTAAAGGCGTTGTGCTAACTGCTACACCAAACGTGCTGTCCCAATGTGGAATTACAACCATTTGTGGCCTGGAGGTTGAGCACCAACACAATTGGATTGGGCAGTAATCCTTACTTCATTCAGTGAAAAGGGTTTCTGCTTCTCTCTCCTCGAGTGTGAGATGACCGGCTGGCTGCTGAGGGCAGGGACGCAAATACCAGTGGTGAAGGACTGAGATTGGAGGCCGTGAGTTTCACAACCTGGAGATGCCTCAAGTCACTTTTTGGACAAGAAATATTTTTGATAGGAGAGGCATAAAGTTTAAAAGGTTATTCTGGAAAAAGTACATAAAGAACAATAAATCAATAAATCTCCCAAGTCCACTGGCTCAGTCTGACTGCTGGACTGTTACATCTTTGGTATTGCACTGATAAGTGTTGCACCCCTGAAACTCTGATCTTGCCTTTAATAATAAGGGGTTGGTGAGAAGGAATGCTCGTCCAGTTCTTCCACAGTTAAAGAGGATGAACTGCATTGGTGTGTGGTACCTGAACCAAGAGAGGTGAATGAAAAGCTGGGGAAAAAAGATGCTTTCATCTCTAATGCTTTTGTGGCCACTTACAAGTTGAACAAGAAGCATAAAAAGCGTTTGGGATATGAAAAGACCATTGAACACAGAATCTCCCTGTTACGAATATTATGTTCATATTGCTCCCGTTGCAATTGAGAATTTAATTGCTGCCTCTTTGGACTGAAATGATAAAACTAAAATGAAGTAAAAGAAATATCTCCTGGGCAGACTTAATCTCATCCCTACAAGTGAGTTGTCTCCTCCTCCTCCGTAGCCAGCTATTAAGAATTGTGGGAAGGGAAGTGGCTGATTCTGTGCTGACCTTACGCCGCACGCATGAAAGAAAGTCGGGCTACGTAGTCCTGTGTTTAGATTTGTGTTTGCTGGAGTCCTTGTCAGAGAAAGAGTCTTCTGGGTCCACACCAGCCATCCTGTAGTAAAATCGGTAAGTCTGCAGACACTGTGGTTGAAGTGAAAATGCAACACTGGAGAAACTCAGCAGGTCAAACCGTGTTCTTTATATAGCAAAGATAAAGATACAAAACCAATGTTTTGAGCTTGAGCCCTTCATCAAGTTCTGGGAAAATGTTGGCAGGGAGGAGCCTCCATCCAGTGCCCATCATTAGTAAGCCTACACCCATTGCATATTATTCTTCCCACATTCCCTGTAACTCCCCCAGTTTCTGCCTCTCACCTGCACACAAAGGACATTTAGAGTGGCCAATGACCCTAGCAACATGCATGTAAAATGGGAGGAAACCGAAGCACAAGAGGAAATGCATGCAGTCACAGGGCTGTTAATGCTCCATATTGTCAGTGCCAAAAGTCAGGATTGAACTAGCTTCTCTGGTGCTGTGAGGTGAGGGTCAGGGTTACTGGGCCTTGTCCATTGAGTCCTGAGGAGCTTCCTTAATCCTGGGGCCTCACCCAGCAATAAAGGGAGGCTGTGAGAGGTCCCCAGAACATTTAGGGTCATGGCTGACCACTAACTCCGGCAACCGAGGCATGATCCACCCCTCTCCAATGTCCTGTTGCACTCATGTGTGACCACTCTTAAGTCATCTCCTTCCTTTGCATCCATCATGCCACAGCAGAGGGCTGAGGAAACTATTGGAAGGATTGTCAAGCAACAGGAAAGAAGACGTGTCTCTCTTAACGCTTGTCCTGTAGCATTTTGCATCATTTCTGGCATGTGAGATATTTGTGAAGCTTTGGCAGGTGCAGACTGCCCATCGGGAAATAACTTAAAACCAGTTAGATGACAGGTGAGATGCCAGTTCACTTTAGAATACTCCCAATCATCAGGCAATCCAGTACCCACTGATATTAAATGCATTATCCGAACACAAAAATAGATATTACCCCCACCCCTCACCTCTCACTTGGATTACTTCATATCGTTTTTAACTTGGTCAAAAAAAAATGATCTGTCATCTTTTCATTCTTTTCATCACTATTTTCTGTAATTTTTTTGGCACCACACGATTTTCTTTATTATTCCCACTGGTTTAATTTGCTTCACCTCGATATTGGAAACTGCTTGTTTCACTCTTTTCCTTGTGCATGAAATTAATCCTACAAACCCAAACATGTTATAATTTGCAATGCTCTTTTGCAAGATGTAGATTTTTTTTGCAAGTGCCCCGGTTATTTTCTTTATTTTAATTCTTCATTCCTGTGAAGTTTTAATCTCCGGTATTTTCTCCCTGATAACTACTGATAGTCATGGCTGGCTTGGTTGATGTAGGGTTACCGCAACGTCATTACAGTGCCAGCGATTGGGTCTGGGGTTCGAATCCAGCGCTGTCTGTAAGGAGTCCTCCCTGTGTCTGTGTGGGTTTTCCCGGGACCTCTGGTTTCCTTCCACTATTTGAAATGTACAGGGGGTTGTAGGTTAATCAGGTGTAATTGGGCTTGTGGGCCGAAATGGCCTGTTACTGTGCTGTATGTCTTTAAAAAAAATGTTTTTTAAATCTTAAATGTGATCATAATGAGCTCACTAATCCTGGGAGAGATCCCAGGCAGTGGGTGATGGTAGCCTGTTTGTTTGTACTTGGCAGTTCTGGGTTGTGGGTCTCCTCAGTGGGGGCCTGTAATATGCTGTCTCACAGAACAATCTCGCTACTGATATAGATTCAGCTTCTATAAAGCAGTCCCAGATTGGTCGTGCATTGTTAGAAGACAGATAATATTATGACAAAGCCTTAACCCCTTCTCTAGCCCAATAGCTCAGTCATCTTGTAAACCAGGGATCATGAGTTCATTCCTCGCTGGGGCTTCATTTCGGTGAGGGGCACTGGACAAATTTGTTTTCCTTACAGTAGACAAAATTAAAGAATTTCATGTACATTACATTCTAAATTACATATTATGTGTCAATAATGGAACCTTTACCTTTATACTGAAGACAATGGACTTTTCCCATGGTCTTCCACTAATTCTTGTATCTTACTTCCTCCTTGTCGAAGAATATTTGAGCCTAGAATATTCTCAGCATCTGAACCTCTACAACCTTCCAGGATAAAGTCACCTCACCACACGTAAAGAAATTTCTCCTCTTTCTGTCCTCAGTGACTTTTGGAACCCTGCCTTCTAATTCGGCACCCTTGGGTCCACCTCATCAAACTTTGGTTTGAGTGACATCTGGCTGCTCTTCCAGCCCACTTGAAACTGATTAGATACTCAGGAGGCATAACAGAGTAGATGCTGAGATTTTTTTTCACCAATCTTCTCCAGGATGGTCCCCTGAAATATGGACTCCCAGCAACATGAAGGATCTGATTTTCTCCACCTCCAGAAAATGCAAGAAGAAAACAAAGGTTGATTTTTGTACAGCACCTTCTGGATGTCCAAAAAGATGTTAATTGAAGTACTTTTAAAGTGTTCTGTGGTTGCAATGCAAGCTATATTTATAGCTTGTGCACAGTGTAGCCTCCTGCAGACTTAATGTGAGAATAAGCAGATAACCTGTTCTATTAGAGATGGTTGAAGGGGGCAGGGTAAGGAGATAAATTATGCCCTGGCACTATTTTGATGAACTCTCACCTTCTTTGAGCAGGTGTCACTTCCAAAACACATCTCCTGCTCACTGCTGTAATGGAAAAAAATTGCTTGCTTTTCTGACTGCCTCTCCTTAGAACAATGTACAGGGATGAGGACTTTGTTCTTACCAGGACTTCAACAAGGAGCCCAGGCCAAAAATAAATCAACGTGGGCTTTGTTTCTCATCTTGGCAATTTCACCGACTCCAGCTTCTTGCCATCACACTGTGAAACTGGGATTCTTCCAGAATATCTTGTGGGACAGAAGATGCTATGCATCAGCCCCTTGAACTCTGGAGAATCATTGACCCATGGCCCCTCGTGATGGAGAAGGGCTCACACTGAGGAGATGCACACGAGGAGCCTGATAAATTTCCCAACTATTCCCACCACCTCGCTCATTGGAGTATGAGAGTTTATTGTCACATACACAAGTACCAATGTACTTGCTGCAGTCACACAGGCATGCAAACTACACCAGCAACAATAGTATAATTACGTTACTGTAACATAATTTGTGGAAGAGTTTGTTTATTTGACATTGTTGTCTCACAACCTGGAAGGGAAGCAAATCCTTCTCGAACTTTGAGAAAGAGGCTAATCTTAGAGTTATACACCACAGGAACAGGCCCTTCAGCCCCACCATGTCCATGCTGACCATAGAACCACAGAACAACACAGAAACAGGCCTCTCTCGTCAATGTCAAACTATTATTCTGCCTGGTCCCTCCCATCCAGCCACCTTTCCAAATTTTTCTTCAGTGGTGAAATTAAGCCCACATTCACCACTACAGCTGGCAGAGGAGTGAGAATCTACTCCATATGAGCCTTCACCATTGCAAAAGGCCTGTGATTCTCCAGAGTTAGAGGGGTGATACACTGGATTTTCTCTCCCACAAGCTGTTCAGGAAGAATCCCACCGTTTTACAGTGCGATGGCAACTTCACCACTCTCTGCATGAAGAGCTTCCCCCTAAATATTCCTTTTGAACATTTCACCTTTCACCCTGAACCCAAATCTTGCCTTACCCAACCCAATAGGGAATAACCTGCTTGTTTTTACTTGATCTATACCCCTCATAATTTTATATAGCCACACTCTAGGGAATAAAGTTCTAAAGTGTTTAACCTTTTCCTTTCACTCAGTTCCTCAAGTCATAGTAAATCTTCTCTGCACTCTTTCAATCTTATTGATAGCTTTCCTGTCGTGTGGTGATACAACCACTGGACTGTCAGTGACTGCCTGCGTCTGTCCGCATAACTACCTGCCTACTGCAGGGGGCAACCCATTGCACCTGCAGGGAGGTAACCCAGGAGACTGGCTCCACCTACTCCCTGCCAATCACCGGCCCCACATAAAGAGTCATGCCGGCCTTTGGGCAGGAGAAGAGCACACGGAGCCAGAAGGGATACAGAACCTTGTGTGCAAGTTTTAAGCTAATTATAGCCTGTAGTAGAGCTTTTCGTTATTTGTGCTTGGTTTGTTCGCACTGCAGCACACCAAAACTGCAAATATGACCTCTTTACCCTTCTGCCCATCCATCATCCATACTAACCCCCTTTGGTCCTTGGTGATTCGTGTTTACTCCAGATTATTCTTCGCCCTTAAAGCATGTTATCCACAACCTTCTATTCTTATAATTAAAAAAATAAATTATCTGGAAATCCAGCTGAATTCAATTTTGCAGAGAGGGGAAAGGAAACAAAAACCTTTCTGAATCAGAATTTGGTTTTCTCATCTATTTTTTCCTGCTGCATTCTCATCAAGAATAAGCCTTGGCTCTACTCCCCCACCCCCAACGCCACCTTCCCCCCCCCCCACCCCCGGCTGCCCCAACCCCACCAATTTATTTTTATCCCTTTCAGTTTATGTATGAAACACAGAAAGTAAATTGAAAGCTTTCCGGAGGCATTCAGGGAGAGAAGAAAAGAAATCCTCTGAGTTTTATTACATATGAAGATTCTACAATAAAAATCAATTTCTGCCTCTTTATGCGGTTTGAATGACAAAGGGTCCAGCCATTCATGGGGCCTTTGTATGATGCAAAGTCTTTCAGTGGCATTGCAGAGAAAAAGACCCCAGTGTACTTTCTGACCTGCCAGCGTAGATTCTAATATGATACAGACCATCTGAGATAATGACAGCCACTTCATATTGTCTATGGAAAAAAAAGTTATCTCATATCACAGAGGTTAAAAGGATTTTTGTGGACAGCAGCTGAAATTGTATAGGTTTAGAAATTGCAAAAATTCTCTCTTCTCCGGTGAGAGAAAGAAAGAGCTCAAATTGGACAATTCTATTTGTTTCCTTATGGAGCTTTTTATTAAAAAAAATACAGACAATAACTGATGGGTTGTGAAGAAAAAGCGTTTTTTATTTTTCTTCCCATTATTGGAATGAGAGTCAGCAAGAAGCGCCTGATATCCTTCGATGGAAGTGAAATGGGTAGAGAGGAGGAGAGGGGCTGTGGTTGGCGGCGGAGACTGCAAAATGGGACCCGGGTTGGAGTGGAGCAAATGGATTTATGGTACTGGTCGGCCATGGTCTATAAATTGAGGAATGGGCCAAATTGCCCGATTCTTTGTCCGAAGAGGTAAGGGCTGACGCGCCAGTACTGTTTTCCAGATGAGATGATTAACCAAAGTCCAACCTTCATTGAATTCACTTAATATTTTGAAGAGCAGGATGGATTTCCCCAGTGACCAGAATAATTTTATTTTGATTAAAATGGAAAAAGTCCACTCTAAGCTTAGATGCATAGAGATCAACTCTGAGAGTGCTTGTGTTTTACTTTAGTCACGTGTGGACATCTCTAGCAAGGCCAGTGTTTATCCATTGTTGATTGCTCTTGAGAAGGTGGAGGTGGGTTGTGTGATTGGACAACTGGGGAGTTTGTGGTGAATGGTTCTGAGTAGCACGCTCCAGTGATTCGGTCCATAGCCAATAATGTGCCAAGGGAAGATAGTGTGACTTTTTAGGGATAATCCCAGGTGATGGGACGATCATGTGTCTTTTGCCCTGGCCCTGCTTGGGGGTGGAGATCCAAAGCTCGGGAAGTGCTGTGGAGGAATCTAGGCAGTGAAGCAGATGGTAGAATCACACAGCCAGTGACCTGTTTCCATCCAGACCTCTGTCACTGTCTGTGTGGAGGCTGCGTGCACTCCCTGTCTGTGTTTTCCCCCCATGTGCTTTGGTTTCCTCCCATATCTGAAGGATGGGCAGATTGCATGTTGTCCCCATGCGTTGGTGAGTGGAAGAATCTTGGAGATGTTGATGGGAATGTGGGAAGAATTGAATGAAATGAGTGCAGGGTAAATGCATAGAGATGGTTGTTGGTCAGTGCAGATTCAGTCGGCCAAAGGATTTGTTTCTGCACTGTTTCCCTTGAGAATTCTACAACTTCTTTAACACGTACCATTTCCTCGACTTAACATCATTACATTGAGACAATTGGTTCTTAGAATAAGTGAATTTTCCTCTGAATAGGAATTTGGTAAGATTAGTCCAGAAAAATGAAGAGGCAGCAGCGAATGTGTTGTGTGGGAAGGGAAAAGTTCAGTGGGTTCAAAGAGCAACGACAAAGGAAAGATCTTTATTAAATCACACGCAAAGGGATCGTAACATGGATAACACACACTAGTTCTCTCAATCACACAACACATTGAAACACTGCCGATACTAGCAACTGTGTACAGGCTTGTAGAATAACAAACAAGGATTACAATACACTACCTGCCATTCCCTGCCTAACATGGGCTCAGCTTCAATGCTATCTAACTGCCCTGATCCCTGTGTTGAACACCTTCCAAAAATTCCTCCAGTGTTGTCCACAGTTCGAGACCTGGAGTGGAACAAGGTTTGTCTCAGGACAGAAGAGCAAAAGAGGAAGAGCTACTCTGCATGGTGAATTCTATAGTTCAGTCAGCTAGAGGGTCCGGCCCAGGTATCACTAGGTGATTAAAGGACCAGGGGTGCATCAATGGGTGGGCGGAGTCCAACCTTAATGGACAGGTAATGCAACTTCTGACTAGGTTCCAGACAGAGAGGTCATGTGACCCTCCACAATCCACATTCCCGACAGAGGGGGTCACATGACCTTCCACAATCCACGTTCCCACCTTTCCAGACAGAGGGGTCACATGATCCTCCACAATGTACACAACCCTCCACAATCCATATTCCCACCAGGTTTCAGACAGAGAGGTCACATGACCCTCCACAATGCATATTCCCACCAGGTACCAGACGGAGAGGTCACATGACCCTCCACAATGCACATTCCCACCAGGTTCCAGACAGAGAGGTCACGTGACCTTCCACAATGCACATTCCCACTTGGTTCCAGACGGAGAGGTCACATGACCTTCCACAATGCACATTCCCACCAGGTACCAGACGGATAGGTCACATGACCCTCCACAATCCACATTTCCACCAGGTATCAGATGGAGAGGTCACATGACCATCCAGACCACTCGCCAATCATGACAAAACAAGTAAAAACCTTATTACCAAAAGAAATGAATACATTGTTAAAAAAGATGAATATATTTCTCCAGAAGGTTACAGTGCATGTGCCTGGTGAATAAACGGACAGGCATAACAGACAGGTGAAGGTGCTGATGGAGAAAATGAAAGTAGCCTACCAACACCCCCCATACTGAAAGGGTCATTGTTCTCCCCATGGAAAGTTGTGCTGTGGGAACTGGCCCCCTATCTCTTTGTTTTTGTCAGTCAATGACTCTCATATGTGGTCTTGCCAACTTGCAGCGCGTCTCACCAACAGTAGAACCAGTACCACCTTCAACAGTGAACAGGTAGTGCAAGGTCATCCGGCTTTCCCTTAATCCAAAGTCCCACAGGCTTTTCTTTGGCCAATGTTTCCACCATAGTGGCTATTCATCCAGTGCTTCAGGGCGTACCGGTGATTCTCGTAGGAACACCCTATTGCTGAGGTGTGGACTGTCGGCCGTCTCGTGCCAGGATACCGTTCCTGCTCACGTTCTCGCTGATTGCTTGGATCGGTGCTGACTAAGCTCGGTGCATCACATTGCCAAGGCGTGCTCCCTTTGTAGACTCACTAGGAGAGTCGGGGCTGTTTGCGTGTGGAATTGTATGGAGGGGGGGAAATAAACAGTTCCTGAAACACCTACCCCAGCAAGGATTATTGGAAGTGAGGTGGTTCAGTGGTGAGGGGAATGGAAGAACGACGTCATTACCAAAACATTTTGATTAAAGAGTCCACACGAGCAGCTCCTGTAGCTGACGATGAGCGGGGTCGTCATAGGTGGAAGACCCTCAGCTGCGTGTACCCGAGCTGTGATGCAGGTGCCATAGTCTGGTGTGGTGGTGCTGCATGTGTATTCGTGCTGTAGGGTCCCACAGTGCCGATCTGCGTAGGCTAGAAGAGGAGCAGCTTGAAGGGTAATCTTCTTCTGCACATTAACCGGTATATGTATGGATAGGGCCTGAGGTTTCTCGGAGGATGAGTGGCTCCAGCTGACTGGATCTCCCACTCCTCTTAACCGTGGTGGGATGTAGTGTCGCTGTCTTCCATGGCTGCTTGCTGCTCTTCCATCAGCTGGACCCATCTGTGAACCAGGCCTGCTGCTGGTCTGGATTGAGTGTGTTGATAGGCTGGTCCCAAGCTATCTGGGAGTGGTGTACTGCAGGGACCTCAGGAGGGGGGTGGGGGCCATCGCTTTTGAGGAGGGACATGATCTGCTTGTGCAGTCGGCTCACCCCCTCCGAGCTGGCCTCGGCACAGTCCGCGATGTAGCACTTCCACTTTTCTGTGGAGGACCACTGGGCATGGCCTTCTTTGCGGGTGGCATCGGCAGAGCTGACCCATGGCATGATTGGGGAGGTGAGGCCAGAGTGTGATGATCTCAGCTGCCATTTGGTGTTCAGCGAAGATGAGCAGCATGCAAACAGTGGGCACTCGAATGAGCTGTAGCATGAGGCAGCCTCAGGGAAGATCTCGGTCCAGAAGCTGAATGGGACTCTGTGACCATTCATCTTTTGCCAGAAAATCCCCTTAGCCATTATAGTGGGGGCAGCATCCTATGGTTCAAAGAGGACCCCTGTCTGGCAGAGGACTGGGGTGGTGCTCTGCCAATATTTTGCTGTGTTGAAAGTCATTTGATGATAGATTGTATTCTTGTTTGAGATTTGGTGCCTCCATACCAGACTGTGATGCAACCCGCCAGAATGCTCTCCACCTATTCTACACCTGTAGAAGTTTATGAGAGCCTTTGGTGACACACTGAACCGCCTCAGACACCTCACGGTATAGCTACTGGTGAGCCTTCTTTGTAATTGCCTCAATTTGGAGGCTCTAAGACAGATTCTTGGAGATGTTGACACCCAGGAACTTTGTTCTTGGCCCTCTCCACTACTGAGCCCTCAATGAGGACTGGGTTGCATTTCCCTGACTTCCTCCTGAAGTACACAATCGTCTCCTTGGTTTTGCTGATGTTGAGCTCAAGGTTGTCATCACTACACCATTCCACAAGCTGATCTATCTCCCTCCTGTATACTTCCTCATTCTTGTTTGTGATTCTGCCGAAAACTGTGGAGTCATCGGCAAACTTGTAGATAGCATTGGAAATGTGCCTGGCCACACAGTCATGGGTGTACAATGAGTAGAGCAGTGGGCTAAGCAAGCATCCTTGGGGTGCGCCTGTGTTGATGATCAGTGAGGAAATATTATTTCCAATTTGTACTGACCATGGTCTTCCAATGAGAAAATTAAGGATCCTGTTGTTGAAGAGGGTACAGAGGCCTAGAGTTTGTAGCTTCTTGGCCAGCACTGAGGAAGTAATGGTATTAAAGGCCTAGCCGTAGATGATGAAGACCAGCCATATGTATGAATTGCTGCTTTCGAGGTAATCCAGAGCTGAGTGGAGATGCAGCAATATTGTATCTGCCATGGAGAGATCTTGTAGCAATTTCTTTATTGCCCCTCCAGCACCTGGTACTGTCAGATGCTGACTCCCTTGGTGGTGGGGTGGGGGGGGGGGGGTTGGGGGAATGACAATCAGTGCCAATTTAGCAGCTTTGACTACAATGGATGCCTAGACTGCACTCGGGGAGGCTGTGACTAAAATGTGCCAGGTTGGGATGGTTCACTGCCTTTGGAGAGGCAGAGAGTAACCTTTCTGTGGGAATAATGGACCCTACTAACCCCTCAACTGAGACCTAAGGCCCTTTCCAACCTGCGGGATTACCGGAGATGATGATGTGGTTAGTCCTGGTGTCTATCAGTGCCATCCAGTGCTGGGAATTGCCCTTCTCCCAGTGTATGGCCACTGGGATATATGGCCTTGGGTCACCCAGGAGGGACAGGAGTCCTGAATGGACCAGGCCTCCATCCTATAAGAGGAGAGTGGAGGTTTGCCACCTCAAGGGAAATGTCTCCTGCTGCCAGATATGGGTTGGTGCCATGGCGGTTGGGGGGGGTGGGGGGCATCCACGGGCCACTGTGACAGTATATAGATATGTTTTGGGGAGATAAATTGGGGCAGGGTTTTTAGTGTAGGTCACATACAAACACTTTAAAATAAATCTTATTTAAAATACTGGAGCTCTGCTAATGCTGGATATGTTGGCCCCTGAGCCTTTGCAGAAGCTTTGAAGAGTGCTAAAGAAACTTGCTACCATCAGGGTTCTCCAGATGATAACCTCTTTCTTTCAGATCACCACTGAGTTCCTTTTTGTTTCTCTTATTTCAAGTGAAACATTGGACAGCCACTCCTCTCCTCTTGCATGAACCACAAAGGGCTGTGACCAGGCTGAACTAAGCACTCAAAATCTGTCTTCCAAATGGGGTTTTCCACAAGCTTGCCAGTTTGTCCTGCTCCAGTCAGTTGCTTCTGCTGACTGTAATACTGTAGAACTGATCTCTGTCTCTGTCTCTCTCGAGAAAGCCTGTTTGATTCTCTCTGCTTTTCAAAACCCTTCAAGAACAGCAAGTTCCACTCCAGACAGAATGCGGCTCTGACAAGTTCTTTCATCTGTTGCCTTTTTGTAAACAACAATCCATTAGTGAAGTCTCTTGGGCACTCTCCAAAGCTTGTGCAAAGGCTTTGAGGCCCTGACGTGACTAGCATTAGCAGAGCTCCAGTATTTTAAATAAGATCTGTTTTAAAGTGTTTGTATGTGACCTACACTAAACCATGCTCCAATTTATCTTCCAAAAACATATCTATATTCTGTCACACCACATCCCTCGAAATAAGTTATTGCGTGCCTCCGAACTGATCATCATATCTCTGCAGAGAATTGCTGATGTGGGGCTATGATTGAAGCGTCGTTTTTGCATCTCACAAGCTTCTTCATTTTAACATGTATAAAAAATCATTTTACGCAATATGAATCCAAGTTAACACCTCCTCATTGCATTAATTTTACTCTCTGTTCCCTCTCATTTGTAGCTTCCAGAGTTAATTGACCGGTGCAACGCTGGTAAGATGAAAGGAGTCGGGCCTTCTGATCTTGTGGGGGCCTAGATGATTCAAAACACTACATTGCAAATACTTGTTCGCTGACGGTTCCCCATTTCACTTGGTTCCCCACCTGCATTGGTTCCAGACCATTTGACAAAATATACATTTGGAAAGTTTTGAATGTTGGAAGTTTCATGACCTTTCCTGCCTTGCTTTTTTCTGCTGACATGAAGTGGAACGACATGTTTCATGGGCACTCTTAAAATTCAAACCTGGCAGGCGAACCAGCGCAGGATTGATCCACGTGGGACAGACAAAAGTGAAAAGGATGATTGCTTTTTCTGCTTTTTCTTTCAAATGGATGACGCCCCACAGGTATCGGCAAGCCATGGTCTCTGGAGTGACCTCCAACACTCAACTTCAATCACATAAACGTCAATGGCTGGATGATTGAGTGGCTCATCTCTTGGGAGTCAAAAAATGGGAACATCAAAACTGTTAATAGAATGCCCATCATTTGGCCCAATAGCAGCCCCCTTAGGATAAAGCAGAGGACACAACTGGCATTCTATTCACCACCCTAAACCAGAAATACTCCTACGACTTCGATGTGCACCATCTCTAAAATTGAATTTTGCCTAAATTACTTTCTTAGCATCTCCTAAACCAGAGCTTCTACAATCAGTGGGATCATAGGAAAATTGTCATTTCCAGATTTACCTCCAGCTATTCATTCCTTCTTCTTTGCTGGATCTAGATCCAGGGTATTCACCTTCAACAGTATCGTGAGTGTATTAAAAGCAGATGATTGCATTGGATTAAAAGACATCTTCTCAATATCCATTTTGGGTGGTCAATAACTATTTAGCCATTTCAGTGTCACCTGAAAAATGAACTGAACAAATGCGCCAGAACCTTTCATCAAGAATAACTACCAGCTTGTTGTTTTGAGTTGCTCAACCAGTCAGACCGTAAAAATCTTTAAAAATGCTTTATATAGTAATGTGTATAAATATATAATCATATAGTGGACAGAGTACCTTAGGTGAAAACAAAACGATCCTGTGACACTTCTCCTAAAACCAATTCTGAATACTAACATGACTTAGGATTTATTTTTCATTAATTTCTTTGGTTTCTACCTGCAACTCCAACACTGGACGCAGAGTGATTCTTAGACTTTATTTGTATTTCTTTTGGATCACCTGTCATGGAGAGCAGTTTGTTGTCCGACAAGACAGTTGCACTATCAAGTCTTCTGTTCATTTTGACGACAGGTGTAAATGGCATATAGTATCAGATTGCAATGTGAAGATGTGATGGTAATTTTGAGAAATAGTTCTATTGAAAATATTCAACAATAAATCAGTTTTAAGGACATTACTAGAAAAGCGTCAGTGAAGCCATCAGATGGTGTTTCACCAAAATGAATCGCGTGGTTTCGTCTCCAGGCATTATAAGCACGTGCGTTTATCTGAAATGCCAGAGGGAGGGGAAAGTGTGAGGGCACGGCAGACAGAGGAGGTCCATGGCAGGTATAGCAGCTGCTCCCCCCCCACCAATGCCCCGCTGTGTGAGTTCTTGAACGGTGGCTTGTGCCTCCCCCGTGGTTACCCGAATGCCTCCAATTAAATCTTTTCTGATGTCGACTCTGATCTAAGGTCTGCCCTGAGGGATTCAGGGGCCACCTCTGGTGGGGGAAGAGCAGAGTGGAGGGTGGTCTGGGCCAGAGTGGGTGGTGCATTGGAAGCTCCACCCTTATGGGGCTCCCTCCCCCCGCAATGCTTTTTCTGGAGAGCATACATGTTGGACATGGGGATCCCATGAATGCGCCATAATCCATGCCACCATGTGTTAGGGATATGTCTATTTCTCTGAATCATCAGCAGGGTGGCTTCACTGAGCTTTGTTTCAGCCCTGCAAGCTTGAGTGGGTGCTCTACTTTCCTGTTAGCCTGTGCTTCTCCCCATTCCCCTCTCGTACCTTCATTTCCCCTCCCCTTCCCCATTCTCCTTTCCCCACCATTTTGTTCAGGCACTCCTGAGGAAGGGCTGAGGCCTGAAACGCCAATGGCTTTTGTGGAGGCAGTGTGTTCCTTTGGGCTTCTCCAGCACTTTTATGCTCTGTACTATATCCCAGAGTCATGCCTCAGGCCCCTCATGCCGACCCACTCTAGTCCCACCTGCCTGTATTGGCCCTTATCCCTCTAAACCCATTCTATCCACGTATCCATCCAATTTTAAACATTGCAATACCTGATTCATCCACCTCCTCCAGCAGTCCTTTCCAGACATCCACCACCCTCTATGCCTCAGGTTCCTGTTAAGTCTCTCCCCCTTCCTTCCCTCTCCTACTAGAGATCTGCCCTCTCCCCATCACTTCTTAGCTTTTTTCTATTTTAACCTCCCAGCAGTATCCACCTCTGACCTCTTTCCTGCTCCACCCCCCTGCCCCTCCCTCCCTCCCTCCTCTCCTCTTCTCATGCCCTCCCCCTCCTATTTTATTTAGGCACCTGCCTCCTTTTTTCTCATAATTTGATGAAGGCCTCAGCCCGAAACGTTGTTTACTCTTTACTTCCTATGGATGCTGCATGAACCTCTGAGTTTCCCCAGCACATTTGCAATCTGCAGCAAGAACTCAGCAGGTCAAGCAGCATCAGTGGGAGATAAAGAACGGTGAGAACCAAAACATCTTGGTGAAGGGTTCCAGCTGGAACATCAACACTTCTTTTTCTCCTACTGCCACAATTCCAAATTCCAGTTCCATAAATTTGCCAAGTTACCTGACTGATTGGTTTTTACTACCATAAACAGATGGGCATGTCTCATGTTTCTGAGTTCCTCCAACAGATTATTTATTGGCTTGAAACTTATCAGTGATTGCCAATGGGAAATGGTTCTCTTGGGTTCTTTGAAATGCATTTTTCAGGTAGCTAGCAGGTGGTTGTGCAGTGGAACTACTGTTAATACTGTTTGTATGTGTGGGGCTGGCCTGCCCCTTGCTAATGGTACCTGGAGCTCCTCCCTCCGTGATTCCCCTAATAAAGGTGGCAACGCTCGGGTCAGAAACATGAGACATGCCCGTCTGTTTATGGTAGTAAAAGCCAATCAGTCAGGTAACTTCCAGTCTTTAGAGCTATTGATAGCACATCAATTTTATTACCATAATTTATTTTTGGAATGGACAAGTTACTGAGACTGGAGAGGCTGGAAATTCACCTGCATTCACCAGAAGCCTCTGACGTCCGAATTTTGGCTACGCTGCTTCATCGTGTTTCTGCAGGCCTCCACCGCGACCGTCCATTCCGATGCAGACAAGCTGCACTTATTGCTCTCACAAGTCAGACACCGCATTTACCTGATCGTCAGAAACTGGGAGACATTCACTAAAGCAATGGACATTCTGAAAGGCCAGTCCTTGGCCTAGGTGAATGAAGTCTACTCCAGGCACATCCTAAGCAGCCACCCGGGGAGTCGATCGATGATTACCTTCGGGTCCTGCTAGACTTAGGATGGGCCTGTGGCTGCAAGGCCGTGTCAGCTGAAGAGTATGTGGAGGAGCTGATCCGAGATGCCTGTGTAGCAGACATCAGATTTATTACATTTGCCAGTGACTGCTAGAACAGGGTGAGCTGAAGCTGCAGAAAGCCAGCGAACTAGCTAAAACCCTAGAAGTAGCCCTCCGCCACGCGGACTCTTTCTCGACTGATAACGCGGCTGCTGTGTGGAGTCTACAGGCTCATAATTAAATTGTGTACTAATAAACCCATTTTAAAATAAAACATTAAATTTGTTGCATAAATATATCAAGACATAATGGTTAAATCATGGAGCAGTCCCGTTCTTTTACACTGATCACACACACACCCTTGCTAATGGTTATGAAAAATTGTTTAACTGAAAACTTGAACTAACCAATGCAATTTGGAGCACAATTCCAAATTCCAGTTCCATAAATTTGCCAAGTTACCTGACTGATTGGTTTTTACTCCATAAACAGATGGGCATGTCTCATGTTTCTGACCCGAGCGTTGCCACCTTTATTAGGGGAATCACTGGGAGAGGAGCTACAGGAACCATTAGCAAGGGGCAGGCCAGCCCCACACATAAAAACAGTATTATCATTTCAATGATCAGATAAACACAAAATACAAAACTGTGATCAACTGGAATGTGCATCTCATCAGACATCACATTGTTTCTTTCTTTTTGCTCAACCTTTTAGGCGACTGAGAAGCTGGAACTGATATTAGTGAATTCGGGAGCAAAAAAAAGGCTCTTGATTAAAAAATCCTGGTGTTTCACGATGGCAAAGCATACACAGTAATCTGTTTATTGTGCAGATCAACACAAAATTCACAATCTGACATCCATAACCCCAAGATTAGCAGGATTTAGCCTGATGAACAATGATGTTAAACATGAAGCCTCCTCACGGAGCAAAACCTTTTTTTGATAGCTAAAGTATTTACTTGCAGATGAAATAGGCATCACAGAAACAATGCCAGAGCTTTGTGTCAAAGATTTTGTTGTACAATGAATGCAAACAGCTTCCTCTTCAACCTGGCTCTTCAGAAAATGTAAAATTTTGTTCTTCTCGCCACGGAGAAAAGACGATTTTAATCTGCAGTAAAAATAGTCACTGGATTAGAAGTTCAGACAAAAATCAGATAAAGTGTAGGGATTGGGTGATGTATTGGGTTAGATGTTTACCTTTTACCTCGATCATTGAAGTTAACCTGACCCAGATTAATAGGCAGAAGGTCTCCTGTCTCTGAAGATCCTACATAAATTAGTTCTAATCACTTCAATGAGAAAAAAAAACAGGCAAAACCTTATACTGCAAAATAATCTCGTCTGTCAGTTGTCAGTAAGGCTATTAAGGAAAAAGCGGCTGGTAATTGGATGGAGTAGAGCAGGGGTGAGCAACCTTTTATAAAAAACTCACATTCTACCTTAAGTAATTCCTATGCCAGAGGTGCTCTGTGATTAGTAAGGGATTGCTTAAGGTGATATGTGAATGGAAAGTAAAAAGTTTGAAAACCACTGTTTTAATCATCCCTAATTGGCTTGTTATGTGCATGGTTTCATTACTCCAAAGGAAATGGGCCAATGACAATTTTTCTCAAGGAAAGTATTTCAGGTTGAGCAGTGGTTCTCAACCTTCCTTTCCCACCCACATGGCACCGTAAGCAATCCCTTACTAATCATAGAGCATTTATGGCATAGGGATTACTCAAAGTGGAATATGAGTTTTTGAAAAATATCCTGGTGTAGAGAATAAGAATATATGTAGAGCTCATTGGTATGATGTGGATTTACATTGGTCATGAGAACATTCATGATTGACAACTGTCATAGAACTTTTACAAAGCTTTGTTGAACATTGAACACTAAATTTCCTGTGCTTTGTTGAGAATTGAGAGGATTCCAATTAAATCCACTAGGTCCATTATATTACCTAGGGACTAATGAACTAATTCCAATGTTACCATCAAACTACTGTGACACGGACCATCTCTGAACTCATCACTTCCAGTTATCTCCCTTGCACGGCCTCCAACTTCAATGTTTCACAGCCCTGCATTTCCAGATTCTACCTCCTTCCCAAGATCCACTCCAAATGTCCCAGAAGACTTATCTAATCTGCCTTCTCCTGCCTCACTGAACAGATATCCACTTATCTTGACTCTGTTTTGTCCCCTCTAGTCCAGTCCCTTCCCACCTACATCCGTGATAATTCACATGCTCTCTATCACTTCAACAACTTCCAGTTCCTTGAACTTGACTGCCCCAACTTTACCATGGTCATCCAATCACTATACACCTCTATCACCCATACCCATTGGCTCAAAACCCTTTGTTTCTTTCTTGTCAACAGACCCCCCTCCACCACCACCATTCTCCAGCTGCCAGAAATGGTCTTTACCCTCATTAACCTCTTCTTTGACACATCCCATTTTCTCCAAGTCAAAGCGGTAACCATGGGTACCTGCCCGAGCCCCAACTATGCCTGCCCTTTTGTTGGCTTTGTGGAACGTTTCATGCTACAAGCCTACACAGGTAAGGCTCCTCACCTTTTCCTCCACTTCATTGACAATTGCATTGATGCTTCCTCATGCACCCATGATGAGCTCATTGACTTTATCCACTTTGCTACCAACTTCCACCCAGACCTCAAATTCACTTGGTCCATCTCTTGCCACACTCTCCCCTTTCTCCACCTCTCTGTCTCCATCTCAGGAGACAAATTCTCAACTGACATAATCTACAAACCTACCAACTCACTCAGCTACCTCGAGTATATCTCTTCACACCCTTGGGTTATCCTCCAGACTGACGCAGTCTATGTTGAATGTGACATTTGTTTTATTCCATTCTTAAGGCCCTTTTTCAGCACTGTTCCAAAGTGATTACAAGTGAAGTTACTTTTAAAATTAATGTAGTCAGAAACTCAGTAGGTCAGGCTACATGTGTGGAAAGAGAAACACTATTAACATTTAGAATTGAAACCTCCCACCAAGACTGAAAAGGTGAGGGAATGGGGAGAGAATGTCTTTTATAAGATAGAGACCACAATTGTCTCGATGTCTACGGCTGTTGGTGCTGTCCCAGAGAGCAGGTCATGTGTGAGAGAGGGATACAAAGCTGGGAGATACATTTGCAGGAAATAGCAGCAGATCAGATAGCATCTGTGGGGAAGGAAAAACAAAGTCCGTGTTAAAGGACGATGACCGTTTCTCAGATCTAGCCAATATCAACACAAAGAAAGGATGGTTAGCTGACAATGTTGCATTCAATACAGAGGTCTCTAATGTGGCCAGAATGGGGCTGTTCCTTGAGATTATGTTGGTCTCTATTGGAAGAAGCTAAAGAGATCAGAATGGGTTGGGGATGGAGAACTAAAATGCCAGGAGACTAGAAGCTCTGAATCTGAACCGCTACAATAGCTTCTTCCTGCAGGCTGTGAGATTGATGAACAGTATCCTGTATCAAGTGCACTTTCCCAAAATATTTAAATAGTTAATATCTTTATGTATATATGTGATTATTATGTGCTCTGTATTGTGTATACGTATGCAACGTTGTCTGAAGAAATGCTGTTTCATCGGGTTGTCAATGTACAGTCAGGTGATATTGAACTTGAACTTGAGTCCTACACAGGAAAGAAAAAGTGGGGACAGTAATGTGTGATTGAGGAGATTTAGGCAGGATAGCATTGGAGCCTGTAGACTTGCAATGGACATTGAATGCACTTTCTCCTAATTAAATGGTAGCAGAGAAGTGAGAGATGGAAAGTGGGAGCAGCGTGGAAACTGGCAATGAATTTTTTGACAATGAAATTTTGTCAGTGAGCTGACTGACTGCATCACAGTCTTGTACGGGAACCACAATATCTCTGAGCAGAAAGCCCTGCAAAAGATAGTGGACACAGTCCAGGATATCAAAGGAAAAACTCTCTCCATGATTGAGAAAATCTACATGGAATGGTGTCGTCAAAGAGCAGCAGCAATCTTCACGGACATGCCCTGTTCTTGCAGCTGCCATCAGGAAAGAGGTATCGGTGCCACAAAACTTAAACCACCAGGTTCAGGAACAGTTGCTACTCCTCAGCCATCAGACTCCTCAATCAGAGAGTCATTTAAGGCATAGCCATTACTTGGAAATCAGATTCAGATTTAGGCATGGAGAGATAGCATGCTGAACTTCATAGCTGCATTCTACTTGAGAAGATACTTACAATTTATGTAATAAATATCAATATTTAAGAAAATATGGAGCCTATATTCACAATATGTTGGTCTGAAAATGTAATGGCTCCATTATTGCAATCAAGACTTTATGCTGTATTATTTGTTTTCTAACTGCCAAACTGCCAAAATGTTTGGCCTGGAAGTCAGCCTGAAGAAAACTGAGGTCCTCCATCAGCCAGCTCCCCACCATGACTACCAGCCCCCCCACATCTCCATCGGGCACACAAAACTCAAAACGGTCAACCAGTTTACCTATCTCGGCTGCACCATTTCATCAGATGCAAGGATCGACAATGAGATAGACAACAGACTCGCCAAGGCAAATAGCGCCTTTGGAAGACTACACAAAAGAGTCTGGAAAAACAACCAACTGAAAAACCTCACAAAGATAAGCGTATACAGAGCCGTTGTCATACCCACACTCCTGTTCGGCTCCGAATCATGGGTCCTCTACCGGCACCACCTACGGCTCCTAGAACGCTTCCACCAGCGTTGTCTCCGCTCCATCCTCAACATCCATTGGAGCGCTCACACCCCTAACGTCGAGGTACTCGAGATGGCAGAGGTCGACAGCATCGAGTCCACGCTGCTGAAGATCCAGCTGCGCTGGATGGGTCATGTCTCCAGAATGGAGGACCATCGCCTTCCCAAGATCGTATTATATGGCGAGCTCTCCACTGGCCACCGTGACAGAGGTGCACCAAAGAAAAGGTACAAGGACTGCCTAAAGAAATCTCTTGGTGCCTGCCACATTGACCACCGCCAGTGGGCTGATAACGCCTCAAACCGTGCATCTTGGCGCCTCACAGTTTGGCGGGCAGCAGCCTCCTTTGAAGAAGACCGCAGAGCCCACCTCACTGACAAAAGGCAAAGGAGGAAAAACCCAACACCCAACCCCAACCAACCAATTTTCCCTTGCAACCGCTGCAATCGTGTCTGCCTGTCCCGCATCGGACTGGTCAGCCACAAACGAGCCTGCAGCTGACGTGGACTTTTTTACCCCCTCCATAAATCTTCGTCCGCGAAGCCAAGCCAAAAAAAAAAAAAAAGAAAGATTTGTTTTCTAGACATTCTCCACACTTTATTTTTCTTAAATTCTTTTTTCCTTTTTTTGGTATATTCTGAGGTGGAGGGTGGGTGGAGTGTGGACGGAAGGGAATGGGGTGGGGGGGGGGCAGTGTTACATATATAGTTCACATGTATAATTTTTGTAGTTTTATTGAATATATATATGTTGATGTGGTTTTAAATTCTTAAATAAAATATTTTAAAAAAGAGTTATTTAAGAACTCTTCCTTTGCACATTAATTATTATTGAATACACTAGAACATGTAATAGCCCAAATATGCCTGGGATGGGACTGGTCAGTGCTTAGAGGGGAGCCCACTTAGGAACCAGGTGGTGTAGGTTTCTGTGAGGGGCACTGGACAAAGTGGGACTCTGTCTGCCTTACTGTGGACAAAAATGAAAGAATTTTATGTATGTTACATTCTAAATGTAGTATGATGTGATAATAATGGAACCTTCACCTTATTTCTGTATTGCACAGTTTGTTTGCATTTCCTTATTGTTTACATTCCTCTCTTTTGTATACGCATCTTGAGTACAGTTTGTATTTTTTGCATTATCAATAAGTGGAAATTCTACCTGGCCCGCAGGAAAAAGTAGCTCAGGGTTGTATATGAAGTCACTTTGACCCAGCAGTGCCAACCATCAGATGCAGGGTTGGAAAGAATGCAACCTGAGGTGATTTGGGGAGAGAAGATAGAATGGAATGGCTTATTGCACAGGACCTGGCTCATGGCTTGGTGCTGCGGTCTACCAGTTGCATTGCTGTGCTGTCCTTGTGGTAGAGCCAAAGAAATTTTCTTGGCAAACTTTGTTCCTCAGTCAATAAGACAGGCCAACATCTTTCCCAGTATCTTGCTTTTAAAGCTGACGTTCTCAGACCTTCACACATGTGCAGATTACAGGCCCAGTATCTGCCTCTCAGGAAATTCAGCTAGGCACTTCCCGCCATGAATTATACTCGCCCCATTTTCAATCTTTTTATTGAGTTTTATAGAACAAGCACACATTGTATAAAGAACGCGAGGTTACCAAATGTGAAGATTATAAGTACATTGCCAAAAAAAAAACAATAGCGATATACCCCTTCCCCATACAATGCTGTCAGAAAGACAAAAAAAAAAGAACTTTAACCCCTTACCAATAAAACCTGGAGTGTTTTGACATAAAACTAAAGGTAGGATAACTCTGCTGAATCTATAAAACATTACTAACTTAAGGAAAAACATTCAATGATCAAGACAAACAGATTTAATGAGCATGAAAATAGTCCATAAAAGGACTCCAAATTTTATGAAAATTAGTGCAGTATATAACGTGGAACACCTGTTATTTTCTAAATTAAGTCAAGACATGACATATCCACTGAGTACCAGTGGGTGGAACACGATCTTTCCATCTATGTAGGATAGCGCTTCCTGCCATAAGAGTTCTAAATCGTATGACTTGACAATCAGATGAAGAAAATAGCTCGTTAATATCATCTACCACCCCAAACAAAGCCATTAAAGGATTATGTCAAAGAGTTACAAATACTATTATTGACAAAACATAAAAAAATCTTCCTCCAATAAGGTTCAAGAGTTCAACAAGACCAGAACATATGCATCAAGGTTGCTTCCCCAACATTACATCTCTCACATTAGGGATTTAGATCATGAAATATACTGTTTTGGGCCCAGAGGACCCTAAATCCCAGCAGCATAGAAATTCACCAATACCAATGGTTACTTAAACAAAAGTTATTTTTAATTGTCTTTAAACATGAAAACAGGATCAAAGTTTAATTGTTGCTATTAACTTAAATTAACCTAATTTAATCCCCTTCTAATTCTAAGCTCATGTGTATGTAATGTGTGTATAAGTTCAGAAAAGTTCTTTGATTCACAGTCCAATCTCACTTCTCACTCTTCCAAATTCACTGGTATCAGGCAATTCTTATACTGTCCACAGAATTTAACATTTGTGAATTTCACCAGGTTTTGGTGCTTGAAAGGTAAATGGTTACTGCTCCGGAAGGTTATTTTTGGTTTTCAAAGGAGATTTGTTGCTCGTTGGACACAAACTGATTCATTCCGATCAGCCACTTCAGTATCTTGCTGACGAAACTTTCCCCATCAGTGTTTTCCAGATAATAACCTCTTTCTTTCAGGTCACCACAGAGTTCCTTTTAGTTTCCCTTATTTCAAGTGAAACATTATACAGCCAGCCATCTCCTCTTGTGTGAACCACAAGGGCTTTGACCAAGCTGAACTAAGAACTTACAACCATCTTCAAAATGTTTTTTTCCACAAGCTCACCAGCTTGTCCTGTTCCAGTCCCAGCTGGTGCTGCTGAACTGTAAAACTTTAGAACTGAATTCTCTCTCTCTCTCAGAGAAGAGCCTGTTTGATATTCTCTGCTTGCAAAACCACATGATCCTCCTAGAACAGCAAACTGCATTTAGACAGAATGCAGCACTGGACCCAATCTTCTGAGTTAATTCATTTGTTGCTTTCCAAAACAATAATCCATTACTCCACAGCATGTTGGACTCCACACCTACTTGTGAAGTCCTTATATGCATTCTTCAAAGTTTTTTCAAAGGCACCCGGAGCCTGGACTATCTGGTTTGAGCAGCGCTCTGGCATTTTCAATGAGATGTGTTGTGAAGTGTTTGTATCTTTCTGTGACCTACACTAAAAAATCTGCCACTATTTATCTCCTTGAAAACATCTATATACTATATAAAATATAACATCATCTGCCATAGTACCTTGTGCCATTTTCCACATTGGATCCCCACTCCTGATGCCACAGTTATTTAGATGCTTGCCTGGAGAGACAGTCAAGTTGTGGGTGTAGCCCCACCAAGTCTTTCCCTGTAGACACATCAGTTGGACCTCGGGCAGATCCCAGACCGGTGCTGGGAACACAGCTAATGGGTCTAATTTAGGAAAGCACACCATCTCTCTCGCATGTTTGCATTGACCCCAGACGGTGACCCATACCCAACCCCATCCCACACGTACCCAGACAACCCTTCATTTGACCTTCCTTCCACAACCAGGACACCAGTCACCAACCAAAAGCTCATTTATTCATTTAGCACTGGATAGGTTACCCTCATTTTCTGGCCCATCCCCATAGACAATGGCTAATGCTGCATCCCTCTACCCAGCCCTGCTATCCCCTAACCCCCCACTGCTGTCTCAACAGCTAACTCTGGTGATGATTTCCCTTCCCAATAGGGCAACATGATTGGTGTAGAAGTCAGTGCAACTCCTTTACAGCACCAACAATCAGGACCGGACTTGGGTTTGAATCCCATCCTGTTTGTAAGGAGTTTGTATGTTCTCCCTGTGTCTGTGTGGATTTTTTCCAGGGGCTCCATTTTCCTCCCACCCTTTGAAAACCGGGGCTGTAGGTTAACGGCATGTAAATTGGGTGGCACAAACACGTAGGGATGAATTGACCTGTTTCTATGCTATATGTCTAAATTTAAAATGTTAAAATCACAATCTTCTCTATACACTGGGCCTCCCTACCCAACCCACCCCAGGACATACCTTATATTGTATACATGGCCTGCCATGTCACATGAAGGAAGTCAAATTAATTGCATCAGACACCTTTGGGTTCAAAGGATGAAGATTGCAATTGTCATCATCTCAGCAGTTGGTTAATACATGATTTGATGGAAGTTCAGGGAACTATCTGAATATCATCTTGTCGCACTTTCTGGGAGCTTGTATCTACGCAAGCCACCTGTACTACCAATCAACCACAATCAGACAGAGAATCGTGATTAATAGGCTTTAATCACATTAAAATGTCAGCACAGCTTGCATGACACTGGTCCAGTTCCAAGGCAGGTACTGAGGGAGAGATTTGGGCATGACAGCCTTTATGGGGATACCTGGGAGGGAGGAGTCACAGGTTCAGGGGGTGGGCCAGCCCATACAGCACATACATACATCTATACATATAGTGGGAGCACCATACCATCCAGTATGACAAGCACTGTCTTGGCATTGAGCCTGTGAAAAAATGTTCATGAGTCCTTTCTTTGTTCCTGTCTCTTATTTATGATTTTTTTGAACAGATTTCATGGGATTTTACCATTATGAATAGTCTCCAATGTCCTGACATTGATCATTTACACAGAAAGAACCAAAACTTAAACTTCCATTTCTGTCCACGGCATTGCGGTATGTAAAGAGGTGAGACATACAGCGACACTGTGTCGATGTTGACTACGACGTAAAACATACGTGTGATGTACAGCGCCAATGCGTCGATGTCGACTGGTCACATTCATCAATTTTGTATCGTTAGTCCAGTTGGTCCCAGAATGCCTTGAGTGTAGTTTACACTGCAAGTGTTCCAGGAAAATTACTAGGGGTCTAGGAGGAAAAAAGTCAGAATTGGAATGGCGCCCCCATTCCAGTTCTGAGCTTTTTACACAGCATCCGTTCCGGGAAAATGGGAACGGCTGCATAAAAAAAACATAATTGACAACTCATCTTGTGTTTTATTGCCTCTTGTCTTTTTTGGATAGAGTGATCCATGAATCTTCTCTCATATCATTTTGACCCACCCTTCCCTCTCGCTCAAATTCCTCCTGCCAGCCTGCTGCCTTCTTGGCAAAGATTTCAGCTGCAGAAACAACAAAAGCGTCATTTGTTTGCTGACAGGTTTAAAAAAAAAGTTGGGAGAGATTTCCATTAGACCCAAGAATGATTCAGCAGGGTGTTCTACTCCAACTTTGAGGAGCTTGCAATGATAGTCAGGCTCTTCACGCAGCACTAATGGAGTGTTTAAAACATGATCTCACAAATAAATCAAAGGAAGAATTAGCTGGGGTTATCCTAGCACCTTGCCTGAGGCTCAAACTAATCCGAACCTGGGAGAAATTATAGTGGTTAAGCATTTAATGGCCAAAGTCAGTGTGATTATGGAGACATGCCCCACAGCTAACTGATGGTGCCGAGAAACTGCCTTGAAATGGAACTGGATCAGCCACTGAGGGTATAATCCTCCTTCTCTCTCCCTTTCTTGCTTTATTTCTCACAAACACACAAAGACAACATTAATTCACTGTGTAAATACTCCTTCCAGTGCTTTACAAGCTGTTCCTACACAAATCAATGAAAGTACTGTAGGTTCACTTGCATTTTTTTCTCAACGACCAAACCTGCACTTTGCAGATACACGCTTTTAATCTTAATCCCACTTTTTACAATCGGTGTCCTATTTAACTCAGTCCAGCTACCAAGTAGAATATTGTGGGGAAATCCAGTTCTTGCAAAGTGACAAACTTTTTTCGTAGACCATTTTAACAGGTTATGTCAGGGTCTTGGCAACAAACCTGCTTTTGAACGGCTTGAAGATGACAGAGTTCAAAAGGCTGTTCTCAGCACTTCAGGTTTAAGCAGTCTTTTAAAGCACTTGTTTGAGCTAAACCCTTCTTTTCCCTCTAGATATTACCAGCCAGCCACTGGGTTTGGTTCAGCTCTTATATTTCGGATTTATTGTCAGAGAAAATACATGACATCACATACAACTCTGAGATTCTTTTTCCTGCGGGCCAGGCAGAATTATCATTTATTGAAAAAAAATACTGGATGCAATATGCACATGTAAACAAATAAAGAAAGGTAAACAAACTGACTGTACAATATAAAGAGATAAAAGGGTGGGACGGATAGCGTAGTGGTTAGTGCAACACCATTACGGAGCCAGCGATCGGGGTTCAAATCCCATGCTGTCTGTGGGCTCCCACTGTCCAAAGCGTACAACCAGCTGTAGGTCAATTGAGTCTAATGGATGGCACAGGCTCGTGGGCCAAAGTGGCCTGTTTACCATGCTATGCCTAAATTTTAAATTTAAATTTAAAGTGCAAAAGTAAGAGTTCTTAAATGAGTCCCTGATTGAGTTTGTTGTCGAGGAGTCTGATGGTGGGGGGAGGGGGGGTGGGTAGCAGCTGTTCCAGAACCTTGTGGCACCTACACCTCTTTCCTTTTTTTTATTTAAAAAGAAAATAGAAACATAGTATACAATATAAAAATAGAGAAAGAAAATTTTTCATTAATATGCATCCCCCCTCCACCCTTACAACCAGCTCCCTTAAAGGGAGCAAAAAATTTAAAAAAAAATTATATATTAATTTTTAAAAATGTTAACAACATTTCAGAGTATATCTAAATGCATATATTTCAAATATGGAGACCACTTACTAACAAACGAAGAATAATTATCATGTAAATTATAAGTAATTTTTTCCATAACAATACATACTTACAATTCATTATGCCAATGTGCTATATTAATCTCAGTATCATCTTTCCAAGTACTAGCAACATATTTACACGCTACTGATAATACCAAACATACAAAAGCCATTTGAATTTTATCCAATCCCATTCCTCTTAACGAATATAAATTTCCCAACAAAAAATCGATGGATCTAACAGTAGTATAAAATTATATAATTTCTCCAAAACGACTTTAATTCCTTGCCAAAATGATTAAACTTTAACACAATTCCAGACAGCATGTAAAAAAGTTCCAATACATGAACCACATCTAAAACAAGAATCCGAATAACTAAACCCATTTTTTTTTAACTTTTCTGGGGTCAAATATAATTGATGTAAAAAATTATAATTAACCATTCCATTTCACATGTTGATCAATTTAATGACATTGTCTTGACACATACTCGCCCAATCTTCTTCAGGAAAAAAATACTAAATCACTCTCCCATTTAAGTTTAGATTTCTCCCAATCTGGCTTATCCATACTATCTTGAAACAAATTATACATAACTGAAATATAACCCTTTTTCGATATAGAGGAAATCAAAGATTCAAATCTCGACAAAGTAGGTAAAAGCATCTCTCTACCATAACCTTTAACAAAGTTCTAAGTTGATAACATGCAAACAAAGAATTTACAGGTATATCAAATATTTCCCTCAATTGATTAAAAGAAAGAAATTGCTCATCTACAAAACAATCTTGTATTGTATTCTTGTATCTTGTATTCTTTAGGATCCCAAATCTTTAAATGATTGTTAAACATTGAAAAAGGAATAAGCTGATTATTATACAGTGAAGTTAAAATAGATAATTTACCTTTCAACCCTAACACCCTATTTCTTTTAGCCAAATCTTTAATAAATGTTTCAATATTGGCATATCATATTGCTGTAGCAAATTCGAATTCCAATGAAATATAAATTCATGTATTTCAACCCTAGGAATACACGCCATCTCCACTTTAGCCCAGCTAGGAGGCTGATCTAAATCCATCAATCTACTAATGAACTTTAACTGGGCTGCTTCATAATAATTTTGAAAATGTTGTAGATGTAATCCACCCAATGTGTACTTCCATGTAAGTCTATGCAACGCCATTTGAGCTAATTTACCTTTCCATAAAAACTCTCTCACTGCTTTATTCAGATCTTGAAAAAAACTCTTAGAAAGTAAACAAGGTAGTGACTGGAATAAATATTGAATTTGAGGAAAAATATTCATTTTAATACAGTTAACCCGACTAATCAAAGTTAATGGAAGATCTTTCCACTCAATCAAATCTGCTTTAATCTGTCTTAATATAGGTCCATAATTTAATTGATATAATGATTGATAATTCATATCCATAATCACACCTAAATATTTTATTTTACTTGTCCACCTTAATTTTATAATTGTTTTAAATTCAGAATAATCTCCCACTCCAACTGTTAAAATTTCACTTTTATCCCAATTAACTTTATAACCTGATAATTCTCCAAATTTCAACAAACACTCTTGCAATTATTTCAATGTCCGATCCAGTTCCATCAAATATACCAACTCGTTAATTTTATATTCTTCATTTTTAACCCACATCCCTCTAATTTCTTCATTTTGTCTAATAGACTGAGCTAACAGTTCAATAACCAATGCAAATAAGGCTGGTGACAATGGGCAGCCCTGTCGAGTTGAACGAGTAAATTTAAATGGTAAAGAAATCTGTCCATTAGTCACCACCCTAGCAATCGGGTTCGTATATAAAGCCTTAACCCAACCAATAAAAAAGGCCTTATATTTTTTGGATTTCTATCCAGTAAAGGGTCGAGAACACAATTAAAATCACCACCAACTAAAACATTTTCATTAGCTTGAATTAACAATAAAAAAGCTTCTGAAATAAACCGCTCATCATCTATATTAGCAGCATAAAGATTCAACAAAGTCCACAATTCAGCAAAACTTTTACAATTCAACCTACATCTCTTTCCTGATGACAACAGCAAGAATAGAGTGTGTGCTAGGTGGTGTGGATCCTTGATGGTTTCTGCTGCTCTCTGATGGCTGTGTTCCCTGTACTTGTGATGTCCTGGGCTGTGTCCACTACCTTTTAGAGGGCTTTACAGTCAGGGGTATTGATATCCCCACACCACCCCACCATGATGGGACAGCATTAGTGCCGTGGTTTGTGGAGCCCTTTCCAGTGACACTAGTTCACTCCTGACCTCAGGAGTTGTCTGTTTGGTGTTTATATGTTCTTCGTGTGAGCACGTGAGTTCGTCCTGGAGCTCCAGCTCCTGCTACCTAGAAGTGCAGGTTGGTGGGTCAACTGTAACTTGCTTCTTGAGCAGTGGTTCTTAATCTTTTTCTTTCCACTCATCTACCATTTTAAGTATTCCCTATGCCACAGGTGGGATATGGGTGGAAAGAAAAAGTTTGAAAACCATTATTTTAATTGTACCTAGTTGACTCGTTATGTGCCTGGTTTCAGAACTCCAAAGGAAATGAGCCACTGACAATTTTTCTCAAGCAAAATATTTCAGTAACAATTGAGTCTAGAGCGGAGTAATCACAGAGTACTGATGGCATAGGGATTACTTAAAGTGGTATGTGAGTGGAAAGAAAAAGGTTGAGAACCACTGCTCTAGAGTATAGGTGAGGAGTAGAATTGGGGAGCCAGTGTGAGTGTCGGAGAATAAAGTGGGTGTGTGTAGGATTGGAGGGCACATTTGCAAACACTCTTACAGAGCCAGTGGCCCAGGTTCGAATTTGGTGCTCTCTATAAAGGGTTTGTACATTCTTCCTGTGTCTGTATGAGATTCCTCCAGGTGCTGTGGTTGCCTCCCAACCTCCAAAAAAAGCATATGGGGATTGTAGATCAATGGTATATTTAGACAGCATGAAGTTGTAGTCAGCTACTGTCCTGTATGCTTAAATTTAAAATAGAAAAAACAGTAAGTGGGCCAGTATAGACTTGATGGGATGAAGGGCTGGCTTTTGGATTGTTTTTTTTCAAATGACCATATTAGTCTAACAGGGATGGGAGAAGATCTCCACATTTTTTCTCTCCAAATGTTTACTGTTCTTTTCATTTTTCCATTCTAGTGATCTCTCTGCAGCTTGCAAACCTTTAGCAGGGTTATGGCTAAACTATGCCCAAATGAAAACAATCAGCAAACCCTGATTGTGAAGCACTTTGGGATGCCGTTACTTATCAAAACCACAGAGGAAATCGTATTGGGACCAGAAAATGGTGGGAACACTTGGAAAACCAGACTGTGTCCGTGGGGGCAGAAACAGCCATCATTTAAGATTGGAAATACAATTCTTTCTTATCTCCATCACAAAATGCGGTCCCCACAAGGATCCTGGTTCACCAGATTCAAGGAGATTTTCTTCCCCACTGATGCCAGACTCCTGAACAAACCTCATACCAGTAAAATGATGTTGCCGTGGCTCTGTTCTAATGGATCTCTCTCTCTCTCTCTGCACTTGTGTTGTGTTTTAACTGCTGTTCTACGTATGGGTTGACTAGCTGGGCTGCTTGTTAAATGAAATTTCTCACAGTTACTCAGCACATAGAACATTAAGCTTGTAACTTGACCATGAATAATTTTACTTCTCACTTTTTATACATGTTTATTGGGTTTTTTATAAATGGGAGAATAATTACATTTTGATGGCACCTTTACTACTATTGCTCCCCCTGCTCTGTTTATTGGACCTGACTCAATGCATTGGTTACTTCATTAGACTCCTGGAATAAGATCAATCTTATAGAATCATTTTTATCGGTTCAACCTCTTGGAACGATTTGTCCAAACACATGTCGAGGGATGATTCATGCAAATAGCTAGAAGCAGTGCAAAATGTGGATGGCTGGAGGAAGTCAATGCATCAGGCAGCATTTGTGGATAGAAATGGTCAGTCAACATTTCAGGTTAGAACACTTTTTCAACATTAAAATATAATGGAGTGATATCAAGTATATCAGGGTAGAAAGAAGCAAGGTAATAAGGTATTGGACAGAAGGTGGAAGGGACAGGTAGAGGGAGAGACCATTGGGTGGGGGGAATAGATAGAAGTGGATGAGGTGGAACTAGATCAGTGACTCTCAACCTTTTTCTTTTCACTCACATCCCACTTTAAGTATTCCCTATGCCATCGGTGCTCTGTGATTAGTAAGGGATTGCTTAAGGTGGGATGTGAGTGGGAAGGAAAGGTTGAGAATCACTGCTCTGGACTCAATTGTTATTGGAATATTTTGCTTGAGAAAAATAGTCATTGGTCCATTTCCTTTGGAGTTATGAGACCGTGCACATAACGAGTCAATGAGGGACAATTTAAAACAGTGGTTTTCAAACTTTTTCTTCCCACTCACATCCCACCTTAAGCAATCCCTTACTAATCACAGAGCACTGATGGCTTAGGGAATACTTAAAGGTGGGATGTGAGTGGAAAGAAAAAGGTTGAGAATCACTGAACTAGATAGAACTGGGGTTGAGAGTGTAAGAACAATAAGGGAAAGGATTCGTGGCTTAATGGCAAGTGTGGGAATGGTGTGGGGAGAGAAAGAATAAGCAACATTGGTACTGTTTACAGAATCAGAATTTATTGTCATGAACATGCCACAAAATTCATTGTTTTACTTTATTACTATACTCATGTCCACCTAACTGCATTCTCCGAGGAAGAAGATGACAGCAAGAGGTAGCAGTTTTTGAGCATGAGTTTATTTAACTGAATCTGGTCAATTTATAGTTCTAAGTTGATACTTGTTTTGCTATGGCTGATAACTCCTGCTGACCTTTAGAAGTATCCCTGCCAGCCTTCGGGGTAATCAAAGGTCACTGCGGGCTTGTAGATACCACTCTTGGACCTCTATTATCTCACTAATAAGCTGATTCAGATCTCGTTTCCCAAATTCGCAAGGAATATTAAAAAAAAGACAGTGTTTAAAAGGCTGATTTCAGCAGTGAACCTCATCCAGGAGAGAAACTTGTTCTCCACGACAGTCCGATCATCCAAGAGATATGGGAGTCAGGAAAAAAAACATTCAAAAATAAACTATTTGGAAGTATTCTGTGAATAATCTGTCACTCTGTTTGTTCCCCTCCCCTCCCCACTTCTGTGTTCAAAATAATATCTTAACACCTATGGTGTGGAGTTTCATTAAATGCATAGCAGGGTAGAAAGGATTACATTTATATAGCATCTTTCAAGAATCCAGGAGGTTGCAACATGTATTAGTCACAATGATCTATTGCCGCTTTCAGATGCATTCTCCGCCAAGAATCAAGACTTGGTCCTTGTGCTAAGACAGAAAACCCTGCATTCAGACACCAACAACAATGTGATAATGACTCAACCATTCCTTTCAGTAAAGTCAGTTTGGAAATACACAAGAAGTGAGTCTTTGATGCTTAGTCCAAGTCAATTTTACCCTGTTCTTTTTCAAAATATCACAGGGAGATCGAGGTCCATGAAGGAAATAGGCCGGTCTTCAGAAACTAATGCTGCACCACTCCCTCAGTACTAAGTTAAAGAGGAAAGTTTGCAGACACTGGCGTCAAGGGCAATAATTAAACATGGCTTGGGAAAATTCAGCAGATCGCACAGCACCCAGAGGTAGTGAAGGATAACCAAAGTTCTGAGCAGGGTCATTCATCATACCTGACGAAGACTGCCCTTTACTTCCTATGAATGCTGCGTGACCCGCTGGGTGTCTCCAGTACGCTTGTCAGTACTTGACTCGAGTTAAGTACTACGATTACATGCTCAAGTCTTCAGAAGACCTTCAGTTCCGTGTCCCCCTCCCATACTCACATGTCTGTCCGTGGCCACGTGTACTATCCCACCAAGACCATAAATTGGAGGAATAACACCTGATTTTCCATCTGGGCTCTCTCCAGCCGGTTGGCATTGTGACAGAGTATATAGAGGTGTTTGGGAGATAAATTGGGAAAGATTTGTTAAAGCAGGTCACACACAAATAATTTAAAACACAGAATTTTTGCAGGAGTTTTGCAGAGTGCTCACAGACTCATGATAGACTGCTTATTGCAAGAGACAACAATGTAGCAACATACAGTGGCAGTTTGTCTGGAAAAAAGTTTGCTGTCTGGAGAACATGTGATCTTTGCAGGCAGAGGCAGAACGAGCTTTGCTCTGAGTGTGGGAGGGAATGAGAGAGAGGAGAGACACAGACTTCAGATCCAGAGGGACAAGCTGGCAAGCTTTGAAAGACTCCCTGGTCAAAGGAGAGGATTGGCTATCTGGTATTTCCCTTGGAATAGGAGAAACAGAAAGGAACTCTGTGGTGATCTGAAAGAAAGAAAGCAAGATACCGGAGTGTCCTGGAACGAGAAAACTCTCTCTCTGAAAACCAACAAGAACCCTCCTGAGTGGTAACCACCACTTAACTGTCAGAAATAAAACTTCTCACACATGAGTCTCTTTAAAACTGATGACACGACAAGCTTTATTTACAAGTCTGCAGAGTTGGACTCAACTGGCTTCTCACCAGTTAAGCCCCGATACATACAGTGCATTGATTTTTATACCCTTATTGTTTGCCCTTCCCCTTCTTATTAATACTGTTTTAATTGGTTAGTATTGCAAAAGCATTCTGAGTATAACTGCATTTTTAATTATCACGTTCGTTACGTACGCTGCGAACTCTACATACACTAAATTCTGTTTCTCACCCTTCTTATCAATCTTTTGTCTCCTGCAAGTCTCTCACTATGACCATGAAAAGATATGTTTTAAAAAAAAACATATCCAGCTGAACCTTTTGTCCTTGGCTGCTAGTAAGCTCCCTGT